>NC_142830.1:2228014-2546302 GCF_057945365.1 Rhopilema esculentum
CGTAGCAACTATGCAAGGGATAATATAACTCGAAATATTATTCTTTCTTAATAATAACGTTTATATTGTTCATTAAGATCTTTTAGATGCAAAATGTGTATTATATCCTTGCATTGTTGCGTAAAACGGAGTCCTATTTGCATGTTTCCTTGTTCATATTGTTATCACAACCATCGCATGTTTTTTGTTATAAAAACATATGCATGAAAAAAATTCTTTTGTGTAATTGCCTAGTGATAAATAAAATTTGTTTAAAAGCAACCAACAAGTCTTTCACCCATAAGATCAGATTTTGTCTCATCTACGTCCTTGAAGTGTCGGCAAATTGAAATAAGTTAATACTTGGCCTTTTTATTAAATTAGCAGCAAGCTGGATTTATAGCAGCATGCTGGAAAATAGCAGATTGCAATTTACCGATAACGTTAATCTGTTGCTGCTGTTGCTTTAAAGGAGCTCCACTGCTCTTGCTTAGACAAAAAGCAAATTACTTTTATTCTTAGTTTAACGATAATTTTTATAAGGCTTAATGAGGACTTTCTTGGCAAGAGTAAGTTTACCCTTAGCTCCTTTCAATCCTAATAGTGTTGCTGAAGCCAGATGACCCGAGCTCGAAGCAGACGCCACTAGTGCAAATATGATAAGCTAATTCCAAAAAAACGTTTAAATTTTGGTCGTGTCTCGCTGAAAAACTAAGCATTCAAAAGATTCGTATTACATGGCGAGTTATGGGTTCCAGACGTAAGCAATCAAGAATATGAAAGAATAAAAGGCTTATACACGCAAAAGGTTAAGGTAATTGAATGAATAGACGCAATTCAAGGAGATTACTTTTTATAAACGTTTTAAAAATTAATTCGAAAGAATACGCTATTAAGCATGTTGCTTGACATTTCGACTGATTTCTACCGTGTGCAAACAAGATAATGAGCGAAATGCCTTGTTTAAAAAGGAACCTCTTGCACGACTTTAGCAATATGGTAGTTTATAGGTGCATGTGGTAGAAGCAATTAAAAGGAATGGCGCTGTCTGGGAAACAACTTCGACTATGATTAGAGGATTAGCAGAAAGCCTTTTTCTAATCTATTTTAATTACAGCGATATTTCCTTGATGATGAAAAGGCAGGTGAAAGAATAATTTGTGGAAAAATTCTCTCAATGGAATCATCGACATAAAACAACTCGTAAATCATCAACAAATTGAAACATGTACAATGCCTGTTAATGCTATTTCATTGGTTTTGGCTCGTTTCATATGTATCGTATAGATGAGGTTAATGTCACGTAATCAAATTTTTGACACAGTTTTTAAGATATATGCTTTTTTCCTGTTTATTTTGTAAAACACTCAAATGGACAATGCTAGCGATCCTGCTACTTATCACCAGTCTTTGCAATCTAAAATTGGCTATATATTATTTGTGGAATATCATAATTTTTTATCCATTTTATTGGACAGAGTATGTTCTTGTTTTGAAATATATTCGTTTTGTCTATCTATTTTGTCTATGAAAAGTGTTTGAATTTAGGACAGTTAACAGGATAACTCAAAGAATGTTTTGGAGTAGCAATGAACCCTTGTACGTGTATTCTAAAACTTTAACTCCCTCTTCAAATTACAAAATACTTTTTCACCTACATACGTCAGACATCTCATTTAAAAGTACATGGAAGTATTTTACATTCAAAATCTCTTCGTTGACTTTACACATGCGTTTAACTACTACGAGTGAAAAAATGCTATGAGGAATTTTAGAGAGTTTAGTAACAGTGTAAATATATGAAACTAAAGGTATGTCGCCAAGACACTTTCTTTTGTACAATGAATGTTAATTGAATTTTCTTATACCTCTACCCATAGGCACATGCACAAAGATGTAAGGCCGAGTGTGTCTTCTCTAATCATGTCTGGAATTTTAGTTTGTTAGATGACAATCTAGCTAAGCTGATAGAATAAAAATAGTGGGAAGGCTTTAACAAAGCAATTTGTATATATTATAGATTTGGCGCAGTTTTGGTTACTTGTGACCAAATTAGGCGACATCATTAATTGGTTGTCTGCTCTTTGTTGGAAGGTTTTAGGAAGAAGTTTGCCTGTCATACAGGGATTTATTTGCGATAAAGAATGATAGTTTTGCACAATACTTTTGCACAATACTTTTGCACAATACTTTTGCATCTTGGCAAAAGCGATAAAGCAAAAGCATGTAGCTTTCATCCATATAGATCCAATAGATCACCAAAGAAAGCAACTTGATCACCGGTGGAATGGGAACATTACTATAAACCATTCAAACTAGGAAAGGATAAATCTTGAAACAAGGTGAAAGGCAATCAATTTTCTTATTATACTCTTTTTTTAAAGAATCGATAATTTGAGGCTCAGACTGACTGTTTTTAAACAGTGCAGTTACGAACTAATGTACTTAAAGGGGGGAGGGAGGGAGGGTTCAGATCTTATTTGCAAACGAAGAGAGTAAGACATCCTTTGTTTGCAGAAAAGTTTGAAAATTAATATTAAAATTAATAGGCACCCCAATTAATATCTCCCAAATTGAATGTATGTACTATTTAAAGAAGCAACAAAAATAAATTTACTGCAAGAATTAAATGCTCTTTGTCTCGGAGTAGTTCAAAAGGTTTGAATTTTGTTGGCATCATTATGCACAGGTATGTATTGCACAAGTTTGAACCAAAACCTTCTATAATTTCCCTCAGTTGTTTGGATAAATCAGTGAGTTTTCAAACCATACTGGCATTCACCATTGCTTATATTCTATTCACGTGGCGTGTTGGTTTAAACGCTATTACGAATTTTAATGGTTTGTCTCGAAACCTCCAACTCCTTAGATAAAGCATTATAACGTCGGCATTAACCAAAAAAACCATGATAGGATAATACGATAAACTCTGTATGGAAACTTTAATTAAATTCGTGCACCTAACAATATTATTCAATTACCTTGATTCAATTGAATAGTCATCTTAGAGTTTTACAATGTTTCTAAAACTGAAATTGTGAAATCTATCTTTGTAAGCGAGTTATCGCCCTTTAAATTCGGGTAATGGTCCAGTTTATCCAGTGTTGGTGAACACAGTGGATTTCTATGGCATAACCTTTGCAATTCATGAAAACCACATTCAAAAAGAAATATATTTTGTCCAATGTTGACCTATTTTATCGATAAAATGCCGATAAATGTCTGTTAGATGTTTCGATTAATTGATTGTTAAGTGTAATTCTCGAAATGAATCCAATATATAGGATTAATCAAAAGATCTGCCACCTACGAGGATGATTTGAGACTATGGTATTGTTTTTCTTGCTACCTAGCTTCCATAAGTAGTCTTGGATACTGAAGGGCTATGTCCATCGAGCAGTGTCCTAGTCCTTCGCGAGGGGCAATTCACTCTTGCAAATAGCGTACGAGATTTCCTCTAAAACAAAAGGATTTCCAGGAATTTTCAGATAAAACAGTAGAATTTTCACAAACGGTGTACGAGATTTTCAAAGAGTGATTTGCCCCTCGGTCCTTCGTCTCGATGCAGGGGCGTAACTTGGCCAATAGTTTTGGGGGGGTGAAAAGGGTTTCTGCCCTGCAAAACTGAGTGGTGCCCTGCAGACCTCGTAGCAACGGTTTGTCTATAGGTTACTAGTGAAAACTTTACCAGTGTACACTGGTCTTTACCAAGGACAAACTTCTAAGCAAAAAAAACAAACTTGAAACTTCATTGCCTATGAAATTTCTATTTCTCTACGCGAGCGTAAATTGTTTTTTATATTCACTTCATTTAATGTTGGTTTGCAAAATTAAGCTAATAAACAGCTAATTGGGGGGTGGGGGGAAGTGGGTACATGATGTAGACAGCGCAACGAAATTTAACCCAGTGGGGCTAAGAGTCGAGTTTAGTGAGGTAGGAGGACCCACCATGGTTGGGTCCGACGTGAAGAAATTTTTTGAAATTATACCTTGTAAAAAGGGCTAAAAAGCATCTTTCAGACAAAAATTTAGCAAAATACTATTGTGCTAAAAGAATTGATTGTTTATTGAAAATATTATTGTTAATTGGGAAAAAACGGGAGGGGGATGTCATGCTAAAACTCTAATGTTAGACGTTGGGGAAGGAAAGAAACGGCAACCGTTCGTTTCAGATTCCACGTAGTTGTGAATGACAGAGGAAGATGTTGTTTTGATTGGGAGAATTTTTTTTCCTGAACAGAAATGTGCAGTTTCTTGTATCAAGAAGGCCATGTTTACACATCCAAAATTAAAACATTGCAATGATACAGAAAATGATTTACTGAATTAATGCAAATATACGTGAAAAATAATAAAAATATACGTGAAAAAGTTAGCAATTAGATGAAACAAAATCGGTATCTTAACGATTTATTATGTTTTTAAGTTCATGCACTGTTAAAAGATAATAGAAAAAATGATAAAAAATTCCTATCTTGACCAAAGAGAGAAGCTCTCACTCTCATAATTTTTTAATTTTAATTTTTGCGGCTCTGGTACCCAGGGTACCATTGGCTATGACTTTCGGTAAGAAATGCTTTCGCTTTGCAAATAACGGAGCTTTTCCTTACATACCTGTTCCGTTCTCTAAAATGCAATGTCAGGAAGAGAGGTTCATAACAAATACGATATTTCCATTTCAAAATTCCTAAACGGCTCTTTACGAACTTCAGAGGTGGCATTTCTGTGTGGCAATAAAGCTTTTCTTGGCGCCCTGCGAAATCTTCGATTGCCCTGCGAAATCGACAATTTTTTGGATTGGGGGGGTGTCACACCCCCCACACCCCCCGGTAGTTTCGCCCCTGTCTCGATGTGACCACACCTCGTGATTCCTTCGCCTTCGTGACAGCTGGCGACTCACCTAACCACTGAGCCATCCTCGGGCCAGACACGGAGATATCTTGTTAGATAGGCTGCACCATCATATTTTAAGAATAATCAAAACTACACAGGGTAATTTTCAAGACTGAGATACTTTGTCAAGAAGAAGCTAAGGCCTTATAGATAAATAAAAACTATTTTAATTTTAGTTCAGACATAAAATAAAATGTATAAGTGTTACTACAAAATATGACAATGGCTTTGATAGGCAAAGGCATTCATCTACACTATTTGATAATACTGAATTGCTATAGAAACAGGCACCGCGGAGCGTTGAGAAAAGTAGGGGGGGGGGGGTCCAAAAATGTGGGGGTGGGTGGTCTAAAACCGTAAAAAAGAGGCTTTACTGGTAGTTTTTTACTTAATGTTTGGCATTTTTTGCAGAAATTGGGGGGGGGGAGGCTAAAGCCTCCCAGGCTCCCCTGCTCCGCGGTGCCGGATGAAAAGGTTCTGCAAAAGGTCCTGCAAAACTGTTATTCAATGATCTTAGAACCAGTTTATATTATCTTAATATAGAAAAGTCAATGTTGAAACAAGAACAACGTCAAGAGCCCCCGACTATCATAAAATCAGAGTACCGAGCCTAGGTTAAAATTACCTCTGGTTCTTGCAAAAAAGAGTGTAGAGACAACATGTTTTATCTTGTCTGTTCGAATGTTTTACCTTCTTAATCCCATCTAGAAAAGGATTCTATTCACAATAGGTAATATTTTTCAAAAATATTATGTACATGAACACATAATTAGATGGAGACTTTCATCATTGACGTCAACAGGACATATAACAGCCCACTTTTTATTGTCAACATGCTTATTTCTACTTCTCTTTCTGCGAGTCAATGAAAGGTAAAGTTTCCCACCCGCCAACGAAGCACGATTCGCTTTGGCAATAGATTTCTTCTTGGTTTACTAATTTCGTTTAATAATTGATTGAATAATGATTTAACAAGAAAAAACATGAGATTAAATAAAACTAAACCATCTCAATGAGCAACAAGGAGATTTTGGACACCTATGAAAGTTTGTTAGAAAATACAAAGAGGCCTGAAAGAAACTGTAAATATCTTGTTACATTTTGTTTGTAAATAAACAAATTTTCTCTGATAGGCCGAATTTCTGAGAAAAATGTCCTTTTGTTGCCACACACATTTCTTAAAGTAAGACTTTTACCCTGTAATGTCAAGTTTTGCTTATGGGAATTGACCCCATTATGATTAAAAATCTTGGATAGTCGCAACACTGCCTATTTTAGATTGATAAAAGTATTCGATGATTCTCACCCCAATCACTAAAAACTGTTTATTTTGTGGATTATAACAGACAATGTCTGCATGTTTGTAGCTGACATTTTTTGATAAAAAACAGTTCTTTTGCATATTCTCTCTTGTGTGGTCTGGGCCGTATACAGGTGATAAACACAAGCTCAACAAAGCCAAAGGGGCCGGAACATCCTGCAATTATGTGTTCATGTTTTTTATCCACAAATTTGAAGTTTTTAAACAAAGCCATCATTGCGTGAAAATTTTAAGTTGTTACTATGAAATTCCAGCACTCTGTCAAATCCCAATTAATTAGCCTTTAAGTCACAAGTAACTTTCACACGATAGGTAAAATCCGGTTGAAATCCAATGGTTAGTAACAAAGCTTGTGAGACTCTAGCATCGGGTTTCTTTTCCCTTCTTCATTGTCTTTTGATAATTTGCTCTTCACATTTTGTCTGTCAAGGAATGCTTTGTGATGACGTAAGTGTGTAAGATCTTTAAACAACGTCTAGCCAACGTGAAAATATCATCCCAAAAATGCCATGCTGTTTGTAAAACTATTTGGTTTGGGATAACTTTGCATACAGAAAAGCATCCCGGAAAATTTCATTCAGTGGCACACGTATATTTATGTGGTTATGAAACTCAGCAATGACAGTTGCACTTTTTTGCTCCCCAGGTCCTGTATAAACTGGTGTGGAAAAACACTAGGATTTCAAGAAAATGATGAAAGTTTAAAGTATAGAAAAATATCATACAAACCATACGAAAAAACGTACTCCAGAACTCCTTTTTCTATTGTAAATCACCATTGTTCCTAGGAAGAGAGAGAGGTGGCTGGAGTTGCCTTTAGAAACTGACATTAATGTTTCAAGAATTTTGGTAATGATTGTTTTAGTTACTCGGTAAAATTAACTTTAGTTACTTGGGATATTTTACGCGAAAGAAACACAGGTTCAATAGATTATCACAGTAGACCGACTACTGTAGAGTGTATGACCAAAACTTAGGGCATTAAAACCCGAAGTTTCCCACCAGTACATAATATAATTGGCGGCAAAACCAGGCAATATGTATCTTTTCGACTATACCTTTGACCAGTAGCAGAGCAAGTATCATGATATGTGAGCAATAACCCCAGCCACTAAATACTAACAAAATTTGGTAGATGAATCTTCTTAAAGACGTTGTTGATTAGTTTATCTGCTCGAATGAATTCTCTTTTCATTTTGGTGTTGAATTATGATTGTGTTTGCAGATCATCTATTTTAAGTATTAGTTTGCCATTTTGTAAATTTTGGTGAGCTGCTGCTGAAAATTGTGGGTTGCTGTTGCTGCTGTCTTCCTTCTTTGACTATTCAGTTCAATTGAGATTCAAACAAAATAAGTCGGATCAAAATAATTTGAATACCAACATCGAAATGAATGAAATATATTGATGGCATTCTCAGAATTTCACATTTTCCAAGATGCAAAGTGATGATATATTGTAGATTGATTTCTAATACAATTTGCGAAGATCTTCTATAGGTTGATGATAATTCCTTTCGCTTAATCGAGTAAATCCATTGAACAAGTTTTTAGGTTGATTAAGAATCGCGCACTATTGGCAGCAAGGGTTTAATTTTCTCCAATTAAATTACATTAATCTGCAGGTCCATTGATTCAACAATTCTCTTTAACCGTACCATAGCATGTTGCAGCCACTTCTCTGCATAAAACATCATAGCGTTACTGGATTTTCTTCTTTCCTCTTGAAATCCGTCTTTCCGTTATCGATTCTAAATTGGATTATTGCCATGACCCAGAGAGCATAATGCGACTCTCCAGCATCTCTCAGCTTGTAGCTTATTTCATCTCAACCCTTTCAAATACAATGAATTCTTTTATATATGGCACAATTCTGCTTTCATCGAAAGACAAATCGATTCAGATGGAGGAAAATTCAGGAAAGATTATAATTTAGCTCAAACAATCGATAAACCGAGACAAGCTTTTCTTAACAGAGCCCAAATTCCAAAACTTTTCATGCTTAGGAAATTATATTCAAATTGAGGTCTCTAAACATACAAACTAATTTTCTCGTGCCACAACGCTTAATTATACATCTTAATTACTAAGAGCATTTTCTAACGTAGCGTACAAGGCCTGCTCTTCTTCGAGCAAGTCTTGAAATTTCAATATGTTTTGTCCAAAATTGGCTCTTACTAGTTTGATTTCTACATAGTGAAAAGATTTTAAGTAATATTGTTGCAGAGGTTTCATTTCTTATATTATTGACTTCACAAGGAGAACCATTAAAACTTTTGCATGAAGCATTATAAAAAAGCCACCAATTGACTGCTCGACAAAATGATAGATATCACAAAAATGTTTGCTTACAATATTTATTTTCCCTTCTTATTATGTCTAGACTTCCGATAAAGTGGCTTGCTACCCTCTAAACGATTCTAAGAACAATATTTGAGGGTTTTTCTTAGATGAGTTGAAGTTTTCAATTGACACATTGAATTAAGTTGCATAGTTCAATCAAATGACAATATGATAGTGCCAGAAGTCCTATTGGAGAATCTAAAATACTTTAAAATCCAGTGTACTAGAATACAAATTTGCAAAGAAGCTGTTATTTCTTCCAGGCTTTCAAAAAAATTTGTCAAATATGTAACCTTTCTTCATAACGATTTTTCCATATACGTTACAAACCATACTTTGCTCTCTACTTGATTATGTTAGAAAT
This sequence comes from Rhopilema esculentum, assembly GCF_057945365.1. NCBI lineage: Eukaryota > Metazoa > Cnidaria > Scyphozoa > Rhizostomeae > Rhizostomatidae > Rhopilema > Rhopilema esculentum. The sequence continues at coordinate 2,236,912 of NC_142830.1, forward strand.
GACATTTCGTCTTATCTCTTTACATGAAGTACTTAACGTCTTTATTTTCCTGCGTGCTTTTTGTAAATGCAATATGGCAGAATTCGTTTCGTTATTGAAAATTTTGTGTGTCATTTTCGCATGTCGTCAAAAATCTTCTGCGTATCTCTAACAGATTACTGGATTTCAGATAATTTTTGACAATCGCATATCTCATGACATATCAGAACCCCAGCTTGTTTGATACAAGTTTTGAAAAATGCAAACATTTTAGGAGCTTCATTTTTTAGAAAAAGCCAAAGTTCAAAAAAATTTATTTGAATCGTTAATCTCCTACAATTTTAAACATTTAAAAAAGAACATTTGAACGCGATTAGGTTTTTCAGTTTGTCATTTGGACTAAGCTGGTGTATGAAATAAGGTGACAACACGAGCTAGATATTAACGGATACTTTCTATAAAAGGATTTAAATTTGGTGCAGCGCCTTTAACAAGTCCGCGAAACGTTAACAGGATTTCAAAATCTGTGCTCTCTATTTGTCCAATTCACTGTTTTCCTTCAATTCTTATTAAAGTATTAAACACTATTGATAAACAAAATGAGATATTTTAGCCGATTCAGGCTGACAGTCTCCTCCCAGAATTCTTCAAATCGTTGAAATTCAGTCTTAACAAGATAAAAAAGAATTCATTGCCTTAAAGCTCGTTATGTGAAACAGGCTTTTGAAAACCTTAGCAAGTTTTCAACGGGTGACCATGAATTTCCAGCTTAGAGATAGCAAATAAAAAATGACTTCAAAATGAGATATTTACGACACTATTTTTTCTCGATTTATGCAAAACAAGGCTGATAATCCACAAGGGGCCAAAAGAAATAATATCAAAAGTAAACAAACAAACAAACAGACTAGAATTGGGCAAGCTGGTGTATTCTGTAAAGAGCTGCATGAATCCAAACGACATACCTGCCTTGCGGTTGCAGCATGTTTCATGCATTCCAAAGATTCTATCATGTTTTTGAATTGAAAGATTCCCGAAAGAACTATTTTATTGATCTACCTAGGAGGTTATATCAAATAAAGGAAAATATTTTCAACACACCAAAGCAAATGTCCTTCTAAGTTTACTAAATCTACAATTAGTTGGAAATTTAGCATTTTCACACATCAAATAAAGCCCTTGTGAAATCAATGCAATCATTTACTTGTTTGTAAATCAAGTTTTATTTCACCCAAACCTTACTCAAAATTAAACAAAATGTGTTCTATTTGGAAAATGTAAGCGTTACTTTTTTCCACTGAAATAATGAAAATTCTTTCGACTGACTTTATAAAACGACGTAATTGTTTCTAGAGCTTTTGGAAAATAACGTTGATCCTTAGCAACTTCTGCCCAGTTAAAGCATTCAGTAACTTGTGAACAGAAATTTTTGATAATTATTGCTGATGCAGGAAATACCCAAAGAAATTTGATTTGAGAAATTTTCATAACTGCAAGCATCAAGAACTAAAAAGCCGGTTCCATTCATTTGCAGCCAATACTCGCACAGATTGTTTGCAATTCGTGTGTCAAGCGCTTCATTGAGTAGTTTCCGCATATGCTATCTCGCCCCTCTCTATTAAGTGTTAAAGCTTATTTAAGTCAAAACACCGAAGGTGAGATTTTAACTATACACAGCCTTCTTTTTGTTTTTGCTTCTGAGTTCTAGCCATAAGTAGAGGGACAATTCAAAATTTTCATGTTTTTCCTGTTTCTGTGCTATTTCTATGGCACTTGATGTGCAATGAAAATTAAGGAACTATTAAGGAACTTTTGGTACTACAATTTGATGATTTGAGGTCTAAGAAAAAGGAACTTTTGGAACTAGGCCTTGAGGTAGGTTCCTTGCAAAGAAGCGTCTATGTATTTGTAATTTTGTTGGTCGACAATTGTCTCTTTGTGCTTTAACAAACAATTTACCCTCTATAACTTCTTGCTTATTCTAAACATCACTACAAGTCATGAAATAATTGTGCATAGCAGTACACAATGATAATGTCAATTTGCTTGGCACTTGGCACAGAAATCAAGCAATTAAGATGAATAAAGATTCTGCAGTTAAAGAGCGGGCCATTAATATGGCCCAATAAGACAATTCAGATAGTGAAAATAAATCGAAAGTCGAGCAATAATGTGGATTCGAAGGAATATTACCAAAACGCCAATTGTCTTTAAAAAGACAAACATGTCATTGAATTGGGATGAAAAAGTTTATACTTTGATAATTAAATCGATGAATGACGTCACTTTGGCTAAAATGGAGGCCCATGATTTATCATAGGATTTGGCGATCTTAGTGACAATGATAGAGGTTAACCAGAATCTTCAGTTCCATCAGATAACAAAATTGCCTAGAGCTGGAATGGTAAGTCAGGCTAATAAGGAAAGAGTAATCAATAACTTTTGTTGGCCATCTGAGGTTTTCTCAATACGAAAACCATAACTGAATAATGCAAACAGTATCATTAATTATTATGTCCTAGCAATGCTGTTATAATCCAGGAAGGTTATTGTAAGTGAAGATTCAGCGTACGGATGAAAATCAATAAAATATAACGCTATAACAGCAGTCTTTTGTTTGCAATACTAAACCAGTTTCTTAAGCTCACGATATTAAATACGCGCACAATCAACTATGCAGCTGCTTTTAACGGATATTATATTTCTTCTACAATGAAATTTGCAGGGATTTTACTGCGGGGAGTCTATTAAATTCTTTAAGAACAGCCGGACCCTCTTCCAGGTGGATGGGTGCACGAGTTCAATCGCAACAAGATATCTGGGCATATGGACTCCTACTTGAAGCACTTCCTTAAGCAGATGTATTTATTATGCGTACTTTATTAGAGACTTGATGTCATAATTCCACAGTGCATTTGCTTAGTTTTTAACACACTATCTGTAAGACATTGCAAGGAAAGAAATGCAGCACGTCTGGTACATAAATGCTGGAGGAAGGGGTGTGGGGTGGAGGGGGGGATATCGCAACCTTGCAACTTTCAAATTCTTTGAATTAGTTAGAAAATTTTAGAGGGATCGGGAAAACGTTTAGAGGAATAGTATTTGCAAAGATTAATCATGTCAGAAACGTATATTTCATGAAGCCAATGCCGAGAAATCATTCAATTCAGAAAGGAACTTACAGGACAGATCCGTATAATTTACTCTATGGATGTAAAGGCTCAGCACAAAATTCGTTAAAAAATCAATTCTTATTTTATCAATAGGAAATGACATACCCTTCACCATCCAAACAATTTCCGTCAATTTACGTCCCCACCTTATGAACCCAGTAGCCACTGCATAGCTATTGAAAATATAAGACTTATGAAAACCAAAGATAACAAGAAAGGTGAAAAGATGATGGCGTATAAACTTGGTTTTTACCATACCCATTTTTGCGAAATATTGCATAATTATTAACTTGACAATCTAATTTTTCTTACTTTGGTAAAACATCGCAACTTGCTTTACCACTTCATAGTTATAAGCTCTAAGATGAAAAGATACAAGAAAAAATAAAAAGGCTTGATAAAATTAGAGATAAAAAGATAAAAAAAATCATGGAAGGACTACGAATCAGAAAAAACACGAGAGTCGTTATCAGTTTTGCATCAAAATATTATGAATTAGTTACTTTTGGCATATGAACTGTGAGAGCTTGATTGTAAAACGTTGCTTTTAAAAGGATGGACCAAGAAGATACACTTGACTTTATATACGTAGATTCAGCACATCATTTTTTATTCAAGTTTATTAACGTTGCCATGACTTTAGAAGCATGAAAAATATTGCCACTGATAACAACAACAACAGCCACTGTTCTAACATATCGCGAATGATAAACCAGAATCGTTGTTTTAATTCTTGTTAATCTCTATGAGTAATCGTTATCAAACTTCTTCAGGTCAAGTTACCTAAAGCTCCTGGATACGGGCGAAACTAGAGCACTTGAAAAAGCGGGATTGGCTATAGCGTTTTGTTTTAAACCACAACACGGGACTGCGTTATTAAGCACATTTCAACGCTCTTAAGCACATTTCAATTCAGGTACCCTTTGCTTAACACTCAACGTCTAACTTTAAACGATATCTATGCCAACACAACCTTACAGTGGGAATTCATTTGAATGCATTAAATTGTTTATGAATATTTAGACTATGTCACCACACGAAGCTTATTAATGTTCTTAGTGTATTTGAAACTTCACCGGTAGTTGAGTACGTTATTGAAAGGAAAATTAAACATAAAATCACTGGAAATAGAATAAGTCTGAATGCATAATTCCCATCAAGATTTAGTGGTTCCTACTTAACTATATGGGCTTCGGGGTGGCAATTTCGCATGTACACCATGGCTCCTGCCTAATGACCAACAATCTAGGCAAATTTTATTTTGAATTTGTTCGCAAACTAGAAAAATGCGACGCCATGTTCATTGGACCTGCTTGATAAACAGGATTCGTAAAATTAAACGGCATTCTTTTTCTCGGTGTCATAAGCTTAATTAAAAACTTGTGCCACTAATGTATGTTGGAAATTTCGTATAATTTTGAAGTTATTTCTCTAATATGTATGGACAAATAGAAGAAAGAGTGTACTTATCTACCAGTAAAAAGAATATTGAATTTTAGTATTAGCAAAATATAAAGCAAGGCCACTATTAAGTGAAAATAGATGCCAAGTTAGCACTGAATTCCACATAACCACTTGTATTGAATTGCCTCTTATTTCTCTTGTTTCGTTAACTGTCAGTGTGTTAAACCTTCTTTTTAATCTTATTAGCCTTTCCTATTTTAGCCACCAGCCATGTACCTAGATATGTTATATTCATAAAAGACATAAGAATGAGCCAATTTTAAAATAAGCATGAAACATAACTTTATGGCAGCAGGTTTTTCAAAATTGAAAAAGTTTCATTTTTATGTAACAGTTTAGCAGAAGGCAGAAGCAAAATGTTGTCAGAATATGAAACAGCTCTTGATAATGAAGAGTTACTGCTGGCAAAGTCTATTATTTTATTCATCGAATGCTTAGCTTTATTTCATAATTTATGCTCATTATGGCAATTTCATTGAAATGGCTTATGACATCTCACGATGAGTTATTTTTCACATGAAGCACCCTTAGCTGAAATCACGAAATTAGAGGCTGGAAAGTATATTTGCAAAAAAAATTGATAGCTGCATGATTATTCAGAATATTCTAATAAGAAAAATTCAGCAAAATATAGATAGGCCCTTAGAATCATAGTTGTTATAAGCAAGGGCATAGCGGATGCTAGACGCCTTGGGTGGGGGGGGGGGGAGAGGGGTGAGCATGGATTTGGCCTGAATAGTATTTTGCTTTATTGAGACAGATCTTCTCGAATGGGAGAATAAAGTGCAATAAACTTTGCTTGATTAAGGGGTCGCAGCCCCCTCGCCGAGCCCCGTGTCTCCTACACCTTTGACTATAAAGTTGTTTGCTTGGTCGTACTATATATATATATCCCTTCTAAACAAACCCTGCACAGGTTTTGATCATTCTGTCAGAGATTCAAAATGCAGCCTGCGTTTAAAGAACGATCATCAATATTTTCATCTTATTATCATCGAAACTTTCGGAAATTTATCCTTAAAATTATATTGCACTATTATCTAACGGTCAAATAATTTCCGTCAATATTTGATACTGGATAAATTAGCTTTAAGCAAGCCCACCCTTGATACCTAAACCAATACCCACTGGGCACTATTTGCTTAAATATCACTTTATAATATGAGCAAGGAGCAGTTATTACATAGGAGCCAAGTAATGAATCTGCAATTTGTAGGTGGTAGAATCACATTTGACGCTGATCGCTTGGTCTCCTAAACTAGCAAAACAGAACTGAATCACTGTCGAATGAATATCCACATAGAGACCAGAAAATCACATACAATATCCGTCTATTTGTTACTCTTAAATTTTAAAGCTAAAGCGAAAATAGACATAAATTAATTTCTTTATACACAAATAGCATTTGCCCCAAATCTTCTTCTTTTCGATCAAACCAAAATGCCGCAATGCTGATAAATCTTTACAAAGAGCTAAACGAAATTGATTCTGTTAGAGACATCGGTTTTAAGGCGCTTTTAGCAGATAAGAATGATGAAAATCATTACATTTTTTAGTTGAAAAGCATTCTATTTGCTAGCATTTCAGTTGATGCAAACAACATCCATGGTTTGTAAAACGAATGCATCTGCTGTCTGCTTTCGAAAAATTTTAATTCCGTGGATTGTTATTTCAAGGGTTATCGCCATATCTTCTTTAAAAAACCGTCTTTCACAAGATCGATAAAGTAAATCAAATCTTTAAAGATTAAGTGGATATATTCCATTTGTCAATCTTGAAAAGAAATTTAGATCTCTATGTAGAAAACCAAGCCTTTTTTGGAGCGTCGATAATTACTTACATCACTTCTTTACCGGCTTAGCAAACATCAAGATGTGTTTTTCTATTGAAATCGCCTTACCTATCTCTAACCTCGTTTTGCTTGCAAGAAAATCTCTATTGCCGTTTTGCAAAATGACCACCTGCCTAGTTCTCATCGAAACAAAAATCAACTTTTCAACAACAATATATTTCATTATAAATACTTTTCAAACGGAGGGAGAAATGGGGAAATGATCAATCAAATATACTATTGTTTTTATAATGAATTAACGAACGAAAAAAAATGCTTCTGTAATTGTTCTCCTTTTTGTCTTTGTAGAAACAAAATAAATTGTAGAAGCTTTTTTCAATACGATGGATTCTTTAAATGTACAATACTAGATTCATAGTTTGGCTTACTTGTGGCTTTGGAGAAAAGGTTCATGCAAACTGAACAAATTAATTGAGAAAAGAAAATAACTTGCAATAGTTTGAGTCAAAGTATAGATGTTTGCAACCCCAGCAAAACATTTCCTTTGGGTGAAGACGTTGTATGGCAAGAGGGCTTTTGCAAGAAGTACGAGTGCTAGAAAGCAGCAAATACTAATTGGCAGGAAATCTGTAATTAAGCTGTAACAGTTATGGAGAACATAAACTTTTAAGGGTTGCTTTTACATTATTAACCCAGAAAATTCAAATTTTACATGCATGCATGTAACACATATTAGAATGGCGACAGGCACTTAAAGCATGTGAAAGAGATACCTAAAACAGCAATTCAAGGTTCGAGTGGTTAGGGAATATTTCAATCTGCTTGAATGAACAAGGTGAACTGAAAAATCAATTTGATTGACGCATGCATAGCAAGGACCAATCAGATAATATGGTTAAAAACAAGCAAGTTGCAGGTTTCATTGTCTTAAACAACGTCAAATGCCCGAAAACCATTACAAGATGCCATATAATATTCAATCTTTGAGAAAGCCATAAAAATGATATAAATGTTGGCGCCATGGTAAATTTTCGTTGCGTCAGAGCAATAATTCCCGCGCACCTGTACTTAGCAAGTCTAATGAGAGAAAAACGTGCTTCGCGCGCTGTTTTACAACTTTCTTTGTCATAGCAAACCAACGAGCCGTTAACTTTCACACATAAATGCTTGTCGTATGCTAGTTATGCTGGTACACATATTGTGATCGGAATTTTTATTCGTGGCTTGCAATGACATTAAACATCTGTAATGATATTTGGTACAACCTCGCGTAAAGAAAACAATACACTGGAATTTTTACTCGTGCATTTAAGTTTATGCTAAACATATCTTCTTATTTTGAAATTTTACTATCAAAAGTATCAGATAAGCACAAGATGAAATAAGAAAACAATAGTGATAGGTTGGTTTGAAAAGCATAAAAATAACCTGAGGAGATGCTGCTTAAAAAGCAAAGTTGTACAATTTTGTTTGGCTGACGGTTTTCTCTTAATTTATTAAATTGTTGATTTATCACATTATCTTAATGCTGTTTTTCTAGCACATGAACCTCGAAATGCCATATTCTTCACACCAATATGATATAACAGCTGTCTCAAATAGGCAGATTTAACAAGTAATAAATACGTCTCTCTTGTTTTCAAAATATGATTTTGACAGATTTAACACCTTGACACGCTTTAAGACACGGACAAGAATCTGACCTTCTGACCTTCTGACCTCCTTAATTTGTACATAGACCACTAGTTTTGGGTGCTGTTCTGTAAATTGTGTTGTGTGGGACATTCCTCTATTAAAAACCTGACATATGGCTTCTAAACATATTTAAGAAAAATCGTGTTTTTAAAGGCATAATGTGTTCACTTCAACGAGACATTTCTGTGCAGTATAGTCGATAACTGCTTACATCAATACAGGAATCTTGAAACTGAGTCCTGAATGTTCCCAAGATATCCCTTGATAGAAGTTCTTGCTTATGGAACCTTTCCTGATTATAAATCGCATTGTTCATGTAAGCTTCGAGCAGCTGTTTCATAATTTGATTTTTATAGGAGAAAGTCAGGGTCAATTTTTAGAAATAAATGAGACAGCCCTGTTTGTATCTAAAAAGCTAAAATACTTTTGTAATTTGCAGTTTTAATTTTCCCAGTCGCCCAGAAGGGTTTTGACATTGAAACCACTGCTAAAATTTGTTGCTTTGCAAAATAAATTGTTTTTCAATTACTGGTTCTACCACACAAAATGACAGTTCTGATGCTGTACTAAATTTCACACTTTAAATTTGTTAATCCCTAAGGTTGGTTCTGCTAATACTTGATTGAACACCCAACTATTTACTGTACCTTGAAAGCACGTTTACAAAAATTCATTGTCTGGAAGATTTAAAAAACACTTGCAGGTCCGGTTCTTAGTTTCTCATAAAAAAATATATTTATATATATTTTATATGATAATGCATCCATTTATACATAGCTTAAAAACATTTAAGAGAGCAAAAGAACATCCTTGCTCCGATTTTAACAATAAGCTACATATTACGCAATTTTCCCCGCATATAAATTAAAACATAGAAGGGATTGGACATTGCCTCAGGTCTACCATTCTTGTAAATTATGCCTTTCCATTGTTGACAAATTTCTGAATACTCAAGAATTTGTAAGTGACCACCTTGTCCATATACTGTTTCTTCAACTTTCTCAATTGTTCTCTGTTGCCATGGTTATATCGCACTGGGAATGTTTGTGGGATTGCAAGAAGAATAGAAGGTCATTATTAAATATGGGAAAGATTATCCGCTTGCACGCGCTGATAAATTGTGTTTCATCCTGTAAATTTTACTATGACAATCAGGATTATCCTAAGAACTTCTGCTTGCTACCAAGATACAGGTTTACAGCTGACCCGACCTTGGAAAAACATTATACAACTGCCATTCTTTGTATTTAGTAATTCGTATATCCCGAATCCTTTATTAGATCTAAAGTTTCTTTGATGTGGTGAAGACGAGCGTTGCTGATGACAGATGTATGCTGTCCAATGAAAAACTTCTGTCGAAAGATTATTAAAAATTGAACATCCCAGCCCCCAATATTCACAAACATCCCCACCCATTGTTGAGCGTTGCATTGGAGGAGAATCCACGTTTTTCTTATTTATATTGCAGATTTAGAAGATCAGTGGGGCTTGGTTGTTTTGACCGTTTTCCCATTCTTAATGATTGAATAAGTACTAATTAAGTTTTATCAAAATGAATATTATCCCAATATGCTGTTGATAAAACAAATGACTACAGTCGTCGTCTCATGGGGGATTTTCCTTTTCATTTGGGGTACAGCGACCCATTTTCTGGCCCAAGGAGAAACGATGCAATACAGGCACATTGATCTGATGCACCTCCCCAGTGTATCAAAAAAGCAAAGAGAATTCTCGATGCTTTTAACTTACTACTTCATTTGATTGATCACAAGATACTCAAGGATGTGAAGAAATATGAATTATCTGAACATTGAGATCATTCAGAAGTAATTAATGATGTTTATTTCAATTTTAGAAGGAAGGCATTATACCTAATAATGATATTTGAAAAGGCAATTAATTTGTCACTCACTAATAAATAGGCATTTAGTTAATTTCGATACTTTCAGAATGTAGCTTGACAACCAGTGATATTCAAAATACGGTTTTATTCGAAGTTTCTGAAGTTATCTCTCGATCCAAGTAAAACACTATGAATCGATTAACGTTTTGAAAAAGTAGCACGTGTTTAAAAGAAAGCTTATCAAATAATATAGTCACAAATTCATGATTTCTACCTGTTTATCTATTCTACTGAAATGTTATACTGAAGATATACAAAAACTGTCAGAAATTCAAAAGCCTTTGGCGTAAGTCCTTTAATACTTTTCAACATTTACATTTTGAAGACTGTTGTTTTGAGAAGATTTTTTTTCTAAAAAGGATCAACAATGAATTGTGATCCGACAAGCGTAAATTTTATTGAATGATGATTGGTCAATGCACTTTTACACGTATCAAAAACAGAAACAAAACAGGGTGTCAAGGAATGTCGGGTTTATGTACTTCAACGGAGGAAAAAAGCAAAACTGTTTTTATGAAAAGGGCATTGTTTGGTAGTGCTGTTACGCAATAAAAGGATTTTGGTCAATTGATGCCGAATTTCCTTTTGTTTATTGTTTCTATATTTTGGGGAGAGAGATTCAATAAAAATGGCAAAGTTAATCAGCCAAGGCTTTGGGAACGGAACATAGGCAGACGCCAATCTGCATAAAGACAAATGTAAATAGACAGCCCTAAAGAGGCATCGAGGGACCAAAATAAAAAGAAACAGTTTTCTGTCATTCAAGCATTCAAGCATATTTAAAAAAGACGACAAATGATAGATCTAACGTCTGAAATGTCGACTTTGTATACCTTCGTGGGTTTAAAAAGCAAGTTTGAATTTTTAAATGCTAACTTACCAAATAACAAAGCTTCACAAAAGAACCTCCTTTTGGTGTAGATCTTATACAAATCAAGGCTCAAATAACACTAAAACTATTAGCTTTCATTTCATTCCAATTGTACTGCCCTTTCATTTTTATCTTTCTTTGCTCTGTTCTCATTATGATCTTTCAACTGTTTATCCACACCATAGATAGTCCACACTAGACCTCAATTTAGGTAATATTTGTATGCAGTAATAAAGTAGCAATACGATATCAACCAAAATGTTCCAATTCCTTTTCTCTATTTTTTACTAAGCAAGGAAACAGGAATGTCATTTTTAGGACGTTTGTACAGACTATAAAAGTATGTTAACAGTGTAGCAAATTTGTAACGAGAAAAGCCACTTAGAAATTCTAATGAAGCCAATCCTTGAAAATGCAAAGGAAATTCAATCCATGTGAGTAGGTGGACGAGAAGTTTTAGTTTGTTGGCTGAGCTACCGAGAAAACACGAGATTGAGGTAATATGAAAGATGGTTTTCATGGCTTAAGTGCTTTCAAGGTCTCTTTAATATCGTATCCAAAACGCTGTTAACAAAATCTCCTATCAATTATTGACAGGACTAGGCCAACGTGAAGATTTGCGGTAGTTAAGAGCTTGAAGTTGCAGATTTTTGATGTTTTAAAAATGGGATTTCTCTTAATTATCTAGAATTCTGTAGGTATGGCCAACAAGCTCAAAACACACAAGTACTTCAAGAGGAAAATGCATCAACGAATAAAAAGAGTTTTGTATTCTTCTTAGCAAACGGTAGTTACATTAGAGAATATAACACTATAGAGTGATAGGACAACATACTTTTTCGATGGTGTTCATTTAAATTTCGAGACAGTTTTAGTTGACAGCGCGGGTTTTTTATTCAAAATTTTTTTTGTTATATTTCATATCATAATGAGGAAATTCTGTTTCCCATGTCCGACTTTGACAGCCCGACACATGAAGAGTAGTTGGACAAAGAAAACAGTCCATCAGCAATCGTCTTTGATAGGTTAATATGGGTAATTGTCCAACTATTCCCCAATATTAACTAAGCATTAGTTTTAATAAGCCTACAGTAAAATCGAGCAGAACATGGAGCAGGCTGCCTTCAATAATATACAAAGTGTTCGCGACTACAAACTTGCGTAAATATCCTGAGAATATGGCTTTAGTATGAATGGTTATCGACTTTGTTTGAAACAGAAACGATTGAATGTTTGAAAGCACATGATTGTGTAAGGATATTTTCTAAGATAAAGTTCCTTGAAAGTAACAACATCTTAAATATATTCATGTAAGTATCTTAGACCAACGTTTACTACTGTTTAGACGGAGAAAATTCATAAGTTAATCAAATAATTTCGGGTCCACCAGTTTTGTATCGTTGCGATAAGATTAGGCGAGAGTTTATGCATAACAATTGATACTCAAAACATTGAAACCACATGATGGAGACTGAACAGAATTCCCACGGAAAGAAAGCGTTTTACTGTAATACAGAGAACTTCAAAGGAAAGCGAATTTCTGATTACGATAACGAAAGAAAGACAACGACTGCCCGAGCTGATGATAAGTCTGGTATAGAGAAGTTTATCTACACTACAGCTTTGAAAAACTCGTCAAAAACTCATCTGAGGTAATGAAATTTTCAAAGAATAAAACTGCAATGGTTATTTTGACGCTTATAACATGGAAATCCTTCAAATGTAACGACATTCTCCACCGCTAATAGCTAATTGATATCTCGCTTTGAGAAAGAGGCGAGAGATTTGATCCCATCAGACCTTCTTAACAAAAATTGATATACATAATGATATCATTTTGACTGTGGCATTTTAAAAAAATCGCTAAAAAGAAGTAGGTGGTACGAAGACACTGGAGAGCAGGATTTACGTCCTTTTTCCAGAATATCCTGTCCCGAATGATTTCAACGACAACCGACATGCCATTTGTACAATTAATGTCTTAAAACTTCCTCTAGTGTGGGAAATCACTTTCATCTTTTCAAATGTGTTCCTGTTTTTTCAATGTTCAAAAGCTATTATCCTATATTTAAACCTTCCTTTTTCTTACAAAAAGAAAAGCCAATTTGTGTAATGGTGGATTGGGAACTCCCATCTCTGCCTCGATAGCAAGAAGCGCGGGGGGGGGGGTATATTCCCCGTACAGAGTTTTAGATTACGGAGTTGATATTTTTATAACTGCAACAACCGACTCTAGAGTGTTGCTTTTTTATTGTTCTATGAGCTGTAAGTAATGTTGAAATCTGTGAGGATTTGGTCGTGAAACGAATATTTGGTTATTCAATCTTACAAGGTGTGTACGAAGTCTAGGCGGATCCAGAGCAAATTTCAAGGACGAGAGTACGCTGTATACAGCAATTTCAGACCCTAACTACTCACAGCAAGCTCTCTATTCACGTTCTCAAGGAAATTTACACAATAATTGTGCCAAACCGTTTATAAAAGGGGCGCCAGACTTGCTTCGGTTCGGTGAAGTATGGGCAACTGCCCCTAGACTCCCCCCTTAAATTCGCGAGTCTTGCAAGGGTACTGATCACGGGCAACAGTCAAAAAATGTCCAAGGCAATGTGACAGGAAAATTCAACTTAAAAAGGGCACTTACTCCTCCTGAAAAGGTACTGGCAAAAACTTGGGGGTAGTCCCTATCTCTTCCTACGTATCTGACACCCTTGATATCCTGGTGCTTTGAAAAACGCTCTAAGATCAACAATCTCTCTTTATATACTGCAAAAATTCAGAAGATTAACAAACTTTGTTGACATTTCTGTATGTATTTTATTCCTTTTGCAATCAGCAAAACGATTTTTTCATACAAATTTTTTTAATGCCCACCCGATTTCAATAAACATAGTCAACATTGAAAGCATTTCTAATTTCTCAGCAATAGGCAATCTTTCTGCCTCTAATATTTAATCCCCTGGACAGAATTGTCGTCTCAAATGCAATGTACTGACGTCGTTACACTAGCTCTCTCCTGTTTACCACCTTCTTTAAGCCAACATTTAATATATTTCTCCATGAATGTTTAAAAACAATGGTGAGTCGTAAAATTAGTGTTTTATTCGTCTCTGTGGAAAAATCGAAAGGCCCCGTTTCCAATGACAAAATAAATCTACTTTTGTCCATAATGTATGCGTCACACTTAATTATGCAAAGCGGAACCTTTTTGAAATCCCTGTGAGACATTTACAAATCCGACGATTGTTTCACAAAACAATTGAGCAGAAACCATTAAATTGAACGTGTCTTCCACTGTCTGACATCATACCGAGAGAAACTGTGGGTCAGAGTGTGTCACTAAATTGGAATGTTGGTTACTGCTTGAATTCTGAATTCCCGTACACTTTGCGAAAGAGAAAGTTCAAGGAGAAAACAGAAGCCCCTGAATTTGCCAAACGAATTAGAGCGAAATTAGATTTGGATCAGAGGGATATTATAATTATTTGCCTTCGCTGGTCGGCATCTCATTCAATTGATTTGGACGATCGTGTGGCTGCCCGAGTCTATCGAAGTGAACAAGTGCTTGCATTCGCGTCAAGGCCATCAATTATTAACGAGATGGAAAACTTTATAAACAGAACAAAGCAGATTTCAGCGTTCATTTTCGAAACGAACAACAACCCTGGTGGAGTCGTAAGGCCATCACCTCGCACGTGGAGAAAGGGGCTCCGAGGTTTAGATTTCAAACGTTTATCAATCACTAGTTGGGAAGACATTGAAAGCACGGATATGCAGAGGGTTTCAATACCCAAAGGCCCTTTCAGGATTGAGTTTTACCCATGCGAAAGTCAGCCTTCGTCTTGCAGAGTGTTTTGGCAAGTCACGCCGTGTTTGAAAGTTCCTGGCAAAACTCGAAGATGTAAAATTGTTCAAAACTGTCGATCGAAAGAATCCAAGCGACCCTTTTCTGCGAATATTGCATGCATGGACGATAAAATATTTATATGGGGAAGTATGAAAGACGATAGAAAAGAGGGAGAAGACTTCGAACTTGTTTTAACAGCTCCTCAAAATAAATTTCAAACTTACGGTCATTCGATCGTTGTTCAGGAAGGTTCCTTGAAAAGAGGATGCAGAAAGAAGGACTCATTATTCGTAACCACACATGATGGGTTTGTTCTTTCATGAAATATTCGAAAAAGACTAAATGGCCTCAAACATTGAATGCACGTTGGAACTTACATACCATTATGAAACAGCATTACAGGTACTGTCGCGTCGTGGAACACGGTATCGATATCCTTCGAAGAAATAAACATTTTTTGAGGTACCCATTTACAACGTATATAATAAGAACATTATTTATTGAAGTTTCAACAGAGTTTATATTAAGTTGTTTAATCATCGGGCGGGCACCAGCTGTTTGAAACTCCAGATAAAGCAATTGTTGTTTTGCAGCTTTATGTAACTGATATGATTTTAGCTTTGAATGATCAAAATGTCATCAAAGACCTGAATGTTTACCGTTCAACATAACAATATTTCCTCATGACATCTGAAAACGATATCAGCATGTTCAATATATCTGAATTTGTGTGAAGCATATCGTGAATTTCCCACCCGTATCGCAATGGGTTTCTGAAAGTTATTCCAAACCGATTTTACTGTTGTGGATTTGGAATACCTGAAATGTTAAGAATTCTCTCCCCATTGTAATCACCCGGATTTTTTCCTATTTCATACCATACCATGTGCATACTGTGTACAAATGCTCTCAATTAGATTCAGAAAAATTCACTTGCAGTAATTGGGTGGGAAATGGAGGAAAGTTCTTGAACTTTTCTTTGAAACTTGCTAATTGAAACTTGTCGTGTTGTTTTTGCTATATGTTTACTTGGTCAGCACCACGGGACATGACGTGGCCTGCCTCAGATAATTTTTCTGTCGCTTCGAATGGCAAGGGACAGACAGTTCTCACCGAGAAGTCAACCAAATTGAGGTTATGATTGGCTAAATCCCGTAGGCCAATTTTCTCGTTAGCTTCACAGCTTGGGATTGTCTCGACTCTGACAATAAATTTGTCGTAATTTTCCTCCTCAATATGCTACAAAGTTATACTGTATAATCTGGTTAAATAAAACACGCTAATATTATCAGGGATCTTTAATTTAGTGTAGAAACTCGCATTTAAAACTCTATGAAACATGTATTTAACATATTTATCGTCAGTATACCATGTATACCCATACACATCGTATGTCTCTATGACAAAAGTAATATATAATTTGTTGTATGTATTTAATGATTTCTTATCCCAGATTAAGTTGAAAGATTCTACTAACTCTAATATACTTGATTAATTTATATTCTAAGTTTAATGACCCCTTGCATAGGCGCAGATAAAGTAAAGGTTATGATTTAATTATTCCCAAAAATAGTTTCCTAGAGACAGGACCCCTCACAATACAACTCATTCAAAGTGTCGAACGGTCTTGTCATAGAAAGATCTTGAATATCTGTTGACAAATTTATTCCACGATGTAAACAAAAGCCAAGGAACCCATGCCCTTCCCTATGATGTTGGTTTGTCAATTGCCATAGTTATTCGTTGTGTCATCTGGCTTTTGACCAGGATTTTCCGATTTGTTTTTTGATATCACATGCAACAGTATAATCCTCTGTGACCGTCCGCCTGCAAAAGGGCCCAGTGCGAATTAATAAGGCAACGCAGTTGAAAATTTGCATTTCATTCGATCATGCATGGCTTCTTCAAGCCCGGCGATAGAGTTTAAGTTTTCTGTAAGTTGCTTTATTTCTGCAGATTATTGTCTATTGAAACCGCGTAGAATCTAGCTTACTGAGAGTAGTTTAAATTTAGTGTCAGTTGTAAATATGCAGAAGCGCTCCGTTTTTAGCAGAATTAATTTACTTTTGTTGTGTTGTCCGAATTTTGTAGAGATTTATGAAAATAGAATGAGTTCAAGACATAACGTATTAGTTGCTTCGTTTGCTTCTATGCTTCAGTGAGCACAAAGGCCTAAATCCGCTGCTAATCACGGATGCACGCTCGAGGTCGGTGTGGGCTCATCTCACTAATCATGCATTGCTTGCATTTTTAACCATTTTGGGATATGTTATAAGGGATATGGTGGATCAGCCTTTGGTTTACGATGATTATTCCTTAAATGTCCCAAACTAAAGAATATGGCTGAATAGTTGCGTTTTAGCATCACAATGCCGATTTCTGGAACAGATGCGTATTGTGATCCTTTTGAATTTCTATCTGTGTTCCCAAAACTAACTGTGTAAAACAGTGCTGACCCTGCGACTCCTTTTATCACTCCATCCCTGCCTGCCTCTCGTAAGGAGCTCTTGAATCTTGCCTCGACCTGTCAGTGTTATAGTGCCTTGAAAAGACACGTGATTTTTTCCAGCAATTTGTTATAATGATGAATCACTTTTTTGTGATGAGCCCTGTTGTTTTTAATAGATGATAAGATCATTGTAAAACTGGGGGCAAACTTTAAGGAAATGGGGAATACCTAAAAAATTTAAGCTGCTCAAGCTCCCTAGCTTCCAAATCAATGATTTTTATAAATATAATTAGTTATTATTGATTGATAGTATGAAAAGAAAAAATCGGCTTCTCGGTTCTGGTTTTGCTTATAAATTTAAGGCAGCAATATGGAAATGTGTCGAGACAATTCTATAACATAGTATTTGTTTTTAGCACTCGTGCCAGAATTCGTGGGAATTTCATAATTTACTTGACCTATTTGTTGTTAGTATCATCAACACACACATGCAGCAGGACCACTTTAGGGTACGTATACATTGTGTCGCCATTGTGCAAACTGTAGAGGAAATCAAGAACAAATAAAATCAACGGATGAGTTGGCGCCGAATATATTGAAAAGCTTAATCCGGAAATCGCAATCAAATCAAACACTGCACAGCCTTCGCAGATTTTCTGAGGGAGAAGTACCTTTGGGTGACGTAAGACGAACGCATTGTTTCCTTTCCTTTTCCATTCGCACCAAGTTACTTCCCACTCTTTTGACTCATCGTTACTGCGAAAGCCCATTTTTTCCTTATAGAAGGTTATTGTTAAAGAAAGTCCAAATAGTCCAGAAGTTTATTGTCCAGAAGTCCAGAAGTTTATTGCTAAAGAGAGTCCAAATAAAAGAAGTGATGAGCTGAGACCTGGTCTCTCCAACTGACCAAATCTCTTGCAAATAAAATGAGCGAGAGAGAAGTTACCTCGCCAAACCTCGTAGACATTTAATTTGCAAACTACGAATGGATCCAATCTCATTGTGTTCAACTTTAAAGCCTCGTTGTCATGTCGTGTTCTCGAACCGCTCTTTCCTTTATATCTTTGAAGCCTGATCTAATATAATCCATTTTTTCATGATATATGAAGTCAAAAGTCAATTTTGAAATAGCAAACATATCTTGAAAGTTTTAGCTTACAGGAATAACTTAAAGGCTACAACTTAAAATTATCAGAAACAGTAAAATTATCAGAAATAGTTTCCCTTCAGCTTTCTTCTAGTTCGAAATAACACCCAGAAATACCAACGGCAAAATTCGCTCTTTAGGCCTGAATATGAATAGCCCTGTGATAAAGGGCCTATGTTTTTTAAAAGTGTCTTGGTTTTTAGGGATGCCCGAGTGTCGCTTTTTTTAAACTCTTTGTTGCAGCCGAGGTCTCTGGTCTTGCTGTCATATAATATATTTGCTGCAATCAAATGGGATCCCGCCTGACTAAAGGCATCAGCTCTTATAATATAGGTCTAGGTCACAGATTCCAAGAAAGTGTCAAATATTGGTTCTAATTTTATGATTTGACTACAAAGTCCCAAGCCAAAATAAAATCACCCAAGAAATTATCGGATGAAGCCTCCTTCTTGGAAAGCAAAAAAGAAAGCTTAATACGATTTGATAGGCACAATGACCTAGATTTTCCCCAAAGAGTACCGAAGTGATGACGTCACAAAAATATATTTTTAGATTTTTTTAATTTAGGTCCTATATCCTGAAAGAGCGTCATGAAATACCTCTAAATATACAAAATCAGTCAAATGTGTTTCAAATTTGCTGAGATATGGTCATATGTGCTGAGATTTGTCTCTTTCCCCATCCATCCTCTGTAATTTGGTCTTGGTTCATAACTTAATGAGCCAGGCCAGAATGGCAGTAATCCGTCAGCAAACATGAAATCTTCATTGGCTATATCTCGCCCAGTTTTGAACATATTTAACTGTTTTTGCATATTGAGAGGTATTTTATGCCGTTCTTTCAGATTTAAGAAACTCTAAGAATGGTTTTTGATGACGTCACACTTGGAACTCTTTTACCCGTATCTCGATGTCAGCAAATTTAAGTTCCCTTTGAAGAAAAGGCAATCTATAATCGTTTAAAGAATACGAGCAAGATTTGTATTAGAATTTAAATAACTAATGAAAAAGGTTGTTTTCAATTTTCTTGCTGATCGTTGTATCATGTCCAGATTTTTTGGAACAGTCCACCGGCCTGCTGGAATTCAGAAACATCACAGGCCTAGTTTATCTCTATGAGAAATCAGGAAAAGGAAGAACAACATTGGCATTTCTTGTTTGTGGAGGAACAGCTGAATCCAGGGTTTGATCTTATCATCAGCATAGAGACAAAAACATTTGCCAAATTAATCGGGTGTTGTTTGCTTGAGGTCACCGTTGTCTCAGAGCCAATTTGACGAGGTTTCCAGATCAATGTTTTGTGTTCTTTTTGCAAACGAACACTATCGCATATTAAACTGTATTCTTTATGTCATTTTCTGTAAATCATACAACAAAACGATGTGTTACTTATCAAATCACAGTAAAGTGACGACCACGCTTAACTGTAAATGTTATAGTTACCGTATAAAAGAGTGTGGGATTGACTTGTCCTGATATATTTGTATATTATGCCAACACAGTAAATGTAAATGCATTCATTTTCTTTCATTTGCAAGCGTATGTTTTAAATTTCAAAGGTCAAGTTTAGAAAATTTTTTGAACGTTTTGAATTTGGTGCAAACTTTATTACGTGAGCTAAGCTGAGTTCTGTTCTGTTCTTTTCTGTTCTGAATAAGAGTGTTACGCTCATTTCTGTTATAAGAAACGAAGGTCGATGTTGAGTACTCCAGTTTCTTAATGTTCTGGAAATTTCAATGCTCATTGTTTCTTGAGAGTTTCTTAATCATAATTCATGAATGATGTTATGAAATGTTCGCAACCTTTTTTCACGTCAAGAGATTCGTTTCCGTTCTGACACTGTATTTAGATCCGGGAGGTATACTTATCATATTCATGGATTTTACAAATTTTTCCTTGTTCTCAGTTTTATCATGATTTCATAGTTTCTTAATCTTTTTGCTTCGAGTGCTGGAGTTTCTTAATTTTTTCTGACTGTCCAGTACTCGTTTCTCACAGCTAGTTTCTTAAAAAAAATTAGTGTAATATTTTATCTCCTCTCCTTGCAACTCTGTTTTAAAAAACGTTTTAAAAAATTGTTGCTTGTTTCCTGAGACATATAAAGTTACATGCTTTTATCAATTAAGAAAGCATTTAACTTCATTAATTATAAGAAGTCAAGGCCTTAATTTTGCAGTGCAAAACAGGTCTGCAAATAAATTTATATTGAAGAAAAACAGGATGTTTACAAATATTATTTAATTGTTTCTATTTTTGCCAGACTGTATTTTGAAAAACAAAAGGCAATTCGATTCATTCGACTTCCTCAAGTTTCCAGAAATTTCTGTCACCTTTCTCATTTTTTTTGTGATTCTACAACCTTCCTACGGCTAGTGGCCGTGGAGCCGTGATATTTTCCTGACTCTGAGAAATTATTTTGTGAGCTCAATTTTCTGAAAATAAAAGATCAAAGTAAGAGCATGTCAGATAAAAATTATAAGGGAAACCACGATGTTTTTAAATTTTCTACCGAGTTAACAAAACAGAGCAGATTTTATCAAAATATCATCCGTACCATTAAAAAATAATGTCAAGATAAAAACAACATTAAGAACACCCCTGCCTAAAAATTATCTAAAAAAATAAGTACAGCTAGATGTACAAACATTGCCTGGCTTTTTTAGATAAAAAGTGTGATGAATTATGAGTATTACAATGCCAAATGCTAAAACCAAATAAAATGCCTGAAATGCCAATTTTGTGTTCCCCAGCATCTCACTGCCAAGGACAATGAGGAATGTGAATGAAAACTATGTAAGTGAAGCTCTAGACCAATTCTTGCTTTCGTTGTTTTTTGGAATTTTTAGAATATTTTGGGTGATTGGTCAGTGGAATGATGAATATTTTTATGGATAGATAAAAAGTGGAGGGTTGAGTGAGGCGTTCATCTTCACTGTTGAGGTTGGTTAAATTAATTTACCTTTTAAATAGAATTTACAGGATGAAGTTTTTTTGCAAGAAATAAACGCTGACTTTCATAAAAAAAAATTTATGGTTCACTCGTCAAGCTTGTAATTTATGGGTTTATCAAAACTAAAGATTTGACACATTAAAGTATGCTCTTGTTTTCAAAATATGCTTATAGAAAAACAAAGCTACAATCGTGGTTTGTTCTCCTTTCCCTTTGTTTTCAAAGTAGCATAACAATGGGCAGTAACAACGATTTGAAC
Organism: Rhopilema esculentum; assembly: GCF_057945365.1. NCBI lineage: Eukaryota > Metazoa > Cnidaria > Scyphozoa > Rhizostomeae > Rhizostomatidae > Rhopilema > Rhopilema esculentum. Next base: position 2,258,437 of record NC_142830.1, read on the forward strand.
TTGTTTTCATTATCCTTTCAAAATTTACAGGTTGTTCTACATAGTTTAAGAATAAATCTAGGCTCGAAATCAAACTTCTTATCAGGCGCGGTCTGTCCTGGGAAGCAAAGAGACGATCGCCACCCGGGCCTTTTGTTTTAAAAAGAAAAATATGATAAGGAGGCCTTTTTCACAAGGTTTAGAAATATGAATGTTGGTAACTTCTTAATAAATTCTATTCTCCCTTTCTCTTAAAAATCTGCTAAAGCTCCACAACAAATGGTAAAAGTCATTAAAATAATGACAAGTATTAAAGGTAAATGTGCTAACATAGATGAATAATAAATTTAGTGAGAGTAACTGCAAAGTGAACTTTTAGCCTCTGAATATTACATTATCATAACAAATGTCAAGAATATCAGTACCGTCGTGAAGTGGCGCGCCACGTTAACTGTTAAGCCACGTAATATGATGCTAAATCCTTTTTGTTAGACGATTCAACAATCGTGGGGCTAACATACAGACCTATCATACCTTGTACTGTTAGATCGTCTCATTTACGTCCTGTTCTTTTGTTATATAGCATATAAATATTTGATAACTTGTTTTCAAATTAAAGTATAATTAAGATTTTTATTCAGAGGGTGTGGCCACAAAATCCTCACTCCCATCCAGGGCCGGGGAGAGGGTTTATGGGCCCCGGGTCAGGACGAAAGATAAAAAGTTAGCATTCCTTAGGCAGACCTTCCAGGGGTAGGGGAAATGCTCCCCAGGAATTTTTTAAAATGATGGTTGCTAAAATTGCTCTGGTGGCTATTTTGGTTCTGGTCTTATGGCTTTCGAAACTGCTATTTTGTCGGCAAACTTCTGGTCTTATGAAAGTATAATTTAGGCTGTTACTTCAATGGATATGGTCCCTCAACTTCACCCTCATCCGAGCCCTTACGGCCTCAGATAGCCATCCTGCAATTAGGATACCAGAATAGGAATGTTTCTTATCAATATTAATTAAAGGTATTCTTATAAAAAGGGTTAATATTTAACCTCTTCAGAAGACATAAAAGCGTGTCATACCCCTTCCATCATTACATGATGTCTTGAATTTCTAAGGATTGGAAATTTAGAATGGAAAACAAAGCGAAAAAAACAGTGCAACGCATGTCCTGTATCTCTTTACGTATAAATGTATCATCTTTTTATATAGAGAGATGAGAAAACTGATAGAATCACATTTAAATTTTGGTGAAATCTCTTTTTTCCAGAGACAGCAAAAAAGAGACAGCATCCATGACACAATTTTGCGCTCCTTATCAAGCAGTGCCATAACTAATATATTTTTACATTGTTCCAATTTCGTTAAGTTTTCTCCTTCTCCGTAGATCTTAAAAATAAAGGCTATTGTATTAAAGCATTGTTCGACTATTGAAAAAACCCCACATCCAGAGCATGATTACCTTGCTAGCTTACATTAGGGCCTCTTGCGGCTGAAGTTTTCAAACAAATTTTCAAACGCTTCTATGGATTTCTAGTTCAACGACCAGGCTACTTATCACAATGTTTCACGATTCCATGCACGAATCCTTGAAAAATAAGGGTCTTCTGGGATTTGCAGTGGTCATTGGATCAACATAAACAGAGAATGAGCCTCATCCCAACTCGAATTGTAGTGGAGAAGGCCTAACCTGAACGTTAATACTGCTTACTGTCTTAACATAATTTAACAGTTCCTTTCGCTTATCCATCTTCTATTTCTAATAAAGAAGAGAGTTTTAACGAAGTGCAAGCAGAACACTTAGGTATGATCTTGGAACTTCGTACAATTTTAGAAGCAACTGTTGGAATGACACGCGAAAGTGCAGAGGTTTGAACAAGACAGAGAATTTTACAAGGTAAAGTCACATTCTCCCCATATTTCAACTTCATAGAACTGCACAAATTAATTTATTGTATTTGACATCATAATGCTTTCCCTCTTTATACTTAAAGCCAAGCAAAGCAAGTAAAAGGAAAGTTGTCGCGGCCAAGGGGGCATGTCCAAAGGTTGCAGCATTTACAAGAAGCTTCCAAGGAAGCACTCTTAAGCACAATACACGCCATGAAGCGTGACTAAGATTAAGTCCAGTCATTCTCGTTTTCATCACAAACCTCGCTATGGAAGATACTTTCTTCAAAATGAGCCTGTGGAATAATTGATTACAAGAAGATTTTCAAAGGAAATGTCTCTTTCGTGTCTTAGCCTCAAGATCAAAATAAAGCTGGCACGTGCTGCCTTCATTAAAAGATGTCGAACCAGGCAAGATTAAAGGGATTATCAAAAGGGTTTGCTGAAGCTTATTTCATATTTGGTTTTTAAGAAGGGAGTTTAAATGATAAAAATGGATTATGGCTCTTTGGATTGGCATTATTGTCGTCTAAATATATTTAATGAACAAATTGTAGATAGTCAAATTTCTTTTAAAAGACCCCCTTATCAGGTTCTGAGACAGCTAGTCAGCACATGAAGGCTACCATTGCTAAGATTGCTTTTGAAAATCACCTATAAGATTACACACTAGCACATCCGAAAGTTACCTTAGAAATGAAAACCCAGAAAAGATGACACTTAAAGTACAGAGAGGTACAAGGAAAGACGAAATCAAATTTTTCTTATTCCTTGAATTTTTCTTTGATATTGCTTTCCACACAAACCTCAAACATCTCTTTTTGAGTTGACAAATTAGTCTTGAAAAAAATTGTCTTGATAAAATGACACAGAAAGATATGTTTATTTTTAAGTTTGAATCTTGTCCGGTAAAGACTTGCTCAAGTAGGCAATTTAAACACAGGAAAAAGGCCTTTTTTAACGTAAAATTTTTTATTTGCGCTCTTGAGTTAACTGTTTGTTTGATGCACTCTGTAAATTTGATATTTAAGACCTAAGGGTTCAAGGTCCTTTCGATAGGCGATTTCATACACATGTCAGTATCCTGCTGGCATTTTTAATAAATTATACCGAGTGGATGCAATTACTTGTAATATATGTAATAACTTAGCATCCAGCATACGCCTTTTAATTACATTTATGTACACGATTTATAAATCTTTGATTCAAATTTTTCATGACTAATCTTTCCTTTATGTCATTTTCCAATCTTGTGTCAAAAATAAAATTAATTTCATCGAGTTGAATGAATGAATGAAAAGTCAAGATTTATAATTTCATTGTTTCATTTTCACAACATATGACTTTTGAGAAAATTGACCGACCCATCTAAAAACAAAAGCACTTGCAAAAATTTTTATTTCGTTACACAAAATGTTTTTAATCTTCCCCTGAGCCATTGGACTTAAATGAATACATTGGTAAATATTGCTGAAAGGAAACTACTGCTTTATTGAATCCAACTTATAACTGTGATCAAACAGATAACATAATATCTTGCAGGATTTCAATACTTTGAAGACGACTTTCTCAGGTTTTCTCTTGGCAAATAAGCTTGCCGGAGCATATTTTGTCTGCAGTATCCTGTGGATTGTTGTAGGCACAAGGACACGGAGAGGCCAATCATAATAACGCTTACTTTTTCTATCAAGGAGAATAGACGCAATTTTACCAAATGAATGAAAAAGGATTTACTTTCTTACATCAGGAGAAAAATTGTCTTGAAAGAAATAGTATCAAGGTAGAAAATTGTTGGTTTGAGTTTTTCTCTAAGAGTAAAGGTCATTCATTTACGAAATTTCACACTTAAAGAAAACGATGCAGACTCTCTTTAAGAAAAATCTACATTCTATAAGATTAAACATATCTACCTATCTGCTTTAATGGTAAATCTACTCGACTCATATGTTATCAAAGTAACAGGTAGAAAAGCTTCCTAGCCATATCTAATAAAAGGACTGCGTGAGTTTGAATTTGATATCAACACTGAATAACCGAAAAGACCAACATGGTCCTGTGCTGTCCAAAGGGACAGCTCTCCGCAAGCAGTCACCTTTGTTTAACACAAACACAATAACATTCCTTTAAAAGACTGGTTTTCTCTAATTTGTCGAAAAGTAAGATTTGTCTGCTGCTTTGTTGTTTTTATACATTAACATATTATCTAAAACCAAAGAACAATCATTATAACTTTGATGATTTGATAGTAATTTCAAAGCTAGACAAAATTCATGTTTTTGGTATATTTTGTTTAACAAAACTGACATAGTTGATATTAGGATATAGCTTTTGATATAAGGTTTAGGAAAAGTTGATATAACTAGTAATTTAAGGTGAAGATTGGTATTGTTGAGGAAAGTAAATAAATTGAAAAGTGCTTTGATTGAAACTATCTCCAGAAAGCAGAAAAAGGAAAACATATTGCTGGCAAGTGAGATCAATTTGTAGTTTTATTGGTTGGAAAGAATTCGACGGTTTAGATTGCTTGGTTAAATTAGCAAAATTACGAGCTGATATTACTATTAAAATAACAAATTTTGCTTGAGAAAGTGTCTTAATGATTCTAAATACCCTTTTACAAGACCACAAAATAATGCAATGAAACCCTCTAGGTAACAAAAAAGTTCACCATTAGATTTCTAAAAGTTGAAAAGCAAACCATATCAATGATGTGGAATGTATAAGAAAAATAAAAATAAAAGTTCGGCTATGCTTTGAAAGTTTCAACTGTCAACATTATTGTGTAATATTGAGAGTGTAGTGCTTTGAAAAAGAGATGAATTCATTGTGTCAAAAGAGTTACGATGCAAGGATTATAGTGACATTCGTTTTCATTTAAAAGATTGTTCGATCAAAATGAGAAAACATTGCTTGACAAAGCTCTGCCGAATCACAAAAACCCTCCAGATTAAGATGTGTAGTACAGAACAGACTAAACAGAACAAAATGGAATAGAAAGTAGTCCTAATATTATCTTAGAATAGCGAGAAACTAGCCTCTTTGTTCAAAACCAAGAAAAATCATCAAATCGAGGCTTACTGTTGAAAGAAATGGTTCATTTATAACATGTAGGTTGGCAGCATACAATGACATCTCATTTAAAATATTTTTACTAGCATTGTTATACACAATTAAAAGCGCATTTTAATTATAGAGTTTCAATTAGTTGTTGCCGAGGAAAATAGTTTACTTTTAGATTTATTTAATGCTAACAATTATAACCTTGCGGCCAATTTGAAATGAAAAGAAATCCTTTGACTTCCATCCTGACGTTTTCTAACAGTTTCCCGCTCAATTTCTAGGCTATGCACAGTCGCGAAATATTCCACACCTATCCAGGTATGTGGTTTTTTTCCTTTTCAAATATATTCTATCTACTATATTCGGTCCGGTGTGTATCATTTTGTGCATCTGACTGCATTTAAAAGACTATATCAATTACTAGTATCAGATTTATTTGATAGTTTGGTAGCCTTTGCCAAGATGTGTTACTTCTCTCAAGCGCTGTAGTTTGCTGCTTTTGGTTGATTTTACTTTGATTGCGGGTTCCTCGGCCAAGTGAATAATTGAAAAAGTCAGTTTCACGGAAAACGGTTAAAGGTGCGGTTCTACTTGTACACAAGAGCTAAAACTGGAACCAACAAATGTGCTTCTTGCTAAGCTCAAAATTGCAGGACATGTCTATTCGCAGAAGCTAATCTAAGAAGCTTGTACGATTCCTGATAATTTATCAATCAAACCGAAAACACACTTGGAATCTCTTGGAAGTGACAGACAGCAAACATGGCATTTGCTTATTGGCCACCATAAATCGGTTCTGCCATATTCTTTCGGAAGGCTTTTTGCCAAAAGCCGTTGGATACAAATCAAGCTTTGGCTAGGCATAGGTTATCAAGAATGATCTCTCCTGTTTACCTAGGGTATTTAGCACGGCTTGGGTGGATTAAAGCGCATTCTTAGAAGTGAACGGCGACCCCTGGTCCTTTAGCAACATCAAAGGTTACTTCCTACGCTGTGTAAACTAAACGTTGTCGCAGATTGGAGAGAAATATTCATATCGTATGATATGTTAAAAACGAGGCTCAACATTATGTGTTCACACAAGCGAGGTACTTTGATAGCAAAAACATTCTTAGCGATTTCCCGTTTTTCTTTGGTATGTGAGAAATGGAATGTGAAATGTCCTGTCGTCTGCTTATTCAGATCAAGAGGGAGGTAACGAATTCTTTTCGATTTTGCGGCATTTTACATCGATTAGAAATATGACCGCCGAGAGGAAACTGCAGCAGAACAAAAGTGTTTTGATTCGTTATTTTAAATTTTCTCGGCAAGAACGAATTTCCTAGGAGGATGATAATTGTTGCACAAGAGGAACTGTGAGCTCTTTTGAGCCTAGCGCTCAATAACAACTAAAGTTGAAAAGAGCTACATGATAATTGTGACAGTGGTGGCGCTAGGTTTCCTCCGACAAAGGGGCTAGCACTTCCGACGGAGGGGCTAATTTTTTTAGAGAACGATAGGGCTAGGGGGCGACAAGGAATTGTAAGGGTACTGGAGACCGAAGGCGAGCGTTGCGAGCCGAAAATTCGGGGGGTCCGGGGGTACTCCCCCGGGAAAATTTTGGTGGCTACACCCATTAGATTGGCTAAAAATGCTATCAAAATGGTGTAATCGTGTTTTTTACTACGTTTTTTGACATATTATTAAGGGCACGTATTAATCGTATTAAAAGGACTTAAATATTAAAACGTATAACATACCACGTTCGATTTGCTCTTCGTCTTGAATTTTCGAAATTTCAACTTCTTGTTCTTCGGGGTCTTCTGTTGTTCTTTCAGTTTCAAAATCATTAACCTTTCGTTTCTTTGGAAAAGTACCGCCTTTTGATTGAAAAAATGTTTTTATTTTTCTCTGCTGCGAGTCCGTTTCAACTATTGCCGTCGTAGGAGCAGTCCTTCCCATTGCAGCCAAATCTTTGTGCTTGGACTTCGTGTGGCGGGCAGCGTAATCATTGTTAAATACGTCATTACATATACTACATCTAACACTGAAACGGGTAACATTTGTTGCCATATCGCTATCGCACAAAAATATTCCGATGTTGTAGGTTGGTTATAGCAAGCAAGATTTGGACGAACTGCACTATCCATAACATAAGATCAAATTTAACAGCATGCGGAAAACACCTGGTACTGAACATCTAAACAACCAATTCAAACTTCTTATAACAGATTATTATTTACCATGAAATTGATGTGTCGATGAGTTGTTTTGGGATGAGCTTCCTGAATTCTGATAACAGTCCTTTTAGAAATTTCTATTTCCGCCAAAACTTAAAAAATTCGCTCCGACAAAAAAAATTCAAGCATAATTTATCTTCCGACGGAGGGGCTAGCCTCCTCCGACGGGGGGGCTGTAGCCCCCCCTGCCCCCCCTCTGGCGCCACCACTGAATTGTGATAATCGTTATTAACACTTTTGATCTAACTTCAGCTTTTCAATTGCGGCTGTTTGATAACATAACATTTCTTAAATAACATTTTGGAATATTCAGAAACCTGGCGTTCATGAATTTTGTTTCAGCCATTTTCAGCACACGCAGCAGGCCGCAAACAGCGTTTTAAAACGATCGTAAATTTGAATTGTTGTATGTGTAAAATATCTAAAATATTTTCATGATTTCCAAGTTGTATTCAGTATTTGTCTACATTTTGTCCATATTTTACTATTTTTTTTTCGTTTCCCTATCCATCCCAAAACGAATCCAACATAGTAGAAGCATTTTTATCATGACATGTTTGATCATGTCGTATTGTTTGCATTTTATAACATTGTTATTTAGCGGAGGTGATTTAACGATTCGAAACATGTGTCAAAGCACTTCCACTGGTAATATCAGTGTTTGTTAAATATTGTAAATTTTTGTCAATAAATATCGACAAATTGTAAGAAATTTGGCTAGAGATGGTTTTGCAAGGTTAAAAAATTATTTGAAAAGAAAATTACATTGAATTCCAAAGAAGGTGTGTACATTCAATGGCAAGATGATGTTTTTTGATTAATTTTGACATAAATATATTGAGATATTGAACTAGTATTTCCATATCAAAAATCGAGATCTGAATCAGAATAAGAAATCATTTTTGCTTTCATTAAATTGAAAGAAATTTCATGTAAAAAGCACCATTGAATAAATGAAACTGACATGAATCTAGAATTTTTCAACTCTATGAGTAGATAACTGCTGAAATTTCGAAATGATTGCTTATCCAACTTAATAAATGCACTTTACTGCACAACACGATGCAGATACATCTACAAAATATTTTGACTGACTTATATTCAAATATTTTCAAAAGGTATGAAAATGTTTCAGGCTGACTATTTGGGTGGAAAATTATAGAAAATTAATCGAGGTATAGTAATGAAGATTAAATTTCAAATGCATTCTGAATTTTTTCCTATTTGTTAATAGTTTGACCATTGCAAAAACACGAAAACTGAGCTTTGTTGATAGGAGTCCCTGTTTTATATTTGCAATGAAGAGGTTTTATTTCTGCAAGCTTGTGAAATCTTGTTAAGATGAGGTCAGAGAAACTTTATTTGTGCTTGGATGTCTAGAATTGTAAATTTGTATCATTGCTATAAGAGAGAGGGTTAAAAGCATTGCAAGGACATTATTTGCCGCAACGGGCCTAGTGGCTTAGGCAACTTCGTGGCATGTCGCAACAGAACTCAATTGATACACTTTGCCACAGAACATCGAGTCCATCTTTCTAATCTATAGCAATTAAAAGACAAAATAAAACTGAAAATTGTCCAAGACAAAAACTTGTCCCCTCCTTAAAAGAAAGAATTTCTGCGGAAAACCGCAACATTAAAAAGCCTAAATGGCATTTAAAGAAAAAGGGTTGTTATAAAAAATAACCGGAAATATGCTACTTTCCTTAAACTCCAAAGCCAATAATGATTTTACTGGTTCTCCAAGACATAGATGTAATCTTGGAAATAAAGCTTTAAATGTATCGTGTCACAATTAACATAACCTGCTACAAAAATTTTCGATTGAATCTTAGAAAGCTTCGAAATGTTTCAAGCAATCGAGACCATCCAATGTAAAGTTAACTTATCATTAATTTATCTGGTCATTTGAAAAGTAATTTTTTCAAATTTATTATTTAAAAGTGTTGCCAATATTTCATAGTTTTGTGTAATTGGTTTTCAAAAAACTATGGCGCCTAATTGCTTCACAAATGTTTTCCAAACTTGCACCATAACTTTGAACATTACGAGTGCGATACTTTGAACGTAATCAAGTTGGTTTTGGAATTATTTCGTTTATTTCAAAAGCGTTTTTTAAAGGTTGAATCGCACTATTAATTGACATTCATTGAAAAAGTATGGCCAACCAGATCTTGTGTAATCATTGTAGGCAAGCTTTAACGATAAGAGCGACATAAATTCAGTATAATCAACAATATGCGTTTCGATGTAAATTTAATCAATTGCGATGTTCCACATTCCTGATGTTTGGGTACACTTCTTTTCATTTGCTTTTTTCCAAATCAAAAGAGTGTTTCCAATCGCACAAGTGTTTAACACTAAAATGACTAAAATACTAAGGGAAATGGGCAGTCAAATATTTAGAGTGAAACTAAATTTGAAAAAATGCTCTGATGGCGAAGGCAATTAATCTAATCCCCCACAATATGCTTTAAAAATGTCAATATGTTCTCGTTAATAATTGTAAATGGTTTGAAATCCATCATAACAATCCTACTTTGGATAAGCATTAAATAACCTTTGCTTTACAGTTTCTAGTGCCATAGACTGTTCTAAATAAGATGAATAAACCGGAATCCTTAGAATTTAAGACAATATATTGTGCTTATATCTATCTAATTTTTCGTTAATAATTGAAACTGATATGCAGTAAAAATTACATAGAGTATATGTACAATGTATTCCTACATCTAGAATTCGTAACCTACCAAGAAAATGCGAGGCAACGATGCAAACAACTGCTTTTTCGTTTTATGGGGGATAAATAATTACATCAATAATTATTAAATCATCAAAGATTTGTCGGACTTATCATAAATTTTCGAATTATAAATATTTTCATATTTAATTTTTATCATGAAGTGTTCAAGCAAGCTCGTGTGTCCAGTTGAACTTCATCATCCTTTTTTCAACCAAGTGTAATCTGTCTATGGATCTTGCCAGTATCCATGATGATATTATTGGTCAGTATATTGAGAGATCTGCAAAATTTTAATAATCAGTATAATAGCTTTATTGAAGTTCTTTATAACAAAATTGTCTATGGAGAATCGTCTATTTCAGATTTTAACGAGTTTATAATATTGACTCTGGGGAAGCATATGTCAATATATGAATAGTATATTGTGAATTATCTTCTATGTCGTATGGCTAAAAAGTCTTTGGCCGTAAAACATGGTATATGGATTCGTGGGGCTTTATCTGAAATATCATAATGATACATTGCTGCACTCACCCTCGTAAACCTCAACTTCATTGATTGCAAGGTATTCCTTTGACATGGTTTTTGCAAACACTGTCACATATCTTCCAATTGCTTCTGAGCACCTGAAGACGTGAAAGTCACTATCTGCTTCCAAATGACATTGCTTGTTGCTGAGGCCATTGTTTAGATACTGGTCGCCGACAGTCACACCAAGGCCAACTGGGGGATGCATCGGTAACACCCTAACAATTTTCACTGCAGCTCTTCTACCTAAGACAACTTGCCACCAAGGGTTAATTTCAGCTGTTGTACACGAGTATGTTTCAGCAATTCCATCATTTGCAAATCTTGCGAAAAAGAAATTAGTACTTTCCCATTTTGAAGATTGAAACGAAGGCTTCTTTAGGGCAATATTCACAGTAGAGGCTGAAAAATTTCCGTAATTTATATAAACATACAATAACAAAAAAACTGCCTATGCATAATTCAAAAAAACCTACTCTGAGCTTCTTTGAGAAGTTTCATGATATTGTACCAGATCACAGAATAAGAAAAATTTCAAATTATTATTCTTATTCTGTGACTAGATTTCAAAGAAAGAAGTAGGCTTTTTTGATCACATAGCGTCGGAAAATTGGGAAATGTACCTTTATTTGTGCTTTTGTTTCCGTTTCTGTGTTTATTGGATGCGCTTTGATGCATATTTTAATTCTTCAAATAAATATATAAACCCCTTGTTGGCAAATAAAGTTTGAGATTCAATGAACCAGTACCTGTAGCCATTAATAGAAAGTAAACTTCTCGGGCAAAAAATGAATTTTATTTTATGTTCCTCAAACAAGAATATGGATATTTTGTCCAAAAAACTTATCTTGGGCCTTGCAAAGACAAAATCAAGGCAGCAAGATATATCATATTAACAAGTTTGTGTCGTTTAGCTCTGTATTCACCATAAATGCTGAAAGGAGAGATAATGCTTACCTTTGTATCTTTCTTGTTTAGCCCAAATAATAAGATTTGTTCTTTCATTGCCAATGTCTTGATTAAGTTTGTATCTGTCAAACCTATTTGTTTGTATATTTTTTGCCACATAATTGCAGGCTGCGTCAATACTGCATTTATGAAATGACTTGTCAAACATACTTGTCACTCTTCTTTGTGGATTGTGGATTTCTTTAAAAACTGCACCAAATTTGCTTTCTTCCATTGACGATGAATTAAGAGGTAGCACAGTTATGATCAGTAAGAAAATCCTCATTATTGTCAATTTAGATTTCCCTGCAAGATAAAATAGAAATAATGGCCCGATATTATGTCTGAAGTTTCATGGGATCCGAGAAAAGTTGGAAAATAGGGGATGGGGGACAAGGGAAAATTTAACACCCATAAGAATACATTTTGAATAAACTATATTGCTTTGCAAATGTGGGTTGGGTATGACACCCCGAGTCCCTCTTCGTCGTAAGCCCTGAGATAGTTAATTGATTAGACCAGCGTGTTTTCAACGTTAAGAACATTTTTAAATATCTGCTTATCGCATTTGATATATTTTGATTTTATTATTGGATCGAAAATTTCATTTCGAATTGGGAAGGGATATTTTAACTTAGTAGTGAGTCTCATTGGCTAAGGAATCCACGTTCTTATACGAAGGCTTTTTGTGAATTTCTACATTACAAAACTGTTTATTATGACTCAATAATACCAAACAAAATTATCCATAGTATAACGGTTTACTTTCATTTTTCAATTTCAAAGATGCTTAATGATGGAAAATTTATTGTCTCTTTCTTTAATTATGGAACTTAATGCAGCTGTGTCGTTAGACTGCTGTGTCATTTCAAGCAGAAATTAACAAATAAATTTTTTAGATTCATAACGAGCAGTTGGCTTGAATTTTTTATAATTCGTTTAATTTTGGTGTATCATAAGTGCTGCCTAAAAACAAAGAGACGCACATCTTCCCCAAATTTGATGTTTCGTTAACAGAAATCATTGAACTTACAAGACGCCATTCACACCTAATCACTATATAAAATACAGTTTCTGCATTATACCAACTAAAACTTCGGCATCAATTGGGAAAGTGATTACATTACAGTAATGAAAATACTGCTTTGCAATTCGCATTGCCAATTTCCAATTACCAATTGCCATATGCTAAACCTCCCATATTTAAGTAATAACAAGTTTTAAATACTCGCAAGCAAGAATTTTCTTTTATAATTGACTCATATTGAAATATCATATTGTTTAAATCTGACTTCTCTTTTCTTGCTAATTAGTGCAATGCTTCAAATTTCAGCATTTAAATCGTGTTGTTGTAATCAACGAAGGCAGAATGATAAGTTAGAATCATACATACAGTTAGGCGGACACAATTCTACTCATGGACCATTTTTAGCGGTGCCCCTATCTTAAAATTTAATGATGGACGAAGTGTAAGATGCAGATTCAAGATAAGTCACCATTTTGTATAAACTTAGTATCAAATCCATATATGTTTTATTTTACATATTTGCCGATCACAATCCTTAGTTCAACTCTAACTCCAACCAACTCCTCAACTAATTTCGTGTTACCTGTTACCACATACGACATACATAATCATGATCACTGTTACTTGTCGATTGACATTTACCATGTGTATGTATTTATTGGGTATGGAGAATCAAAGCATATAAGCTAGTACTGTTTTAAATCAAATATTAGATCAACATTCAAATTACAACACTACATAATGCCGTGTACATCGACACGTATTACACTACTGAATGAAATAATAATAACTGTGTGGGGTCTTACGAAGATACCAAGGAGGGTCTGTGCCCTAACACATGCATCCGTTTCATAGAACAATCTAGCCTGCCTGCAAACTCTTGAATTGAATTTTGCAATTCAATTCAAGAGTCTGCAGGCAGGCTAATAACAATCCTGCTAACGCTTACATCAGTTATCTAACATTGAATCGTGTTTTGTTTCGTTCCTTGGAGTACATGATTAGTGATAATACATGACAGTATTTTCAAGATATCGCAAATTTCTTGAACTCGAAGTCGTTTTACTTGCTGTTACAGTTTAGAATTTGTTTTCGTTATATTTATCAAAAAGACTTTCCTTTTCGATCATATCAATTTGAATAGCATTTTTGAATAGATAGAATCATCGATGTAAAATGGCCTGAAAGCACCTGATACTTTCTTTGAATGGGGGCTTTTGAAATGACGTTTAGTGATATTAACAAGTGCTCAAATAACTAGTGAACAGGGTCTTCGTACACTGTCTCTTTGTTCGTTTTCAGCAGAATGAACTAAATATTGAGAGCATTTGATACACGCCCTGTATTTTAAACATCATCAAAACAAATTTTAGCAATTGAGGTTGGGTCCGTTCTTCTTGTCACGCCTTCTTGGGTTCTACAAAAGATTTCATTGAAGAATGTCTCAATATTCGGATGAAGGCTCAACTTTATTAGAATCTAGGCCCAACCCGCTTATATAAACAATCATTTACAAAAATGGGTATAAAGAAAAGGACTGGAATTGATAAGGCTCTATATTCGATAATGTTAGTAAAAATTTGGGCTAAAAATCATCCCTTAAAGTAGTCTCTATGTATCATATACTGTATAGTCTATAGGTTATGAATCAGGGGTCAATACTTTAATCAACTAACAATTACAATGCACCCCAAATAGGTGTATTGTTTCACGATGTTTTGAACAGAGCATCGTCAGCTGACAGAGGCTCTTAATCATGTCTTTTACCTTTCATAGTTGTGTCATTCTTTGAATCTCCCTTGAATTTTTTGGCAGTAGAGTGTTTAAATAGATTGGTGTTGCATGCGTAGTAGTTAAAATAGCCGATAAAATACTAGCATGAAAACGTTATCGGTCACAAGATGTAAAAACACTAAACTATTTGAAAAATTAATTTTTCTTTTTTTTAGTTGGTAATGTTAAGGAAAAACACAGATGCCTGTAGCTAAGGCCTTGCAAGGAAGGTTGAATGAGAAATTACGAAGGAGGAAGAATTAGGAAGAGAGAGAGAGGAAAATATCAAGCCTGTTTATTTTTGTTTTGAATAAAGACAGGATGTAAGTGTCTTGGAAGCAAGATTACACTAACATTTTGCCCACCCCCTTTCCCCCTCTTTGAAGCTTAAACAGGCCTTGGTGTAGTGACAATGAAGGAACAAGAGTCCCTTCTAGGCAAATTTGGTCACTGTGAAGTATATATTTTCCGAAATCCCATCTTCATGTTAGCTATGAAATATCTGCATTGCAAGGAGAACATTCGACAATATGACCGCGGAGTTAATTTTTAGCTAGAACTTATTCAACTTGATAGCACTACATCCCTGTTATTTGTTTACTGGTTGAAATAAGAGCTTATATTGGAAATGAAATTAGAGTTTTCGCTCACAATATTTGGACTTTTGCATAAACAGCTGCAATAAGAGTGACCTATCTTAGTTTGTTTTTTTACTGGCTTTATTAAATCTTTGTTAAGGATATGATGAAAGCGCCATCCCAGTGTTTGATTTCACATATTTTTATTGGAGTTTAACGTTGTTTTTCAGCAAACATGATTTAGTAAGAATTAAAATTGCAAAACTTTAACATCCAGACTTCAAAACTGGAAGTTTTGTTTGCTTACAGCCTTAAGCAGACGGCCAGTCAGAAAACGATATCATCTACTGCACATCTTTTCAAAGTTAATTTAAGCCTTAGTAGATTTCAATATGAAAAAGCTTATCTAATTAATATGAAAACAGTAGAGAAATTAAAAGGTCTTCCGAGACAGTGGAGTCGTCTCTCTATGAAATATATTTTTATTATGTCTCTTCTTAAGTTAAAGCCAATGACAGGAAACTACAAGAGGGAAATCACAAAGGTCTAGGTGCAAGGATGGCTCAGTTGTTGAGGTTGCAGCCTAGATCCAAGTGTCTGCGGTTCGAGTCCCTGCCGTGACCAAACTACCACTTAGATTGAGGGAAGTAGTTATCTCATAGTAATTAAAGGTGGAGGAATCTCGAGGTGTGGTCACAAGGAGAAGGAGGACTTTTGTCCTAAAACTTCTTTCGAATGCTCTGAGCATCATGCTCGGTACCAACAAATGAAATGCAAAATCTGGATCTATAAGTATTTACTCTGTCATTTTTTTGACAAAACATAGAGAGAAAGTAAACAATAATACTAATATTTGTTATTCATTTAAAGAATTTTTTTTCCTGGTACAATTTACTTACATTTATCGTTAATATAGCATTATATTGTACCGCGCGCCATCTGTTGTATTTACAGAGAGAAAGTATTTGATTATTGGCAACATAAGAATACTACTGTACAGGATGCCTTCAGAAAGATGAAAGTAGCAGAGAATGCTTAAAAAATTGAAAAACATATGAAACAAACAGAAGTAAATCTAGGAATGGTTTGAAATAAGATGCCAATAAGCTTCCGAAAAAATTATACGGTTCTGTGATCAAATATCCGTCGTTCAATATCCAACCATGCATTGCTTAAATTTCGCTTTAAATCATAGATAGGCGCTAGCATACAAACTGATTTGGAAGATTACGCTGAATGGAAATTTTATTAGAGCTGTAAGATTTGTCAATCATGGGTCAAAAAGGTTTTAAGTACTAATAGGCTTAGAGTTCTAATAGTAATAACGAAAATTTACCTAGTTGAGTACATTGTGGTTAATTTTATTTATTTTTCTCCAATAACGTTTCATTAATTTCTTTTTATACGTTTATTGATGTAATTTTATCATGACTCATATACTGATAAGGAACTGAAAGGCTGAATAATGATTCAACAAAATTGAGCTAACTTTCCTTTATACTCTGTTTCTCGTACTATCGATGTCCTTCAAGATTGAACATTACAACCTATCGCTTCTTTGTAAACATCTTTCATAGAAAAATCCCAGACTTACCTTATCACGTTTGAAGATAATATTTCGACTTTTCTTTTGACTGTCTCTCTCAATCTCTTTAGCTTTGTCAAACCTTCTTGAGTTGAACTGCTACAACAATTTGTCTTTAAACACGTAGCAAAATGCACAATGTGTGGCAGAACGCTATGGCATCCTCTATTTGCTATTCAAATAGCTAAGTTCACGTTGTCAGATAGCTAAGATCACAGGTGTCTTGAGTAAATGCAAAGGTTCCTGGAACGTGCGATTGATTTCTAATCCAAACAAATCTAACCTTCAGCATTTCAATTCTAAAATAATTCTAGTTTGATGAAACCTCTTTGAACAATTCACGATTACTGGCTTAGATCACTTGAAGCATTATCTTGGCTATTGGTTTATGGTCATGTAGTTTTTGGTTTTTTCTTCCAGCGCTGTCATGTTTTCCAAGATAAACGTTTCACAATGTCATGATAACGAAAATCAGTATAAGATCTTGATAAACGGGGATAGTGTTGTATTGTATAGTTTATTTAATGCTTTCGGGATCATAAGGACATATTTGTCCATTTCAGATGTTTTCATTGAAAAAACCAAGAAATAAGAGGGGTGCATCATAAAACCATATGTATTTAACAGTACCAACTCATTACTGACTATATAAAATCCAAAAGTTTAAGTAGCAATTGCAAGAAAAACAATCAAACATAGTAGATTTTGAATATATATTCCTGGGAAAGGTCACAAATCGATTGAAAAATGAGAATTTCGATTTTTTTATCTTCAAATGCTTGAGATGATTTATTTGGTTAGGAATTGCGGTCCATGTTTGGCTACATCTATATGACAAAGTATTAAATCTAGGTCAATAGTTAGTTCATTGATATCAGTACTTGGCAGCCAAATTGTACTGTCGTCTGCATCGGTTTCGGTTTTTCTTTTGTTCCAGTGAAAGGATGACATCATTAATGTAAATGTTGAAAAGAAACAAAGCTAAGATTAATCTTTGAAGAACTCCCTGCTTTGTTTTCATCCATTCACGAAAAATCGGAATTAATTAACATTGCGTTGTCACAAAAGCAACAAGATTTTACTTTGGATAGTAGAATTTTAAGAGAGAAACAACAAATGCGTTTGATAAGTCCATAATCATCTTTTTCATCAAAACACTTTGTCAGGCCTTTAATTAGCCACGATAAAGTGTGTTGTGTGCTGTAACTTTTTATGAATCCACAATGCAAAGGGAACAGTTTTAGATTGATGTAATTGTAGATTCGATTAAACATGATACTCTCAAATATCCTTGAAGTTGATGAGAGGAGCACATTTATTGGTCTATAATTCTCTGACTAGTTGTATCTCCTTTTTTTAAAAATTAGGCACACATTAGTCATTTTCATAAAAAAAGAAACATTTTATTAGAAAGAGAGCAATTAAATGTTTCAACTAATAGCTCAGGGACATCATCTATTGTTATTCTAAGAACTTTTGACGGAATAACATCGGCCCCTGTTGTCTTGTTTTAGTCTAGGTTATAAATTATCTGTCTTACAACTTTGGAAGTTATAATTCAGAAGTTAAACGTAAAAAAATTAATTCAACATTTTCTTGATTTTTACGATGATAGGATAGTTGGTTATAAAACATTTTTAATGATCTTGTAGTAATGAGGCTGTACTTACATCAGAAGTTTGTTGCATATTGTCAGATAATGGTTGGGTTATATTGAGGCTTTTGTGTAATTGACAAATGGACTTTTCAACGTCTGTTCTACTACAATTATGTCAGAGAGAATTTCATCCTCTTCTTTAAGTATATCTTTATTTTGCTTTATATTTTTCTCATTTAATAATGGCTAGATAGTTTTTCAGAAGTTTTTTATATTTTTTTTGAAATATTTTCTTTTCATGCTTCTAATAAATTTGATGCATTTGTTTTTTACATTTTTTTAACCTCCCTGTTAGAGACTGTTTTATTTTTTGAACTCTTTTTTCGCTTTCGTTCCCAGCATTAACAATTTTTTGATATATCATTTATGAATGACGCATTATTTGTTCTCACAATTTTTTGCATCGCAAAGGTATGGTTATCGAAAACAGAAATAAGCGTTTGACTTGAAACGTCGTAGAATGCATTGCATTAAGATATTTTAGCAAAATTAGATTGAAGATCCTCGCTAAATATATTGACGGAAAAGCTTTTCTGTATGAAATAGAATTTGGTTTATAATTGAAAAATTCAGTTTTCAGTACAGTATAGACTAGTTCATGGTGATCGAACAAACCTTTCTGATATGTACCCGTGTTTATGTAGCTGTGTTTCTTATCTGTTAGGATCAAGTCTAAACATTTTGGTGGGTTTCTTTTGTAGCATGCTTGCTTCTTTACTGTATTATATAGATCACAGTCTTCCATAAAGTTTTCTCCGCGAGAAGAACCAGGCTACATAATTAAGTCCTCAAGTATTGGCATTCCTTCATAGCTTTGTGAATAAAACTCCAATAACTTGCTTTATTCATCAAGAAATAAAATTACATTTTGGTAAGGAGGGTGATAAATTCCAATAGTTATATATTTATATGCTCTAAGATAAATTTCAACGGAACTAGACATAGTTGCAATACGGTTATGTAATTAGTAAAAAAAAACAGATCTGAGATACTGTGGCCTCTTTTCAATACATCTGCTGTCAAATGTGGCTTTTATATTACTAATACATTGCTTTGAACTTCCAACTTTAGTGATAAAAATCAAACCAAGAAAACAAAAAAGGTTTATGAGAAAAAGAGACTGTAATTCATTATTGAAATTTAATGGGGGCTGCAATACAGCTCATTTGTTCTATCCTTGACGACGGTAAAAATGCTTTGGCGTACTGCATTTAAAAATTGAAAAAGTTCACAAGGGAAAAGAATATACAAACCATCATAACACATTCAGAATCTAGGGTACCAAGAAAATAATGCATTCATTTTCTTTATTATTCTGTTCGATATAATTTCTATTATCTATATATAAAAAATATTCTATTCGGTGTTAATGAAACATAATGTCTATTGATTCTAGAAAAAAAGGTTCGTTTTAAAACACTCCGAGTTTGAACTGCATAAGGTTTCAGAAATAACATTCGGATTCAAAACACTCAAAGTTTGAACTGTATAAAGTTTCAGAAATAACGTGAACTTTACAGTCATACAAGTCCACAATCCTGGATAATTCTGTTGAGACAACCCCAAAAAATATTATAAGTAGCACTAGCGTACATTGCAAGGACTTAATCTCTCTAACCATTCAAAATTTGAACGTTTATATAAAAACAGCAAAGACGCCACGTTAGAAATGGAGAGAAAATTGCAAAACCTCGACACTATTATCCAAGATTGTATCTTGTTGTAAATAGACAAGCCATATAAAGACATAAAGTTTTTTTTTTTTCTAAGATATATAACAAATGAAAGCGTAAATATATGTTAGGTTTAAGTAGTTGACAATGTTTTCGACATATGCTGTATGATATTATAAAACAATAATATTGAGTAGATTATATACATTTCGTTCAATTTTCAACGTGTACATGACTTAAAGGCAGTCTGTCTCCTCAACGATTGGCTAATATGTCTTCCCGCCTCAACGGATAACGGATTACAGATTACGATGCTTGCTTTGGCTGGCCTAGCTGCGATAGTGGACGATAATTGAAACTGCGAGCAAAAAGCTATCGGTAATAGCAAGAAGATTTAATTACTGGAATTAAATGATAATAATGGAAGCCTTTCCTTTCGCTGTTGCCAGTGGCGTACCCAAGGGGGGGGGGGGGATAGGGGGGTCGGGACCCCCCCCCACTTTTCTGAAATATGATCCTCAAGATCTGTTTAAAAACGATGTAAAACTCATGGGGGGGGGATGTAGTATACTGTATGCTTGTGTCAATAACAATTGTAAAATACTTTGCTATTTACCGTAGCTAAAATGAATCAAATAATGGGGGAAAATTTGGAAAAAGGGCGTTTCCCCGCATTTGCGAGTGTTTGAAGGGCGTGGTCCAAAAACATTTCTTGGGGCTGCACCACAGACCCCCCCCCCCCACTACTGCAGCCCTGGGTACGCCACTGGCTGTTGCACGAACCAAAAAGCGAGCCATTTTTTTCTAGCCACAGCTTCATTACAACGGGAACACAGCCACTTGATTCGAAAGCTCTGGAATCAAAGTTGTCTCTGATTGGTTTAAATCGTTTAATTATCGAACAAGTTCAACGGTGAGTGAATTTCACTCCCGTGAAAAGAAAGTTGAGCACAATAGGGGACAGACTGCCTTTTAAGGTCACATTTAAAAGCAAAAGTTTCGTTATATGGACTTCATTCTTATAATTATAAGAATAAATTTTAAGTACAAATTATAAGAATTTTATTCGACAATAATGGACATGCATTAGTAAAATGAGTGCTTCTGTGTATAATCTGAGTTTAGAGTCAGCAGCTTTTATATTTTGGAAAAAGTTCGTCTCTTCAGGCTTTGGTGCACTGGGGGTAAACTGTGAGTAAGATACGAAATGATCTTTGACTTATTTGTATTACTGCTGCTACGATTTCACCTAGACTAGAACGACACAAAGTAAAGAGAACTTTGGCATATTCAATTCAAGGGCAGCCTTCCTCATTATAACCTATTTTCTATTAATGGACCATAGAACAAATCGGAAAATTATTTAAAGGGGGAGTAGTTTCTCCAAGAACCCCCCTAATTTAGGCCTGGTTTTTTGCAATTTTTGTAGCATATAGCCAAATAAAAACTTAAAAAAGATCACTTTTGTGAAAAAATACTTGCATGAATGAAGCATTAAAAACACGAAAAATTACATGAACGGCAGTAAAGAGTAATGCCAATTTGTGAAAAAACGATGCAGCAAAAGAAAAATCATAAAATTCAAGTCCCATGATTTAATACCAGGAATCTTGTGTTTACAGTCCAATCTACTGCTTAATCCAGCTTTGATATGCGAAGTGTAAAGCCATATTAAGTATCCATTTGTGTTTACATGACTGTCTTCATGGTGCCATATGTGCTCGAATCGTCTGTGATAGTATGCTAGATTCAACAAAAGAGCTTAGTTTAAGCAAAATTTTATTTAGCTTCTTGGCTTCATTAATTTCTGAAAGGTAATTAGGCCATACTTTGAGTGAAATTATAAAACACAAAATTTGTGTATTGAAAGTTATGAATTCAGGTGACAGACACCAGAATTCAATTGATTTTAGGACAGTTTTTATAATTAAATTTCTAGCAATTAAATATTCATTATTTGGTTTGTATCTAGTGAATATTTAAATTTTGGTCGTGCCGAAACTGCTACTTGTATCATTTTTGGGTGGAGATAAACACACGACTGAGAAATTAAATGGAGAATAAAGTTATTAAACGGAGCCAAAAGTCTTTTCTTTTAGGCTAATTTTTAGAGGAGAGGGGGGGGGGGTCAATGTTATCAGGGTTGCAAAATGCATCCGAACCTAAAAGACAAATTTCATCTAAAACCTCTCCAATCATTTTTAGAAATTTCCCGAAAGAAAACTTGCAACCATGAATGCTATATTGTCATTTAGCTCGATTTATTGTTCTGCAACTTGTCCTTTTGTGAAATAACAACTTGATATTCTTATATCAAAATAATTGGCAATGATTGTAAAATGACCCTTGTGTTTGAGGTAACAAAATCTGACTTCTATCAGCAAAAAATGCAGATTCTTAGCTACCAAAGAGTGTCTCAAATTTTTCAAATTCCTCCTCCCCTTTAAACTTTACCCTGTCAAAAGTTGGCAAACAATTTTTCTTCCCTCTCGTAGCTGTATTTGGCTATAAAGGACGGACTAGAGCAAATACAAAAGTTTTGAGACACACTTTGCTCACCCGACATCTGCCCTGGCCGTGTGCAAAGTTTTGAGCCATTCGTACCTGTATGTAGAGGAATTGTAAGTCCGGAGAAAACAGGACTTTACTGATCGCACTTGCAAGGTACACCCGTAAACCACAGTGTAATCCGGGTCAAGTAACTTGAAGCTTTAAGATCAATAAGCCTGTTTAAATAAATACGGCCGTACATTGGAAACGCGGATATGCAATGCGATATTGTAAATGAGACATGCGGCCACAACCGCAAAACAACGATAGTCGGCTTAACAGGTCAACGATAGCCGCATCTACACGAGCAATTTTTTCTTGGTAATTTTCCTTTACAAGTTTCCTTGCCCTTGTAGATTAGCAACAAGTTTTATTTGACATTTGTTTACTTGACAATTCTTAGTAGCTCGTGTAGGAAGACAACAAGTCTCGTTCACAATATCTATTTGCTCTGACAATCGTTTTGGCCAGCGGAGTTCATAGGTTAGCCTCGGTTTTTGTGACGCGGCACGTTTTTCGCGTCAAATTTTCTTGTAAAAAATAGCTTCTTTAACGAAGAAGATACTTTTACTCGTGGGTGGGAAATCTCTGGAATTTCTTCCTTTAATATCTGTATACCCATACTCATACTGGGCATACTCATTCTTCTTGATGTTCCAACTTTACAACTTTTTGCCTTCGTATTCCGAAGGCTTTCACGGTTTTGCAGAGTATCTAAAAGCAAAGAAAAACTGGCACGCCAGCTTTTAAACAAGTTCAATTATCAAGTAAAAGATTGTCATTTTTCCTCAATACACCCCAATCTACACGAGCAAAATTAACTTCTCAAAGAAAAATTGTCAATGAAAATTTCCTTGTGTAAATGCGGTTTAAAAATTTTGATAAACAAATTATGGAAATCTTCGTTTACATGGGATTTTTCCCACTTTTGTTTCAAATTTGGTATCATTGTATGCCTTGAAAGTTCGGCTACTTGAATATGAAAAAATCAGAAAATCGTGGTACCACTTAGACAACGACCGATTTCTTCGATAAAATTCTAATGTTCAATTTCATCTATGTCTTCTATGATTAGAACATAGTAACCAAGCTAAAGGTAAGAGCATTTTTAAGGGAATACTAGGCAAAGTTTCTTGCAGAATGGTATGCTACATTTCTTTCCCCCTTTCCTAAAACTGTCTATTTTGCTTTGCAGAAAAGTGGGGTCCATGGCCCTCGCCCCCCCCCCCCCGGTTTCGCTGGCCCTGCGCAATAGCAAATTAAGAGTCTGAAACTTTCAACCGACTGCATCTTAAAGCCATTAGTTATGGCAAATTATTTGCAATATTACCACAAAGAAAGTTGAGTATGACCAACCATGACCAACAAATAAATAAATTGACTTTTAGTCAAACTTCCCAATTAACGCTAAGGCCCCCGCTGCATAACCAATTTTCTTGGAGTTTTGCAGACATTGGGGGGGGGGGGGGGGCAATCGGCACATCCCTGGACGTTCTGTAGCATTCTTTTGACAATAAAAATAAAAGATGCAAAGCAAATACAGCAAAAAGAAAAATAAAACAAATGAGAAAAAAGGATAAAGCAACAATATATCTATTGTTTTTATTGTATTGTAAGACAGAAAAAGGGTTTTGTATAAGTAATTTGGAGAGCTATACGTTCCATAGCTTTTCAAGAGTCATTATTTGCAGCTTTTGTAGAAGGATTCTCTTTAATTTGCAATGTATGTTTTTCCAAATCTTTACGCTTTAAAGAAAATAAATTTTTCCCGTAGTTGATAGGGGCAAAGTTGTTGCTTTTGGCAATCTTTGTCTTTTTTACAGAAGTAACAAAAAATCGGTCTACAGTTGCTTTTGTTTATGCCATACATTGTACATTTTGCACATTCCTTATATGGCAGTCGTGGAAGTTCTATAAATAAAGGTTCTGAATCAGCTATAAAATATTTGAACACAGCCTGATTATCAGAAATCCATTAGCAAACTTCAAATGGCAACAGATTTGCAACAGATTTGCACAATTAGAGACATTTTATCGTGTCCTTTCTGATCATGCCTTAAAAATTGAAAACTTAAAAATAAATGTTTATGATGTCACCATTTAGCGACTCTTTTGCTCAAGTCTGGTTCTATCATCAAGAGACACAAGTCACACAGCTTTTTTTGGCCAATAGTAGAAAGAAAAATGTTTGAAACAATTAAATTTTTGCACACATTGCAGATTTTTTGAAAAAAACATTCCATGTACAGAACAAAGTTCCCAACCTGGTGCCACGATGCCGCTTCTGCTTCCTATTTCAGTAATGCCATCATTATAGATAAAAATTTACTTTGCTAGCGCGGGGACCCAAATCCGCAGGGCCCTAGGCCATGGCCTAGTTTGTCCATTGGATTAATCCAGCCCTGGATGCATCTTGAAATGATATGAAAGTATTTGAAAGTGGTAAGGAAGTAAAAGGATTTCTCTCTTAATCATATAAACTAATTTTTTTAATACAGCAAAGGCGTGCCCTTTAAACATTGCATACACTTTTTAGTGACCTTTCTCAAATTCTCATTTATAGGGCGCAGAGTGTTGTCTTAAAACAGTACATATTTGCAAACTTATAAATGATTTCGTGTTCTTTGAAATGAAAAACATCCTCTAAATTTACTTAAACATATCTTTACCTTTGTTCCTTAAGGAAATTTCTTGTTTGCAAGCAATAATAGCACAGATAAAAGCCAGTGCATTAAATAGAATGCCTGTTGCAGATTTCAAAGAGTAGGGGTTCAAAACTGAGTTGAAAGAGAATATAAATAGTTAAGCCATGGAAAGCTAGGTCATTGGTGCCCGGGTCATATTACTGCTTGGGCGGATGTTTTAAAAAATAGTACCTTGTTGCTGCAGGATTTAACTATGCAGCTACTACTTAAGTCTAGACAGCAATCTTATCATAACCGTGGTCAGAGAAAATTACGTTGAGGGATATGGAGCAACACCCTAAAGAAAAAATTCGGGACACCTCTTTTACTATCACCGAGGGGTTATTTCCAAAAACATGCTTGGTATCGCTGATTTGCGAACCTTTTTCCTTTTGTAGGAATAATTGAAAAAATTAGCACCAACGTTGATTCTTTATACCGAATTCTTCAAAAATAAGGAAAGTTGCCAACAAACCCCTACCTCCACGCCAACAAAAAAGATGCAACAATGTCACTATAACGCTGTCGTCAGAACGAAATTCATGTTTGGGGGGGGGGGCTGCCTATTGTATTGCCTTCAATTCAGTACAGTGTTTTAAAGGTAATATAATACAGCCCCAACCCCCTCGTTTACGACGGCCCTGTGCCATATGATGTTATTTTAAAAAATCAAAGTGTCTTTGGTTCCAAGAACATCTTGTTACCAGGCCCGAGTAACTACAAACTTGATAGAAGGAAGAAACGCAAGATGTACAAACGAACGGATGACATAATTTCTTTTGCTTGCCTAATAATCTTCTTCAGGCAATATTACAGTAATACTGGTTAAACAGTGTGGTGTGGTTTTAAATGGCTTCTTTTTGTTAAAATTGTATAGTGATAATGTTTAGTGATTTATTGAATTTGAAAGAGAGAAAAGAGAAAAGGGGCAGATCGACTTCTGTAGTAAAATGAGGAAAATAAGAAATAGAGGCTAAATATTCCGGATATGCAGACATGAAAATGCTTCGTTAAATAATAAGACAGGATGAAAAAATCTGTTGGTACACTAGAAAACAACGAAAACAAATATAAAATAAATAACTTTTAGCAAGCAACAGCGTATACCTCTCTTTTTCTCTTTTTGCCAAAACAACAGACAAGGAGAGCGGAAAACTCTTGCCTGAACTGAGTGCTCCTGCGTGCGTAGATTATCGGGTTGATGCATGAGGACAAAAAACACATGACGACGCTGACCTGCATAAGATCACCGTTCCAAACGATGCCATAGCCGATATTCAACAGGAAATAGAGGACTTGGTTCAGAGACCAGCACAGGAAGTATGCTGAAATCATGATGATGACAGTTCGGATTGTCTTTCCTCGTGTACGAAGCACTGACAATTCACCAGCCCTCACGTGAGGTGCATTGCATGAGATGGCCTTCTTTTTGTACTGGTTAAGGGCTTTTCTGATTTTGGCAAAACAAACAACCATGCATGTGATGGGTATGAGGTATTGCATGACCAAAATTATGACATAAAACATAATCCAAATGCCAGTGTCGTTGAATTCCACGGCTGTACAATGTGCCCCGAAACTAGCCTTGCCTGGCTCTGCCCATTTCATCCCAGCAATCAGTGCGATGTTTGGGACTATAGCAAAAATCCAGATTGCGATAACAATTTTTTTCGCTCGTGCTGTCGATGAAAGAACTCTTGATTTAACGGGATGGCAAATGGCTAGATATCTTTCGTATGAAATGGCAACAAGTGTGTAGACAGAAATCACAGCAAAGTAGAACAAAATAAAATAGTTTGTCCATGTTTTGCAAACAATGTCCCCAGCCTTACCAGTAGGATGATTCTTGAAGACATCAGTGGATGTTATGTACACAGGCAGACACAAAATGCACACCAATACATCAACAAATGCCAGTGATCCCAAGTATATTCCAAATGCACAGTTTCTCATATCTTTATTCCGTTTCAAAACGATTATCACCATGGAGTTTCCCGTTATACCAACGATAGTTATGATGGTGTATAACGCAACTTCCCAACCTCTAAGAGGAAAGCTGGCCTGAGTACCAAGGTCCGCGTCTAGGCCCATTTTCGCTAAGTCCCTTGTTGTTGCTAGAAGCTCTCTGACTCTGTCCAAGTGAAAGCAGTTCCTATCTTATAACTCCTACCTCCTTGGAACCTTCAAAAAGTATTCTCTAAAAACAGACCAGTGCCAACAAACTGACGCATTCGACAAACTTTTGATTTACTTCCGTCTTTGTGTCTTATAACAAAGGAGCCATCTGCATTTTGTCAGAGAATCTGTCGGTCGGGCATTCCGCAGCAAGTAAAATTAAAATTCAAATTCAAAATCAATTTCATTTACAGCATTTAATTACGTACAAGCATTAGATGAAATTGATGTTATCTTCAATTACTTAAACGAAAATGTTTTGCATGTTTGATAACCAAATATTACAATTGCAAATTGCAATATGATACAGCTGTCACAGGGACCGCGGAGCATATTACATTTTGCGGGGGCTAAAACATTTTCTCGGAGGGGGGGGGGCGTTAAACATGCTAAGCACCAAGAGCAAAAAGATTGTTTATATGGTTTCAAGTACATTCTGGAAATTTTTTGGGGGGCTTAAGTAACCTCTGCAGCCCCTCCGCCCTTCCATCTTGAAAGTCCAACGTAACAGGATTCAACTGTGCTAACTTTAAGGAAAGAGTAACTTCATATACCAGGATTGGTTAGGATAAAGAACTAGCGAGCAGGGTATTGGCTAGTGGTAAATGTCGGTAAAGTATTTTTTATCGAATGTTTTTTCAAGTCGAGGAGAAAACTATTCCAGATTACTGAGCCTTGAAACATTGTTGATTTTCTTTTTTATTCAGTTGATATTGATAGGAGAGTAAACAATTAATTTGCTGCTGGTCTGGTTTTGTTGTGGTGAAGAGAAGATGTTTTGGAAGATACGCGTGTTTAGTTTGAATTTCGTCACTTGTAAACCTTCGAATTTCAATGTTAAAGAAAGTTTCAAAATCTATAAGGTTTAGATTTGTCAACAAAGTTTTGTTGTTTGATTTTCTTCATTTGCAAAGGTTATAATTTGTGCTTTGCAGTTACCTTTTTGGTTTTTTCAAAAATGCTTTGACAAGAGCTTTACCATTTTCATGCGGCAAATAGGATATAGGGGCTTAACTATAACGATTCCTTAGTGCATCTTTAGCAACAAGATGACCTGCTTTGAAGAGAGTACTGATGCCTTAATACTAGAGTAAAAATAGCACCAAGGTGTTAATTACAACTTTTGCGGCAATATTTCGCTATTTATAGCCAATGCTTGTTATGACTGATTGTCCAGGGCAGGCTTCAGGTAGCCTGTGCTGCAGCGTAGGCTTGTACCATATGCAAATCAAATAGAGAAGGAGAGTAGAAAGAGAAGTGTTCCCAGTACCCTTCCTTGTGGAACATCATAAGATATTTTACGTGTGTCAAACAAATGCCCTTAAATTTCAAGAGCCTGGGTTCTGTTAAAGAGAAATGATTTAAACCAGTTCAGAGTTAAAGCTCTGATACCATAATCCCTCAGGTTTTCAGGAAGAGTTAAGTGGATTTTCTTGGATAACAAAATTTCTTACGGGTTAACAACCGCTCGCGTAGGATCTTTATTAAAGCAAAATGCACGAATGTTACTTTGATCGGGTAGAAAACCTCTCTTGTGTGCACCTAGCATAACAAATCTTTTCCAGACTGAGATAAGCTTCCAAGTCCGAAACCATAACTAAGTCAAAAAAGCAATGCCAATTTAATGCAAGAACATTTATAGATTTCGTAAAAAAAACAGTTGCAACTGATAAGATTTTTTCAGTGAAATTGATATTGGTGATCTCCAGATACCAAAATCAGAGAAAGAGCTCTTTTCAGAATAGTCATGGACAATCGTGCTAGCTATACTTTTAAAAAAGCAGTGACCCAGCTAGGCGCTCATCTCATTCAAATGAAGAAAAGAGATATGCTTTGAAAGAGAGTGTGAATATTGATCATTATGTATTTCCAACGTAGGTCAGGCAGCCTTTCCACTAGCCTGGGTTAAAACATACCCGGGTTAAAAGTTATCCGTTTTGAAAGTGAGTCAATGGAAACGGCACTTTTTTTCGACCCGTTTTTAATCCGTTTTTGATCGTTTCCACTAAGCCGGGTTAAAATGTATCCAGGGTGAAAAGTTGTAAGAGAAATCAGTATTTGCATCAAAAATCCTTCAATTTCTATCGTTGTAGGCCAATGGAAGCAACATCGACATCCAGGATTTTGTTTTTTGATTTTTGGCGCCGTCTCAATTTTTAAACGTTGCTGTTGTTGCAAGTGGATCAAAAGTTATCCGGGTTTCGGCGTTTCCATTAACTCGCAGGTGGGTCAAAAGATACCCGGGTAAAAACTGACCCACTTTGAGACCCGTTTTCAAACTTATCCATTTTTCAAGTGGGTTAGTGGGAATGCGACGCAGAAACGGATAACTTTTAACCCGGATATGTTTTAACCCAGGCTAGTGGAAAGGCTGCCTATATTTTCTTACATAAGATTGTTTATAAATTCTTAATTGCTTTGTAATATCTCCATATTCATGGACAAATAATTAAAATAATTACAGGAACTAGCAATGTCTCCCTACAATCCCGGACAAAATGCATTTTTTGCCATTTTCTTCTTTACATTGCCCCTGTAAATTCGAATCCCCATCTCTTCCCGAATCAATGTTGAAGTTTTAGTTTCATCATTTGTGCATTCAAATGCATCCTTATCCAGGGCTTCTTTATCTGCCAGAAACGTTTTCTCAAATGACAAGACAAAGGCAGTGGAAAATGGGTTGATTTAGAAATCAGTTGAGTGCGAGTAATTTGTACATTGTGGGCGATATCATTGAATTCTATGCCTAGTTACGTCGATGATTTTACCAAAACGACTTGGAATCGGTGCAAATATTTGTTTTTAATATTCAAGATTTCATGGATCTTCGGTTTTTGCATATTGAGTGCAAAGTCAATCAGCCAATGATTGCGCTGTCACAAGGCAGAACAGGTCTATTTAAGCAGCTGGTTGCTTATTAATTATTAGAGTCACCGGAGATAAAAGATGCACCTATATGGTAAACGACAAATAACCACCTTAAAGACAATGCCAGTCTTAGTATTTTCATGTTAGATGAGCAGCGGATGTATTGAAAATGGAAGCAAAATCCAGCATGGGATCGCAGAGTGATTTTCCATTAAGGATATGGCAGCTTGTCTGTTACTCGATAATAGCATTCAGTGGAGTGTTTGGAAATAGCTTGGTGATAAGTGTTCTTGTAAAGACCAAAGCATTGAGACAATCTGTCTTTGGGATATACATTGGCTCCTTGGCTATTGCTGATATTCTGGTTACCTCGTTGTGTATACCAGTGTACGTGATGTCAACCTCTTCATTTCAAGACCATCCATCAGATTTAGGTGGTGATGTTTTATGCAAGTTGTGGACTGGATATTTTGTTCTTTTCTATTTTGCTGTTGTTTCTATATTCACTCTTGTTGCTATCTTGTATGAGAGATACCTCGCTATTTGCCATCCATTTAAAGCACGGACGAGGTCGACAAAAAGACGGGCGATTGTCACCATCTGTCTGATATGGGTGTTGTCCTTTGCTCCAAACTACGCCCTATTTGGTGGCCTTCAGTCTACAGACACTGGGAAAGGCAGTCTTGGTGCACACTGCACTACAATCAACCTAGAGCAATATTATGTTCTATGGAAAGCTTTTTATGTGTTCGTTTTCCTGATACAGTACGTTGCACCAATTTCTTGTATGGTGTATTTTATTTTGCGAATAAATACGGCCCTGGCAGAAGGGAAGCTTAGAGCCTTAACAAGTACAACAGACAGTGGAAGGTCCGCACTGTTATACACAATCTCAACTAGAAGAAAGAGCGTTCGAACTGTCCTTATTATGATAATTTCCTTCTTTGCTTGTTGGTCGTTGAATCAGGTGCTCTACTTCATGCTCAACCTCGAAAGGGGTGTGCCTTGGAACGGAAATTTGGCGCAAACCAGCGTAGTCCTCTGTTTTCTCTCCTCGAGTGTAAACCCTGTAATATATGCTTTCCGCGTTAAGGACTTTAGATTAGGATTCAGCAACATCCTGACTTGCAGGAAGACAACAAGGGTTCATCATTTCAGCAATTCTCTTTAGCATTACGTCGAAATTAACCTAGCTAAACACAATCTTGAAGTTCAACATCGGTGTAAGTTGGATTTTCTCTCTAAATTGAAGAACATTTTATCATTGACTTTGAGCTGGTATTAAAAAAATAAGTACCAACAGAAATATGTACTCTAGTGAAAACTGTTGGGAGGTTTAAACCTAATAGAATATATCCATTTACTACAAAGACATGCTATTTAGACATGCTACATATATCTATTTAGAAAATATTTCGTTGCTGTTGCTAAAATAAGAAAAATTTAGTTCGGAGATTGATAATTAGTTGGTAAAGTTATATGTAAAGCCATGTATACAGTACAAAAAATCTACATAGGTCCAGCCCGGGTTATCGATCCTCGGTGAAACCCAGCAATGGTTGTACTCCACCATAAAATGAACAGCACAAAGTGGATAGAACTTGAATGGCTTTTAAAAAGACAAATGCGTACAGTTGAGCAAAGGAAAATCGCCGTTCTGACAAAAAGCAAAACAAAGAAACACACCTAGATTCAACCCTGAATATATAAATTCAAGTGTATACATCTTAACTTTACTTAACTTTGAGAATTCACTCCTTGTTCAACCCGAGTTAAATCAGGTAGATTGTGATTGCAGCGCAGACGCATTTACCTGGGTTCGCTCAACCCGCGTTAACTATCATTGTGTAAAGTGGGCCTAAGAAAGTTTAGAAGTTCTTAAAGACTTATTCCCACTTTTCACTCTGGGCTCACGACCAAGCAAACGCATTTCTAACATGCCCAAAATTTGACTCCATCTTTCTAAGTGAATGAGCCGCAAATCGCTTAGATTCTCAAAAACTGAGCTTTCACGGCATGCTAAAATTTCTATTTGAAACCAAGCAGCTTCGACACTTAGTTTGTTAGACATTTAGTTTATTTTCATTCATCGTTGAATAAGTAGAAATGTAAAAATATTGTATATAAACTCTATTTATTTCTCAAAATTTGCTCATTTTATTGGACAGTGAATTAAACGATAATATGTTGGGTAACCGGAAATTCGATTGTTTTTTCAGATTTTTGATATTATGCTTTGATATAATTTCAGATATATTACAATTCTAAAGTCATATTTTCATACAAAGAGATCCTTTTCATAAAAGTCTTTCATTTTCGGCACTTTGGTGATATGATTGAGGTGGGTGAAGAGATAATGATAGTGAAGAGTTAAAGCAATCTAGCTATTCTAACAGTTAATTAAATGTATTCTTTAACATTGAGTGTTCCGTTTTTGGATTGCATTGAATCTATGGAGTATCAAAATGCTTTTTTCTTCAATCATTTCCTTATCATATCCATACTCTCCATTTTGGTTCGTCTTGCTCAACCAACAAGGACGTAAGAACCTAAAGTCACCTATACTAAAATGATCTCCTACTTTTGAGACACCCATGTAAGAGAATCCTTTGACTCCAAATTTTTTCACTGTAGTATCTTTAAAATCAGCTTTCTTTTTTACAAAGCTAAGAGTAATTATAGGTGATTGCGGGTTTTGTAGTCGAAAAACATTTCTATCATATATTTTGAATAGGAGCTACTCAATAGAAAGACTAGTGTAATGAGGTTACTAATAGTTTCGAATAGGGCGTGGTTCATGTGTCTTCTAATTGTTTCCCCCTCCCTCATCAAATGCTTTCTATGTCCATGGCTTCCTATGTTGGTTTTCACCGATTGAGCAATAGATGAGTAGAATAAACATATTAGTAAAAAAAAGTTTAGTTTGATGATTTTCGTCGTTCTTCAAATAAAACCGTAAACAAATACTTGCAGAATCAGCTGGAAAGGATTTCAATCAAATACGATCCACAATATACCAAACAATCACATTTTTCATTTGCGATATCCAATGTCTTTGATAACAATGTCAATACCATTTCGCATTTCATTTTCCAAAATAAATAATCTAAGCAAACCCTCTGTAATTTTCGTTTTTGAGGCGACATGAAATAGCAAAACTTGTAATCAAGGTACTGTCTTGAAGCAGTCTTCAGCAAGGCTTTTTCCAACGTCCGGTTAAAAACTTTTTGTTAAAAATTCATAAGTTAATTATCTTTCAACAGACAAAGTTTCGTATGACGTAGGGAAATTGATTAATCAGAACATTTTCGTAGTCAATTCTGCCTCTTGTATCAGCAGTCATATCATTCATCTAAATTGTTGCTCTATAAAGGCCTTGTTCCTAATTCCTTTCAGAGGTGGTGCCACAGGGAAGACTGGGAGGACGTTTCCTCCCCCATCAAAATCATTTTGCTCTTATTTGGAAAGCTTTTCTCCAACTATTCGTAAAAATTTTCTATGATCTTTCTAACAACTTGACTCGAAATTTCACTATATTAAGTAGTGTTGTTGTAATGGGGTTGACATGTGGTCCCTTGCGTTGTCTTACGTTAAAAGGTGTGTTGTCATCTTCAAAAAGGGCGTAGACTACGATGCCAAGTCTTCCCTATTTTTCGGGAGCCGCCTGTAGTTCCTTTAATCACAACTCTTGCAAGAATCTAGAGGTTTAGATTATTTTCTTCAAATGTAAAATTTTTTCTGTAATTATCCACCAGTATATATCAGAAAATCACAGACTCTGGGAAGAATATGCTGGTTATCAACCAATTATTGACGTCATGTTGCTCTGAGAGCGAAACTTCTAGCAACGAAAAGTTTGAATAGACTCAACAAAATGACTTTTGGGTTATTTCATGACAGTATTGACCTCCAGATAGGCATTGTACGAGTGAAACTCTAAAAAGGAAGTACGAATCAAGCGTACATTGGCAAAAGCTATGTTGTTAGAAGAGAAAACGACACAAATATGATTTGTTTACAAGCCTTTATTCTGCTAAAATCATTTTTCAGTTTTGCTGCGCGAAAAAATTTCGTAGACAAACTACGACACTTCTGTATCGTTTTACCGCATTGCCAGCGACCATACTCAATGAAGAACCGATTGCAAAGAACGTTGCGACCGATCTAATGAAATGTCTTGGTTTATGCACCAAAGTGTGTCGCAATGAACACACATGAACGCAAGAAAAGTAAGATCAGCTGACATTTACCTAAATCTACCTGAATTGAATTGAATATTACCTGGACTAAATTGAGTTTTATCTTGTATATCAAAATTTATCGCAATGATCACTGATTAGGATTATTGAAGTAATACTGTGAACATTACTTCTCCGAATACGGCAAGGATGACATCTCTCCGAACTTTTTGCCACCATGATATTTAGCTACTCTTACCCTCTATCAGACTGCATTCAAAATCCTTAACTATAACGAAATAATGTTTGCACGAAGTAGAACAAGCGTTCAATCTTTTTCTTTTCTTTTTCTAATTTTTCAATTTTTTTTCCACTGAGTCTCCGTCCAAGCCCCGCCCGAGCCTGATCTTAGGCTACTGTATTTCCTTTAATGAACGCCGCCCTCTGACAAACAACGCCCTCTATTAAACGCCGCATCGAAAATCTGAAGTTTGTATTAAACACCGCGGCGTTCTTTAGAGGAAGTACGGTATTTGTTATTACAGCCATAATATTGCTTAGCTTAGCATTCCTTTCAAAGCCAGTTCTCGTTGCAAGCCTTGACCCGCCCACTCCTTTAGGCCACTAAAAGAGTCGTCGAGAGAGCATATTTATCAAATGAAAACGGATAAAAAAGTATCCGTTTGTGCCTTGCGTTCACACTGCTCCACCTTAAAAACGGAGACTTTCGAAAACGCAATACGTATTGTGAACACCGAGAGCGGATACTTTTAAATACGGAGACTTTCGAAAACGCAATACGCAGTGTGAACACCGAAAACGGTAACTTTTGAAAACGCTAACAACAACAACAATACAGCAAATGCTTAGACCGCGCCAATTTGAACAATTTCTCTTAACATGGCTGATTCACTCGAAGTTAGTACACTACTCGGAGGAATATTAGTGGCAATGAGTTGTTTAAAAAGTTTTTTAGCAGTCGCGAGTGCTGTAAACCAGTTCGTGGCGTTTTCCTTTTTATCCAGAGCGGAGCAATGTGAACGCTTCATCGTTTTCAGACCGTTTTCAAATGTATCCGGAGCAGTGTGAATGTGAACAGGCAAAACGGATCGATATGAAAACGGATAAAAAACGAAAACGGAGCAATGTGAACATAGCCTAGGATGGTTCTAAATTGAAGCAGAATGTATCAAATATTTTATACAATGTCAAGGTTATGAAGACAGAATGCACCACTGTACAAGCAATTGCTATTGCCGAAAAGCATTAAGGCGATAACAACTCGATACTTTTGAGCATATGAAGCTTATGAATGATGAATGATCGAGTATGTTTTGCAAAGCCCTTTCCTGATAATAGGTTTTCTAGAATACCTAAACCAAGAACTCGAACAATCATGACAAGCATCTATGCATCATGGCAAGGAGCATCCATTCTCATATCCTTCAAAATCCACGCTTCTTTTACCTGAATACAAACACCTTGTTGCCTGATGACTGTTCTTTATTAGACTTAAATGAACATTCTCTCTCTATTCACCCACATGAATCCTTTCTTATATACTATAATTTATGAATGCTCTTTACGTCCACCTAAGCATATTCAAATCGTATGGGTTAGCTCTTTATTACTTCAAAATAAAAGAACCTGCATTCCGTCAGCTTCTTATGGCATTTTTAAACATAAATTTGTTCTTCGACAAAAATCTTGGAGCTGTAGGGCTTATGATCGAAACAATGCCTTTTGTGTGTGAGAAGGAAGAACCGCATGATAGGCTCTCCGCCGGATTCTGTGAATCTTGCAATGAGTAATAATACGAAAGATATTCAGGAACAAAGCAATACGATGACGAGAATCCAATGTAACGAGATGAAATTTTGAAAATAAATTAAATTTAAGGAACACCAATTTTCGCCCAGGCATACAGGGCTTCATCAGAGTAAATGAAACGAACGAGAGTAAATGCCTTCTTTGATCAAATTTGAAAGACCAAGTTTAAATGATAAGATGTTGATTTTTCACGACTTAGCTATTTTTAATCATGCCTGTAATAACATTGCTCTTCGGAATGAGAGGTGAATTAAATTTTACAACCAAAGTGAAAATTTTAATAAATCAAGATCGATCATTGTAATGAAAAAGCCTTTGGTACCGTAACATTGCACAGAATGCGAAAACATATCATACTAAACTGATTTTCGTCATACTCATACTTTTTCAGAACAATAGACCCTGACTTTTTTGCCAAAAGAGTCCCTTTCCTCTCTTAATTTCGACTCTTTAGCTAGGTGAGAAGTTAGGGTTCGCTGATTCACAGAAAACAATGAACCAATCAAAAGCGACACCCTTCATCTCGCCCTAATCTTGATCAACATCTGAATTTTATCTTACTTTTGGTCAGTATCCGATGTTTTTATTCTTTGAAGTATCGGACAAAAAGTACATCGGTATGCTATTTTTCCACATTTTCCACGTCAGTATCTTCAGGTTTTTTGTAATCTTTGTGTGTAAAGGGAACAAATTGAAAACTGAAATTCTGTCATGAGTCAACAGCAGAACAAGATAAACTACTATTGCAAATTTTGGTCGAATTGGTTCTTCATACAAAACCTTTTCGTTCACGCTAGCAGGTCAATCGCCCTGAAATGTGTTTTGTTTAGAAGTTGCCAAGATACTTAAATGTTATTCATGTTACCAGTTTAAGCTGAAAGTTCACAGAACTTTATTCTTATAAGGAATTCATTCCATTTTAATTGATACAATATATGTCGGTTTGCAATACAATTCAATTGATGCAAGTGGTTTTCACTGAATAATGAGACATTCAAGGTGGCTGTCTTTTTTTGGTTTTTAGCCGTTGTATAACTACACAAGATCCTCCTTTAAAGCTCAGTATCATACTCTCTGCCTGGAATTTGGTGCAAGGCCAATTTCCATTATGCGTGAAGAATACAGCTTTCTCATTTTAGTCACTCTTTCGCTGTTGGTTCTAGCGAGATGTCGCAGAGTCTTCAAAGGTACATGCGGTAGCGAGGCAACTTTTTACCGCATTGCAAACGACCACATACTCGATGAAGAACCAATTGCAAAAAACGTCACCAGTGATTTGGTAGAATGTATCGACTTGTGCGTCAGCGTTGAAAAATGTGTGGCAATGAACACACATAAACGCACTGACAGTAAGGTCGACTGCCATTTGCTTAAAGATGATCACATGTCAAAACCAAGAAAGATGATAGCGAAGAAAGGATGGAATTTCTATGACACAGGCAGCAAGGAAATATCGCGCACGGTAAACTTCATTGAAACATTTTTGTGAGTTCAAATTTGCTTGAAATGAATTAAAATTGAAAAAAATATCATATAATTGTACTAAAAATAGTGCATTTCTCTTTATTTTCATTTGATCGCATTTTTTAGATTGGATCACGATGTACAAGCTTCTTGAGCAATCCCTGTCCAAGCCATTGCACCTGTGTGGACACCTGTGAAGGATACGAATGTCAATGTTACGGCCCAGGTAAAATTTTCCTACAAACAGTTCACATAATTCTGAAGTGTTTTATGAGACCATCATGTCTTTGATGCTTCAATATTAATGAGAAATAAAACCAAGAAGTTTGAGCGTTTTTGGTATTAGTATAATAGTAATAATTGTTTATAATAATGGTATAGCAATGGGCTATAAAAAATCAGAAAATGTCAAGCCTTTTAATGCAATTTCCTTTAACTTCGATACTATCAATAGCTACGAGAAGCTAAACGATAGCGAGGAAAAAATATACCAAAATCCATGAAATATTTTCCATACGTGCAACTTTTAAAACTGTTTTATGACTGGGAAAAACCTTCCTCTGCGAACTTTTCATGTTATCTTGGTTTTAACAAGAAAAACAATAGCAAGTAAAAGCCATGTAAGAGATTGGAGAGTAAACGATTTTTAAAACTTTGAATACTTCTCGGAAATCAAAACAGTGTTATAATCAAATCGTGAATAATCAAAGCGGTCCTGACGAATGTTACAATATTAAAGTAAATTTGGAAATTCAGATAAAAATTATCAGAAACCTTGCTCTCCTCTCTAGGTTGAATTTAAGATGGTAACCTTTATTTTTTGATGTAACATTGAACTAAAGTTGATATAAATCTGCTTCTTGCAAACAAGCAGAAAATAGTTCTATCCATTCTACAAAATCAAAGCTGAATTTTAAGTTGCCACTGATCTTTTACAGTTTCATGGTCTTTATATATGATATGGTCTTCGAGTGCTGGGAAATTTTCCAGAACAAACTAGCTCTGTTTCATTTTCAATCACACAATGGCTTTTTGCTTCTTTAAAATTTTCAGCTCATTTGCCACTTCAAAAGGCACCTTTTAGAAACTTTCAAGACACTTCAAATAAAATTTTACATGCAAAGTTCTTATTACGATTTGATTACCATTAATGGGACTGTCAAATGAGAATCTAAGTACCATTTAGAATTGAAAGAAAATAGCATATTGCTTTCTTTTTTTGCAGAAATATTTTCTTCATGTAGAGAGGCGCTAAGTAAATCACTGGGGAGCGATATTTTTTATTGGATAAGACTGGAGGGAATGAAATCGGCAGTGTACGTAAAATGTGAAAAAGGCAACGACGGTTCTTTTCGAGCCTTTTTTGACCATAACCTGGAAGAAAGAAATTACGTGTCTGGCTATACAGTACCGGCTTCATTTTACAGACAACTCGACTACACACTTAACAAGTTGGAAGATGTAATAGAATTTGTTAATGCATCAGCAAGTTGCAGGCAGCACACTAAACTTGAGTGCTACGGAATGAAGGTAAAACTGTTATACTGAATACTTTTCATTTCTTTTTAGACCCTTGATAAATATATTATATTATATTATATTATATTATATTATATTATATTATATTATATTATATTATATTATATTATATTATATTATATTATATTATATTATATTATATTATATTATATTATATTATATTATATTATATTATATTATATTATATTATATTATATTATATTATATTATATTATATTATATTATATTATATTATATTATATTATATTATATTATATTATATTATATTATATTATATTATATTATATTATATTATATTATATTATATTATATTATATTATATTATATTATATTATATTATATTATATTATATTATATTATATTATATTATATTATTCTATATTATTCTATATATTCTATATTATTCTATATTATTCTATATTATATTATATTATGATATTATAACATGTTATACTATGATCTTGTTATGATCTATTGTGCATCATTATTTTTTTCCGTTTTTTCAAGCTTTTTAATGGAGACTGGGGTTATCTTAATGATCGCAATGGCCAGAAACTCACTTACTTTGGTGGCGGCCCATCCAATGGCACTGGTTGTGCATGTGGGACAACAAGCACATGCAGCGATAATACATACAAATGCAACTGTGACGCTAACCTTGCTACTTTGTTGTCGGATTCTGGTCACATCACTGATAAAGGCGTTCTTCCATTAACTAGGATACATTTGAGTAATTCGCTTTCAGGAGGCTATGGCTATTTCTCTATTGGAAAGCTAGAATGCATAGGTAAGTCAGTCTTTTAGTCAATCTACATTTTTAAAATTGGCCTAAAGGATTTGCAAGAACTACTTGGGACTTCTTTGTAATTTTCTTTGAGATTATGTCCTTAGGCCCAAAATGATACTTTAGAGTTTGCTTTGTGCAGCAAAAATCTAGTGGCGACGTTGGGTAAGGTTTAAATCTAATTTGGATTTAGTCCACTTGACATATCAATATTTTGGTATATTTATGATATATTTTGGTATATGATTTATCAATATATATCAAAATTATTTTGTCTCATGAAGCGTCTTAACGTCTCGTTGGTTTTTACAAGACGATTTGAAGATGAGTAGATTTATGGATTATCAAAGCTTCGAAAAAGGCTGTTGATTTTTATATTTGCTAATCACTAAATAGTTAAATACTGAAAAAAACCAATTAATTTTGCAAATCATAAGAACAAAAGCATGAAATTTTCATTTCTTCATTAAAAGTATCCGATTCTTCAGAAAGTCACGCATCACTAAGTTGTTTCTTTTATATACGAGTTTGCGTGCTGTAGAATATAACAGAATATGACAAAAAATTTAAGTAAAATTGTAAAAGGAAAAAATAGCTTTCTTTCTTCAATTTATAACGGGCTATGCTGTAAACGTCGTCATTGTCACCATTTTCATCTCGAGTCATAAGAATGAGATTCAGAGAGAGATTTTACAATTTGATTCGCTTGCAACGTGAAAGTCTCTAACTGATATATGGTATTAAATTAGGATAGACCTCCTAGTTTCCTTTATTTGAAAAATCTACAAATCCTTCATAATTTTTTCGTTGTTTCCCATCTAATTTAAAGCGGCCTAACATGTTCGCAAACAAGTTCCATTATATTTTATGTATGAAAAATTAGCACGAAAACTTTTTAAATTATGTATCTTTAGAATAAAAGCAAACTTTGACTGATAAAATCTATCACGATTAATTTCAGTTTGATGTTCATAATATTAGGCCACTTCCAAAATACAACAGTTTTCCAAATCATAGCATTAATCCTGAAAATGAAGTTTTTCTTGCATGAAAAGAATACTTTACAATAACATCTGCAAAATAGTTTGTGTTAAATAAATGAGTGAGACAGCCAAATAAATATGCTAGCATTCAAACATATATTCAACAATAGTATCTATGCTACATATGTTCAGAATGAAATTTGAAGGAATAACCGATGTCTCTAGAGCACAACACCAAGAAATCATTTCGATGGCACTCAGATATTCTAAATCATCCTTTCTCGTAAACTATTTCTTCAATTGGTGGAACTTTCTCGATTTACTTCTGTCCTCCGGAAAAGCTAGCCATTTAGAAAGATATACAGAATGCTATTCGTAATTTGATATTGTTGATTATCACTTGACTATTTGCTATTAGATAACTTGTTGATAACTGGCTAAGTCAATATCATCAGTATGATCAGTGTTATTCCTAGATCAGTATCAATTTCACTCAAAAGTAGCCTTATATCATATCAAGTATCATATCAAAATTGTGTTTTCATATAACTGTTTTCTATTAAAATAATAAGCCGCAGTTCGGTTTAATACTTTTAAAAAATGTTTTGAAACTCACAAGACTATTCTCTTTTCAAATTGCCTTTGCTGGAATTTAAAGCTTTTTGAATAGGTAAAGAAATTACTGAACTAGAAAATGTCTTCATAGAACTATTGGTAGATAGAAATGTCCCAAGATGTTACCGACAGCGACAAACAAACAGGGTTCATTTGCATCTCTACAAAATATACTGCTTCGCTGAACACCGCATAATGTTGCTCCAATCAGCTACACTGAAATTTAACGTTTTCCACTTATAGCAATGGTAGTGTTTTGTGGCTTGATGGTAGAGAATTGTCAGCTTTATTGGAGACGTAAA
This sequence comes from Rhopilema esculentum, assembly GCF_057945365.1. Taxonomy (NCBI): domain Eukaryota; kingdom Metazoa; phylum Cnidaria; class Scyphozoa; order Rhizostomeae; family Rhizostomatidae; genus Rhopilema; species Rhopilema esculentum. The sequence continues at coordinate 2,300,061 of NC_142830.1, forward strand.
GTGACTGGTCTTAAAACTATTTATCGACAAAAATTAATAACTGGATCGTTCTTAGTTTCTTACATGAAACAGGTCAGGTCAGAAGTCACTTACTATGGAAGCTTGATAAGACTATCTACCTTAAAGAAAATCCACACACTTATCCGCCCTATTTTTCCTCGTAGAGCCATTTCCATCCTGTAGAGAAGCCTTGCAAGAATATCCAAACAGTGAACACTTGCACTGGATTAAATATCCACATTCAACAAAAGCTGTTTACGTGAAGTGCCAAAAGGATCATTATGGTTATTTATGGGCCAACTTTGATCATGATGCTGAAACAAGAACGTTTGTGACTGGTTATGAAGCGGCATATTCGTACAAGAAATCAATCAATTACGCTCACAATGATATGAATAGTATCAAGGCTTTCATTGATGCTTCTTCCATATGTAAGCAGTTTACCAGGTACGAATGCGTAAATACAGCATTTATATCTTCAAATTTTGGTGCTCTTATTGGACGTGATGGGAAAAAACTCGCTTATTTTGGAGGAGGCCCGGCTTCAGATGTAGGATGTAGCTGTGGATTGACAGGGACTTGCGTTAATCCGAAATTCAAATGCAACTGCGATAGCAACAACGCAACTTTAACAGAAGACACAGGGTTTGTTAAAAACAGAACAGAACTTCCTATTACAGCTATCTGGCTTGGTGATTCTGGTTCTAGTTCACTTGAGTATGGCTATCATACAATCGGAAAGCTGAAATGCAGCGGTAACAAATTATGGTTTTATAGCCAGAATCTTTCATGAATTTTTGAATTCTTTATCCTCTGGCTCTATTTGTTTTAACTACCTGCGAGGGAATTTGCATGAAATGAACTTTGTTTAGAATACGTTCTGTCAACAAATGATTAAATAAAGACTTAGTAATTTAATGATAATAGATGATTTAATAATATAATTTTAATGTTAGCTCATTAGTACAGAGAGACACTTTGCGCATGACTGGGTACCGGTCACCATGCTGCCATTGCTTTTCTCAGAAAAGGAATCTTACCGGAAATTCGCTAGCTATAACATGAATATAACATGGATTTTAAAAATATAACATGAAAATTATAAATAACATGAATATTAGATATTACATGAATATTGAATATAACATGAATATTAAATATAACATGAATATTGATTATAACATGAATATTTAATATTACATGAATATTAAATACAACATGAATATTAAATATAACATGAATATTGATTATAACATGAATATTTAATATAACATATGTATTGAATATATAACACGAATCTTAAAATACTCTATCATCACTCTAAACAACTCTATCAAATACTCTGTGATTACTCTTTCATCTCGTGACGAGCTAGATGACTCTCATTTGTAAAAGCAGAGCCAATCAGACACGTTGAAAGGTTAAGCATATAAAGGTTAAGTATCGTTTTTAGCGCATCAAAATGGGTAGGTATGCCAATTTTCATGCTCGCTTCATGAAATGCACAATTCTTACAGATAGCTGATGTACTATCTCGGTTTTGCACAACGAGGAAAATGAATAGAATTAAGTAAAGCGGCAAAATTATGCTTACTTCGAAAAATCATTTTCATACATATTTCTCAATATAAAATTGTTTTGGAAATTTCCATTCTAGATACTTTCTCTAGCTGTTACTTTGCGTTGAGGAAGTTCCCAGAAAGAGAGTATTTCTGGATATTTCGAAGTCCAATGACAGAAGCTGTTCATGTCAAATGTGTAAAGAAGAGCGATGGAACCGAGTGGACTGAGATTGATGTTAAAACCGGAGCAAACGATCTCATAACTGGCGTAGCTAATTGCCATGGTTTTCAGAAACAGATTGACTATGGTGTTAACAAAGCAGCAACTATTGCCTCTTTTATTGATAAAGCCGCTAGTTGCAAGCAATACACTAAGTTGAGCTGCCAGGACAGCAAGTTTTTGTCCCATAGCTGTGGACACCTTAAAGGACGCGACAAGAGGAATCTACTCTATTTTGGAGGAGGACCCTTTAATGGATTTGGCTGTGCTTGTGGATACAATATGTCATGTGTAAATAGTGCACACCGCTGCAACTGTGACGCGGGTATCAAGGACACCGTTGTATACGACCAAGGGTACGTCGAGGCGAAGGGCGATTTACCGTTGACGGAGATAAGCCTCGGTGGTGTAGGAAGTGCTGGCCAGTTCATAGAATACAATATTGGCAAGATAGAGTGCACGGGTAAGAAGTTGGTTTGCTGTAACTTTTCTTGTTTGTCATTGTAAGAAGTCCTATCCCTTGGAAGATTTCAAGAGAGCATCGTACATAAGTTTTCAAGAACCTATGATGCTTGACAAAAACAATATTTTGACTGAAAATACTTTACAGTACCATTCACTGATAGACTGGCTTCGGGTTGTGAGTTGCAGGGTGCAAGATGCTGGGTGCAATATGCTGGGCGCGATATGCAGGGTGCAAGACGCAGGGTGCAAGATGCAGGGCGCAAGATGCAGGGCGCAAGATGCAGAGCGCAAGGTGCAGGGCGTAAGATGCAGTGCGCAAGATGCAAAGCGCAAGACGCAGGGTGCAAGTTGCAGGGCGCAAGATGCAGGGCGCAAGATGCAGAGCGCAAGATGCAGTGCGCAAGATGCAGGGCGCAAGATGCAGAGCGCAAGACGCAGGGTGCAAGATGCAGGGTGCAAGATGCAGGGCGCAGGATGCAGAGCGCAAGATGCAGGGCGCAAGATGCAGGGCGCAAGATGCAAGGTGCGGTTTTCAAATTGGAAGGCAATTGTGATAATCTTAAAACATCTAATGAAAAGTAGCCTGCTTTCTTAAGGTGTCCAGAAGCCTCGTGTTGTCTTATAGGGCCCCAAAGAGACAGTGGAGGTATGGTTACTTAATAGTCCAGTCAATCTATGTCATGAATTTGGTCAACCTGGAATAAATTGTAACAGAATTCATTTTACTCGTTTTCGCATCTCCAAACAAACAAGAACAACATACTAAAAACTTTCTACAAAAGGATGAGGCAAATTTTCAGAAACTGGTATTAAACTTTGGGTGCTTTTTCACCTTTGCCGCAAAATTTTGCCAAAAAAGTATTTTAGGGAAAGAATTAAATAATTTACCATAACTATTGCGTGTCAAGTCCGACTAACTTAAAACGTTGCATTCATATATTACGTATCAAATTATCCTTAAATTTATGCAAAAATTGATGACGTCACTTACTATTTTGTTTCTATGACGTCACTTGTCTATTTAGTGTGTCACAAGATTTGAATGATCCAACTTTTATTTGGTCAAGACCAAATTTGGCAAAAGAGTACATTTCAAGTAGAAGTTGAACGTCACTCAAAAATTCAGCATATTAAACAGCAATTTTAAACAATATTATCGATTTGCAAATCAGTGTCAATTTCCCCAGGATCTTGGCAGTTCATACATGAAACTCCTCAACATTCACCACACATGCCTGAGTACTTAAGTCCATTCTTGTAACATGTACACCTGGAATTCCTACACTCTTACTTGCAATTGCACCTGAAAAGCTTTAGCAAACTAGGTGGTGCAGGAGGCTTCGAGGTATAAAGTGGAAAGAGTTTCCCTTTTTTGGCTACCCAGCCCTAGTCTTCTGGATTGAGATCGTCTCTTCCTTGCCAGACTTGAACTTGGTAATAGATATGCATGGAATGGAATGACGTGGCTGCTCATGTTGGAGGTAAGCTTTCTGGTGATACCATTTTCATACTTGTGGCAATTTTTCACAGAACCTTGTGAGACAAAGCTTGTCGAGTGTCGTGCATCCTTTTCCACCATAAACAATAAGCAACAATTCCTTTCCTGCTGCAATGATCTCTTCTCTTGTCGATGATGGTCTGCTAAACGTCTCACTATGGAATTGGAATCGTTCTTCTTTTTTGAACTTCTGCAGCGCTACACCTTTGCCAATTGAAAAAAGGCGCGAAGTGGTATCGCAACCTAATAAATAAAATGGCCTCACATAATGCTGGTCCTAGCTTCGATTTCAAATACTTAATGTCCCAAAACTTTGTTGGACCTCTGGCTCTTTATTTTGGCTCTGATGTGAAAAATATGTCATTGCAATCCAAATTTACATGATGAAGTAGCAGCATTAGAAGATCAGTATCCTCTCCAATGACAATTGTTTGACGTGTTGACGCTGAATCGATGGCTGCATGGGCAATCAAGAGGTCTGCATCACCTGTTGATTGGATAGCATGAAGATTTGACTCATTCATCTTAGTCACAAGCATCTCTAAGAAGCGTTTTTTGTTATTGATATTCGTAAGGAATTCATTCTTCTTCATATTCAGCTTCATTTCACCTGAAAAATGTACAGATAAACCTTGCTTCCCCTTGGTTCTACGGAGATGGGTGATATCTTTTGTCGAGGGCTTGTCATCATAACCATCAAAAACAACTGTTGTTCCTTCACCATAATGTTTGATTACATAGTCTACATAGTTGTCGCAGATTTCATAGTACGTTTTTCCTTTTTGCCAAATTACTTTGTGAAGTAAGGAGCCTCCATCAAGGACATAAAATGGATCCTCTGAAAACGAGTCAACATCAGGTCCAATTAAAGACCAAAAAGAGTTTGCTATCTGAGGTTTGTTTGCCTCTCTTAATAAGCCATCACTTTCGACGAGAGAAGGAGGAAATGTGAATAACCCATACTAAAAAGCTGTCTTTAGGTCTAGCTCTGATCCAAGACCTCTGACAGCTGTTATTAGACGTTGAAACATCAAGAGCGGGTCGATAGAAATTATTTCACCATCTATTTGGATGCTGGATCTTGCTTTCATGGTTATGACAATGTCTTTCCTTTAAAACGTATACTCTCCAACTTCACTTTTAGACATGAATACATTGATTCTAAAATACATTTCCCGATTTTCTTTGCATCATCTACATTGACAGCAGAAATTGCAACCTCTCCTGTGTCAATGCTTTTAAGCTCCTTACGGTTGTCAAACGGATTTCTTGAAGTTACATACTTTAACATTTTCCTTGCATCCTCGAAATCTCTTGATACGTGCTTGAGATGTTTCTTCGTGCTGTTCTCTTGTTTCATACGCAACATTTGTAACTTCTTGCATCGCACGATTTACTTCAGCACAGGCAGGTTTTTAGCAGAGCCAAATTGCTCTTCGAAGTTCGGTCATCCCTCCCCCACGAGTGAGTTCGCCAGTTGTTTTCAAACTTCTCATTAGAACTTGTTCAATCACAAGGTTAGTTGAAAGTCCTGCCCAAAAACGGTTACTTCTTCTGACAACATGATACCCCTGCTGAAACTTTACATAGACATTTGGATGGGTTTCCTGAAGATTTGACATTGTTTGTAGATAGATGTGAGCAGACTTGGCGTAAAGTGAATGACCAGATGCTGCAAAGAAGGGTAGCATTTTTCCCAAACAACAGCAGCCATCTTGAATTTAAGGCAACCATTTTGGATCAAATTAGATAAGAATTTCTCTAAAATTATTTTTAAAATACCTTTCCTATATCGAAAGTATATTTTCACTAAAATTGCAAAATTATAACTATAGCACTGTAGTGTGCAAATATTAGATCTTTCAATATTTTTGAAAATAAAGGAAAGCTTTTGGGGTTTACCTCTCAAAATGAGCATTGGTATTTTGGGAAATTGCCTCAACCCTTTGTGGTAAGTTTTTGATATGTTGTTTTCGGTAGAATAAGGAACTCAAAACACTTGAAACCATTTCTGTTGCAATTTAATCCAGGTCAAACAACAGAGTGACTGGACTATAAAAGGGCAACAGAACTTTGGTATTTAGAATTGCAACAGAACTGGAAGGTTGACTTGGCTTTGTGCGATAGAAGCTTTTTTGCGTATGAACCTATCTCTTCCGAAAAGAAGTTATTTAAAAATCTACAAGTATCATTATTTGATAAGAATTAGAATATTGCAGGACCACAACGAATTTTTATCACTTAATTTCTTTGCTAAGTTTTCTTACGCGTTTTCTTAAACCTTGTAAAAATAAAGTCCCCGGAAAAGATTCACAAAAAAGGTCTTTCTCTAATTTTATATTAACATGCGTGGCAATTCCTTATTTATTTACTTATTGATTTACGTTGCAGCCTTTAATAGGGTATATTCTGAAAATAATCTGAATATTCGATGTTTCGAATATACCAAAAAAAGTTGCATTATCAATTTATATTGTTTCCCTTGTTGCTTTCACAAGATTAAATTTTGTTAACTGCCAAAGTCAGGAAAATACCGGCACTGCAAAAGTCACTGACCAACAATCTAACATAGCAAGAAATCACACGCGAATATAGTCATAGATGCTTTGTGTTGCACAAATTCTCTCATCGCGAGTTGACTCTATCCTCTTTATTACAATCTACTTTGTTTGCTTGTTTCTTCGCCAAAAATTAAGAAAAAAAATATTCATTTTTAGACGTATTTAGGTCATGCACAGAGGCACTGCTGATGTTTCCAAGTAAAGTTAATTTCTTCATTAAACCTGAGACATCGTCAGAACCAGTAAGCGTCCAATGCAAAGTGATTGATTCTGTTGTTTGGGCAATATTCGAACACGACAATGAAGCAAAAAAGTATGTCAAAGGATACAACACTGCATTGTCTTATAAACAGAACCTGAGATACTACAATGGAATGCCAAGTATCATCGGCTTTGTCAATTCATCATTCCAGTGCAAGCAGCATGTAAGAGTTGACTGTCATGGAACTTCGATAATCTACGAGGGTAACCAATATTTGGCACTTTTTGACAGGAAAGGTATGTAAACGCATTTCTTTTGGTATGCCGTATGTCACAGTTACATACAAGTTGATTTGCGGTTATAAGCTACCGTTCTTGTAGATGGGACCCTGCTTTAAAGCAGAAAGTTAATGAACTAGATATTTTAGCACCTTTTCATTCTTAAATTTGCGAAGGTGTAGCAAAATTGACAAGCCTATTGACCATATTCCATCAGGTTTCCTTAGCCTGCCTTCAGACTCTTGAATTGAATTGCAAATGTTGCAATTCAATTCAAGAGTCTGCAGGCAGGCTAGGTTCGCTAGGCAATAATACTGAAATGCGTCTATTTTGCGTCTATGTCTAGCTCTAATCTTGATGAGATTCTGTAAAATGATGATTTATCTTCTCGCTACATCAAGGTCAACGGCTGGACCACTTTCCTGGGGGAACAGAAGGGACTTTTGGTTGTTCTTGTGGAAAAACAGGAACATGCGTGAGCAGAGATAAAAAGTGTAACTGTGATATAAATACAGCAGAGTTAAACCACGACGAAGGCTACGAAACTAACAAGCAGCTTTTACCATTAACTGCAATTGCAATGGGTGATACAGATGCGAGCAACGAATATGCTTATCACACAATCGGAAGTCTCCAGTGCAGTGGTAGGTTGGATTTATTTCTGTACATCGAACAGTAACGATACATCAGTATTAACCTCAAGATTTTTCTGTTTTTACTTAAACTCTTACCAACATTCTAAATTACTTAACAAAGTTCTGTCATTCTTTCACTTAGAAACATTCCCATCGTGTACCAAGGCATTCGAAGCATTTCCGTCTGTCACGAAGCAATATTTTTCAATCAGAAAGGGTAGCATGTCTTCACCTGTTTTTGTTGAATGCGAGAAGAAGTCAGATGGAACAGTGTGGGCCTACTTTAGTCATGACAGTGAATTCAAAAAATATATCTCAGGATACGAGACCTGCTTGTCATATGAGCATGCACTCGTGTATAAGCTTAACAAAATTGCAGATATCGTTGGGTTTGTAAGTGCTTCAGCATCTTGCCGACAGTTCACGCGTGTTGACTGTAGAGGCACAACATTTGTAGATGGATTAGGCACAATCTGTGGCCGACTTTTGGGGCGAGATGGCAAGGCTTTACGGTATTTTGGCGGTGGGCCGCACGACGGCTCCGGTTGCGCTTGCGGAATCACAAACAGCTGCCTAGCAAGCACAAAAAAATGCAACTGCGATGCTAATTCTGATACTTTGACGTTTGATGAAGGCTACGTAACTTTCAAAGACGATCTGCCAATAACAAAGATACAGTGGGGAGACACTGGAGCATCTTCCGAGTATGCCTTTTATACGATTGGGAAGCTTGAATGCCAAGAAGCGAGTGCATAAATACCAACATATGCACGAAAATGCACTGTACCTGTTATTCAAATAAAAAGTTGAAGCCGCATTTTATTTCAATGATAGCATCAACAAATACGTTAGGTCAAAATGTTCAGTTATGTCGTGCAGGCGATCATAGGGGGGGGGGGGGATGGTAGAGAGAATAGAGAGTCCGGCGTTCAACCGAACTCATTAGAAGATCTTTATCTAGATGATCGGTACGCAATCATTTTTCCCAAAACATTTTGCCAAAAGATTCTCATGTAACTGGTCAATTGCTGCAGAAATTGTTTACTCTCTGTCTGGCCATGTCCAGATCTAGAGCTTCTCTGAAATCCTAACCCCCTATTTAAAGCTTCTCGACTTAAACAGAAAGTTTGCAAAGTTGAGTCTTTTGTAGCGTACGTAGAAGCATATCTGTCTGGCGTATGGATCAAGAGCTTCGATGAATGTTGAGTAAAAAGATGTTTCTATGTGTTCGGGTTTAGCATGGCATCTGTCATGATTTCCTGGACATGTAAGAATAACAATGCATGTGAATGGGAAATTGTACATTATACTTACAAGCTAATCAACTCCCTGTTTCCTAGACGTTATGTCCTTGTAAGAGTACGTAAAAGTTTCAAATTTGAGATTTCAAAACAATTTTTTTCGTTAAGGGATAATTCCCAGTAAAAAAGGTATAGGTAAGCTAGAAAATAGATGAAGAGAATCTATTTTGGCATGTTTTCTTGCTATTGATTGGCCCCAAAAAGTACCAAAGTGTGACATTACCAGGAACCTAATTATAGAATTCCTGACATTTGTCCATATAACCTGTTTTTTGCAAATTATAAGGACAAATCTCGGTCTAACAGCAGCAATAAAAATTTAATGTAGAAATAATTTGCCTCAGAACACTTTTTTGATCCTTCCAAAGCTATGAAAATATTTAATGATATAGTTTATAAACTGTATTTGGTATCAAAACCTTTTTAAAGGTACGCATAAGCCGCTATGTTAACTAATAATGAATGCCACTCTGTTTTGACAAAATTGTGAAGAGGCTTTCGAAAGCCAGTATTAGAATTAGATTATTCAAAGGCTATGATTTCAAGCAAAACTTTACTATAGTACTTCCTTTGTTAAAGGCAAGTATTAGTTATATAAATAGTATGTATTATTCTATACTTGTTAAGAACAATCTGCACTTGTTCTATAGAGATTTAATAAAAATATTCTCACTTCTTTAAGCAATTTAGTTTGTCTGACGACGATTCATCGTTTAGAATCAGAGTATAGCACAGAATAGTAACAATATTGCTCTAAGTATGAAGTTGGCATTGCATTTATATTGTTAGAATTTAAGGAAAATTCCACGATATTGTAAATTAGATACATAGTAAATGGTGCAAAAGCCTAAAGTCATTTCTGTGTCGTCAATCTTTATAATGCTCGTTGACATTCTCGCTACTCTAATGAATTATTGGATATATCATCGGGAAATGAGTATTTTTTATCATTTTCGCGATAAAATAAGAAAAATATGATAAATTACTGTTGCTTTTCAATGCTGAAGCATTGGGTCAACACTGATCTTTTAGCGGATAGGACATGAGGCAATATCCAAGTATTAATATGCTGATTATGCTTATCTTAATCATATAGGGGATATCAGGACTAACTTTCCATCCTCTGAAGCTTTGTCCGGCTGCAAACTTTTGCCAATTATGTTCAGCCATAAGAAATTGTCAAGGTCAGCTTTTTGATGCTCTTATTTCTTTATCTCGTGTATCAAAGAATTTTTAATTTGAAGTGAGAATAAAATCTTATGAATGATTATCGAGCTTTCTCAAGGTTCTTGCATTATCTCAATACAAAATACAAACGTATAATGAAGATCTCGAGACACCCTGGGTTGCCACAAGGAAAGGCTGCCATGACGCCACACATTCTACTATAGCAATTCAGTATTCGAAGCTCTGCTTGTTATATGCCTTTCAAAAGAATGCATCCATACTCATCATTATTAATAAGATATTACCATACTGCTTCGAAAAACTCACCGGGCTCCTTTCAGAAGTGAAAAATTCAGGGTGGTCATATTTTTATGGTTTATTTTTGCCAGAACTAAGCATTGTTTGTTTCAGTGAGCTTGAAGCTCATTACTCACTGGAAATCATTACAGCCCTTTCATTTCATGGCATTTAATGACAAGCCAGTTTGGATAATGTCTAGTGAACTAGGTTTTGCAGTCTTAGCAGCTCTCTATTTGATAAGCATAGGGGGAGCTCGTAGAATTTTCAAAGGTGCATGCGGTAGTGATGCGGCGTTTTATCGTATTGCAAGCGACCATATACTCGATGAAGTGCCAATTGCAAAGAACGTCACAAAAGATTTGGTAGAATGCATCAACTTATGCGTCAGCGTTGCAAAATGTGTGGCAATGAACACGCATCAACGCAGTGATAATAAAATCGACTGCCATTTGCTTAAAGACGATCACATGTCAAAACCAAAAAAGATGATAGCGAAGAAAGGATGGAATTTCTATGACACAGGAAGCAAGGAAATATCGCGCACGGTATGAAATTAGTAGCCTATATTCCCCTTTAGAATCCTCTTTCTACAGCAGAATAAGGTCACTTTGTTGTGATTTTATTACGAAGCACTAGTACAACGAAATGTTAACGATACAAGATTGGAGCAAGTGGAGTTTATAAGGTAAAATTCCGGAGAAAATGCCCTATCACAAATACATTTAGAAGGCAGAGGATTGGAGATTAAATAAAAATAGATTCTGGGATGCTTCTCTCTTAAATTTGCTTCCCTATGAGCAATTTAAGAACTTTTTAGAATGTTTTTTTCTTCTTAAACCTTAGGGGCTGTTATTTTTCAAAGATTAAAGTTTTTAATGCAAATAATGTTTAAATTTATTTGCCGGTAACTGTTTTGGTTACATACTTCAAATAAATGCTAAAACTCAGGTAAAGAGAGTAGCCTTTAGTTTCTGCTATGTTTTTATCAAAGGTTGGTTCCCGATGTGCAAGTTTTACGACCAATCCCTGCCCAAGCCACTGTACTTGCGTGGATACCTGTGAAAGCTACGAGTGTCAGTGTTACGGTCCAGGTAATGACATTTAACAGTGGCGTAGCCAGGAAGCTTTGGTTGCATTCCCAACAACGTCATACTTTTGATATTTTAGCAATGTTAATGCTGGTATCACACCCAGCTAGTTCTCAGTTCTATGTTATGTAATTCTAATGGATGTTGTGATGTGATTAAAATGACCTGGTCCAAGTGTTTTCTTATATTGCTTCAGGGCATCCTCTATCACCTTTTCGGTATCAATTTCTTTCTTTCACTTGCTTTATATAATTTCTTTTAGGCTCTCTTTATTTCTACGTCTTCTGATCGGTTGCTGATGGTCTCTTTATATCCTAAGTTTCTATCACGCGTTGTTTCTCCACTCTTTGACATTGTCCAACATTCACTATTACCATTACATTGACTGTTATTCTAATTTGTTGACTTTATCTTTTTCTTTTTATCTCTGTTACAGTTTGTCATTTCGCATTCATTTTTCATTTCTGCATTCATCACTGGCTCTCTATGGAGTACATTTTCATTTTTCCTTGCACTCAAAGATTTCTTCTCTTTGAATCCGTTTTCAAATCTTTCCTTTGCTGTTATTTGTCCATTTCATCAATCCATCTATCCATCCATTTCATCTTTTTTCTCGTCACATACATTTGTTCCTATTTCTTCCAAATATAATAAAATTTGGTGATGACAAAGATAGTCTATTCAAGGGTGCTTGAACAAACGACGCGCTTGAACAAACTCTATAAATTATATATATATGGCTTGGAGTTGACGAAAACAAGCCTGTCGGCTATATCACGCTCTACGTGCAAACGTATTGAGCACTGTGTTACGGAAATATCAACAGACAAAGTTCTATATTATATATATGTACACAGTAAAGATCAGTTACAGCTGCATGAACAACATCAAGCAAGTCATTGACAGTCACAACAAACACGTCCTAAACACACACGACATCACCACCACTCTGGAAAACACCAATATCACCAAAACATACAACTGCCGACAAAGAACACATGTCCACTCAATGGAAACTGCCTACAATCATCCGTCATTTACCAAGCCACCGTCACACGCAGAGAGAACAACACTACAGAAACATACGTAGGTAGGACTTACAGAAAACGAAATCAAGACAAGATACAGATATCACATAATTCAAGCAAAAGATGCAACCTTTGCCTTAAAGGCATTGAGTCATGATAAATAGACTGGGTATACCCTAAGTGCCAAAATCCGCTGAGTCATGATTTCCATGACTGCGATGCTATTGGTTGACCTTGAACTGGTCACATGAACTCACCTTGTACTGATTAACATAACAGTTTCCATCAATAGCAAGTTGTCGACAACGGATGCCAATATCACATGAAATAGCAGCGATCACGCCGAAACCAAATGACCCCCTATAGAGAAAGCCTATTTACCAGGACTCTATGCCTTTAAAGAAAAGACCCTCATCATCTGCCACCCTGAATTATCGACACTCAACATACGCAACGAACTCGTATCTTCTTGCCGCCATAGAAACAAAACATTATTATGTAACACCTAAACCTTTTTATGTACCGCCTCTAATTCACCTTTTGTATAGCCTCACACATTATGTAACACCTTCTGTACCGACTTATGTATTTATACGAGGAATATTTCAGTGTATCAACATCTCCTGAAGAGTGAGCTATTCACGAAACAGTCTTGTAGAGATAAAACATTTTATTTTCTCCAACTCTATGCTATATATATTTATATAGGTATGTATTTACTCGCTATTTTGTGCAAAGAACAGAACGGTTTTTAGTTGCTACTCTAATTTCTCGCTTGATGATGCTGTTGCCTGATAATGCTCGATGATGATGCCCAGAGTACTCTACCTATACGCCATTGAGCACTTTGAGACAGACCGGTAAAGAGTAAATTTTTATCATATATATATATATATATATAGTTGATATATGCGTAAATATAAATAAGTTTGTGGCAAATGCTGAAATAAATTGCAAAAAAGCACATACTCTTAAATTGGAGTGAAAATTATATAGAGGTTGCTGGTTGATATAGGAAAATTGTGCTGTTTTTGTCTTTGTCACATTAAGAGCCAATGTCGGTAAAATTTAATCTTTATTACATACAGAGATATTTCCATCATGCAGAGAAGCCTTGTTGTCATTTCCAGAAAGTAGCATTTTCCACTGGATAAGACTGGAAGGAATGAAATCGGCAGTGTACGTTAGATGTGAAAAAGGCAAGGATGGTTTTTTTCGAGCCTCTTTTGACCATGACAATGAAGGAAGGAAATACGTGTCTGGCTATGCAACTCAAGCATCATACTACCGAAATCTCGGCTACACACTGAACAAGTTAGAAGATGTAATAGAATTTGTTAACGCAGCAGCAAGTTGCAGACAGCACACTAAACTTGAGTGCTACGGAATGAAGGTAAAACTGTCCAAACCATTCTTCAATGGATGTTTGAGAAAAAGTATTTTCGATAAAATCTTAGCTTTGTCGAAACCTTTTCAGCTTCGCCTCTCAAAATGTTAGCTCCCACTGTGCCCCTGAGCAATTCCACTACAAATAATGAAGCCGGACAGGTTATAATCTTCTTCAAATATAGTAATCGAAGAAATCGTCAATAAAGCTCTGCAATGTGATCTAAGTTTTATGCAGCAGAATCCAGCATACTTTGCATCTCTTGAAGTGACTCGAATTCTCAATGCTTCCAATTAAAATGAAAAGCCAGAAAATCTAAACAAGCATGTTTGCAAATTTCACACCTTCAAGATAGAAAATTATCAAAAATTGATTTTTGTAACGTAGTTAAATGTAAGTTTTGAAAAACAACTTAAAATGAAGTCAAAGAAAACGATGAAATAGGGAAATAGGTTAAGCGAAAAAATTGCAGGGATTTTAATCTGTGTTGATGTGATCAATTAATAGTTTAGGATATAGTCATGTTGTCAGATGAAGCAAACTTAAGATATACTTTGCACAGAGGTGGCGCCAGAAATCTTCCGACAGAGGGGTTGGAGCTTCCGACAGGGGGGCTAAATTGACTAAAATAAGCAGTTTTCGTACGTTATTTTGTCAAATTTGCTCCGAGAATAACCTAAAATTTCCTCCGATGGGGGGGGGCTAGATGCTTCCGACGGAGGGGCTGTAGCCCCCCTAGCCCTCCCCTGGCGCCACCACTGACTTTGCAGGCAGTTGTTTCAAAAATTTTAAGTGTGCAACCCAATTCAATATTAGTGCCCTGTTTGAGAAGTCTGATTTGAAAAGAATCATTATTATGCTATATTGTTATTATTTAGAACAACCTTTTGCTGATTTTATCTATATGTGATCAATAACAATAGGTCACCAGATCATTTCATTAAACACCATTAATTTTTTTCCTTCATATTCCTAGCTTTTCAATGGAGACTGGGGCTATCTTAGAGGTCGCAATGGCCAGAAACTCAGTTACTTTGGAGGCGGCCCATCTGGTGGCACTGGTTGTGCATGTGGGACAACAGGCACATGCAGAGATAATACATACAAATGCAACTGCGATGCCAACCTTGCAACTATGTTGACGGACTCTGGTGACATCATTGATAAAAACGTTCTTCCATTAACAATGATCTACTTGGGTAATTCAATTGCAGGAAGCTACGGTTATTACACCATCGGAAAGCTGGAATGCATAGGTAAACCAGTAAACATTTTCTCCATGTAACCATTGGTTTCTTTTGCTCCTTTGAAGTTTCCATCATATGTTGAAGAAATGTATACGTTTTTACTTCGTTTGAAGATTTTCTTTGGGTTAACTTGTTAAACAATTGTTTTTTTTTCGTACAGAACCATTTCCATCCTGTAGAGAAGCCTTGCAAGAATACCCAAACAGTGGACACTTTCACTGGATTAAATATCCACATTCAATAAAAGCTGTTTACGTGAAGTGCCAAAAGGACAGTGATGGTAGTATATGGGCCAACTTTGACCATGATGCTGAAACAAGAACGTTTGTGACTGGTTATGAAACGGCATATTCGTACAAGAAATCAATCAATTACGCTCACAATGATATGAATAGTATCAAGGCTTTCATTGATGCTTCTTCCACATGTAAGCAGTACACCAGGTACGAATGCGTAAATACAGCATTTATATCTCTTAATAATGGTGCTCTTATTGGACGTGATGGGAAAAAACTCGCTTACTTTGGAGGAGGCCCGGCTTCAGATGTAGGATGTAACTGTGGATTTACAGGGACTTGCGTTAATCCGAAACTCAAATGCAACTGCGATAGCAACAGCGCAACTTCAACAGAAGACAAAGGGTTTGTTACAAAGAGAGCAGACCTTCCCATAACAGCTATTTGGCTTGGTGATTCTGGTACTAGTTCACTTGAGTATGGCTATCATACAATCGGAAAGCTGCAATGCAGCGGTAACAAATTATGGTTTTATAGCCAGAACCTTTTTCGTTTTGCTAAATTCTATATGCTCTGACTTAAATTGTTGTACACTCAGATCTGGTAAAGAATTTTTATGAAATCAACTTTCATTTAGAATGCAAATTTCTTTCATTTTTCCATAACATTGGAATAATAATTAAAAGTTGGCTTATTTGAAGAGGGCTCCATATTGTACATGACTAGGTACCAGCTCTAGTCACTAATACATTCAAGAATGAGGCAGTGATGTTGGTGGCATCGTATCGTACCCCATAAATCCCAAAATAGCGAATGGTGACATGTCTTAGATGGCTTATATTGTTCCACGTCTATGAACATATACCGAACAGAAATTTTTCTTTTTAAACTCGGACAAAAAGTTTGCTTTTTTAAAAACATCGATAAGTTTTGTTCCACCAAACGATTGCTTGATTATAGTTTTCAAAAAGTTTTCAGTTTCGATCTTCTAGAACTTATTCTTTGAAAATCATTCTCCTCCATTTTCCGACAAGCAAATTGTTTTAGAAAAATTCCTTTTTAGATACTTTTACAAGCTGTTACTATGCACTGAGAATCTTCCCAGAAAGAGAGTATTTCTGGATACTTCGAAGTCCAATGACAGAAGCTGTTCATGTCAAATGTGTAAAGAAGAGTGATGGAACCGAGTGGACTGAGATTGATGTTGAAACCGGAGCAAACGATCTCATAACTGGCGTAGCTAATTGCCATGGTTTTCAGAAACAGATTGACTATGGTGTTAACAAAGCAGCAACTATTGCCTCTTTAATTGATAAAGCCGCTAGTTGCAAGCAATACACTAAGTTGAGCTGCCAGGACAGCAAGTTTTTGTCCCATAGCTGTGGACACCTTAAAGGACGCGACAAGAGGAATCTACTCTATTTTGGAGGAGGACCCTTTAATGGATTTGGCTGTGCTTGTGGATACAATATGTCATGTTTAAATAGTGCACACCGCTGCAACTGTGACGCGGGTATCAAGGACAACGTTGTATACGACCAAGGGTACGTCGAGGCGAAGGGCGATTTACCGTTGACGGAGATAAGCCTCGGTGGTGTAGGAAGTGCTGGCCAGTTCATAGAATACGATATTGGCAAGATAGAGTGCACGGGTAAGAAGTTGGCTTGCTGTAACTTTTCTTCCTTGTCATTCTGGCCAAGTAGCTGGATGGTAGATTTTGAGTTGCAAGTTGCGAGTGTCTATCTTTAGGTGCGAGTTGCAGGGTGGGAGTGGCAAGTTGCGATTTGGGAGTTGCATGTTGCGAGTTGTGAGTTGCGTGTTGGGAGTTTCAGGGTGCAAGTTGTATGTTGTGAGTTGCACTCATACATATGAACTTGGAGCTGTCTTGTGCGTGCTCGTTAGCTGCCCAGGGGCCTCTCGTGGCTTTTGGCAGGTCTACAAACCGCCAAAACATTGAGAGTTCGGTTATTTCATAGGACAACAGAACACTCTCCAAAACCAATGCCCCAACTGCTAAGCATCGGTATTCGAGTTGATCGAACTTTTTTAATATACATTTGCATTGTTGAATAGCAGACATTCTATGTGCCTATTAGTGCTGTTAATGACTTTCAGTACTAAGGTAGAGTAAATAGTTATTCCGGAAGGTACAGATGAAATGAGTGTAGCCTGTCAACTGAAAGCGCAGAGGCTCATACCAACTCTTATCATATTGTTTCTTTTCCAAATTTTAAAGTCTAGTTGAAATAGGTCGCACATACATGACTGATAAAAAGGAGCTTGCTTTGATTGCGTCGATTGTCCTTATTATTTGTTGCAGCCTTATTATAGGGTCGGATCTAAAAGGCATCTCATTTTTCCAAAAATTGTTTGAATACATCAAGTCAAGGACGCACTACTTAATACTTCCTTTTTTCTCGTTGCCTTCACCAGGGTAATATAATCTAAAAACTACAAAAATTCAACAAGACAAGAACAGCAATGGCACGAGTCGCTGGATCTAATTCTCTCATCGAGTTGACCCTATTTCACTTTATTTCAATCTTCTGTGTTTGCTTTTTTCTTCGCCAAAAATTAAGAAAAAAAATATTCATTTTTAGACGTATTCAGCTCATGCACAGAGGCACTGCTGATGTTTCCAAGTGAAGTTAATTTCTTCATTAAACCTGAGACATCGTCGGCACCAGTACGTGTTCAATGCAAAGTGATTGATTCTGTTGTTTGGGCAATATTCAAACACGACAATGAAGCAAAAAAGTATGTCAAAGGATACAACACTGCATTGTCTTATAAACAGAACCTGAGATACTACAATGGAATGCCAAGTATCATAGGCTTTGTCAATTCATCATTCCAGTGCAAGCAGCATGTAAGAGTTGACTGTCATGGAACTTCGATAATCTACGAGGGTAACCAATATTTGGCACTTTTTGACAGGAAAGGTATGTAAACGCATTTCTTTTGGTATGCCGTATGTCACAGTTACATACAAGTTGATTTGCGGTTATAAGCAACCGTTCTTGTAGATGGGATCCTGCTTTAACGCAAAAAGTTAATGAACTAGATATTTTAGCACCTTTTCATTCTTAAATTTGCGAAGGTGTAGCAAAATTGACAAGCCTATTGACTATATTCCAATTTGTCTCCATGTCTAGCTTTAATCTTGATAAGGTTCTGTGAATTACAATTTATCTCTTCGCTTTATTAAGGTCAACGGCTGGACCATTTTCCTGGGGGAGCAGAAGGGACTTTTGGCTGTTCTTGTGGAAAAACAGGGACATGCGTGAGCAGAGATAAAAAGTGTAATTGTGATATAAATACAGAAGTGTTAAACCACGACGAAGGCTACGAAACAAACAAGCAGCTTTTACCACTAACTGCAATTGCAATGGGTGATACAGATGGGAGCAACGAATATGCTTATCACACAATCGGAAGTCTCCAGTGTAGTGGTAGGTTGGATTTATTTCTGTGCATCAAGCAGTAACGATACATCAGTATTAACCTCAAGATTTTTCGGTTTTTACTTAAACTCTTACCAACATTCTAAATTACTTAACAAAGTTCTGTCATTCTTTCACTTAGAAACATTCCCATCGTGTACCAAGGCATTCGAAGCATTTCCGTCTGTCACGAAGCAGTATTTTTCAATCAGAAAGGGTAGCATGTCTTCACCTGTTTTTGTTGAATGCGAGAAGAAGTCAGATGGAACAGTGTGGGCCTACTTTAGTCATGACAGTGAATTCAAAAAATATATCTCAGGATACGAGACCTGCTTGTCATATGAGCATGCACTCGTGTATAAGCTTAACAAAATTGCAGATATCGTTGGGTTTGTAAGTGCTTCAGCATCTTGCCGACAGTTCACCCGTGTTGACTGTAGAGGCACAACATTTTTAAATGGATTAGGCACAATCTGTGGCCGACTTTTGGGGCGAGATGGCAAGGCTTTACGGTATTTTGGCGGTGGGCCGCACGACGGCTCCGGTTGCGCTTGCGGAATCACAAACAGCTGCCTAGCAAGCACAAAAAAATGCAACTGCGATGCTAATTCTGATACTTTGACGTTTGACGAAGGCTACGTAACTTTCAAAGACGATCTGCCAATAACAAAGATACAGTGGGGAGACACTGGAGCATCTTCCGAGTATGCCTTTCATACGATTGGGAAGCTTGAATGCCAAGAAGCGAGTGCATAAATACCAACATATGCACGCAAATGCACTGTACCTGTTATTCAAATATTTTGATTATCATCAAATACGGTTTGATGCTATGAAACAACTAAGTACTGCAGAGCATGTTGCAGACTGAGGGGGGCTAAAACATTGTTGGGGGCTAATCATGCCAAAAGCCAAAGCATGTCGGGGGCTAAGCATGCGATTTTTTTAAAGTTGCAAGTAAATTTTGGAAATTGTTGGGGAGGATCGAAAACCCCCGCTTCTGTGATCCGTTGAAACAACTTCAATCCTGTAATAATTTACACTGATTTGCCTAGAACTGTATCAGAAGTGTCCAACGAGGCACTTTTTAACCTCTTACCGTACCATGTTTCTATGGTATGCATATCCTCTGGTCTTCACCACAAAGTACAGCAAGGTAGAATGCAGTAGAGTTTCCTGACAAGACCTTTTAAGGTATGAAGACACGAACGACGAGACTCTCTTAACATACCCTACCCTTGCTGCAGCCCTCATTTTGCGGTCTCATTTTCACCGCGGTTCGGAAGCTATAGTACAAATATCTCTCCCTCCCCCCCCCCCCCTTTCTCTTCCAAATTAAATTTCCGCATTAATTCACTTTACCTATAAAGCACATATATAGTACGATTTTGAAATCGACGCACACTGCATTTAATAGTTTCAAATAAAGTTACAATAACAAAATTTGACTACGGCCTTGATAAGCTAACCCGAAAATTAATATAAATAGACATAAAAACATTAACACTGAAGTCACAAAGTTTTTCACACAAACTAGAGCTTTTGTTAAGTGTGAATTGGAAAATGTTTCCATGCTAAAAACCATTCTAATTATCACACAACAAGGTTCACGTTTTTACTTGCTTTTTTTGCATTGTTGTCATTTAAAGCATAAACAACCACAAAAGTATGGATCTGTATATAAAACGAGTCAATGATAAATAATTTGCTTAAGGCTGTTCTTGTATTGAATTGAATTTCGGTGCTGCATCTTGTCTTACATATAATTCGTCCAATAGTGTTTGAAAGTAATGACATGATTAAACAGTAGCCACAGATACGATAAAATGATCGAATAACTGAACCTCATTTACTTAACATATTAAGCCGCTTTCTTTTGGACTTTGTTCAAAACTTTAGGAACTTATCAAAGTTTACATCTGTCAATTAACATATCTAAGCATATTGATAATAATTCCCCTTACATTCCTAGCATTATAACTGTGTTACTATTGTGATTATATTCCTAGCATTAAACGTAAAATCTCATCTTCTCTGAAGTATCGTAATCAACTCTATTTAGGAATCAATTTGTGAATCATCAGTTTGATGATTCAATGATTCGACACTCCCCGATTGACATTTTATCGAAAACTTTACTCTTTGAATAATTTTGACAATTCCTTGACCATGAACCCTGTACTTGAAAACTTTTAACACCAAAACCTTTGCTAAGGAACCATTTTTGTCTGCATTAACTATTTCAATTTTGTTGTTCAACAATTTCACTAGATGATCTATAATGGTTTACCATAGTTTTCATAAAGAGACAAATGAGTTGAATACCAAAGTTCCCACTGTACATATGTATATATTAATATATACATTATGTATATATTATATATGTAAGTATATATCAATATGTATCTAGGCTTTTATAATAATTTGTTATTATAAATTATTCTAATTTATAATAATTTATAATGTTATAATAAATTAATCATGTTGCACCATGTATCACAAGTAGCTATATATATCCATAAAGCTAAATAGCATCAGATTCTGGTAAAAATCTCAGTAACTAAGTATGCTTTTCGTGAAAAAAGTGTTTACGATGTTATGAAACCCCTAAGAAACCTTTAGAATCGATAATCTGATTTGTGTTGCTGCTACATCAATTTGAATGTCGTGTAAATATTATCGCAATGTACTGATGTACTTGACTTGGATCATGTTATATTAAGATTTTCCATCTTTGAGAATAATAATGGTTACACTTTATGATGATTGCAGTTTTAATAATGCCTGACAAAGTTGAAATATTTTACTCTCAGTCAGTTGTTTCTAAGAAAATGGTCAATTAAATCTGATCGACAGACAGAAGAAAAAACAAAAGGCGAAACATTTCTGGCTTTTACAATGAAAAATGAATTATTAACTTCACAGATTTATTTTTTCTTTCTGAGAGACATGGATATTATAGCAAGTTTAACATTGAAATCAAAACTGTAATTCCCACATAAATTTTTTTCATGATTTCTAATTTCCAAAGGTATTGTCCTTTCGTTATCAGTGTTAAAAGAAACCTCCTTAAATTTTGATATCCATGAAAACGAAATAGCTAAACTTTGCAAGGCAAAATCGACGAAGATATTTTCTATGCGATTCTGTAACACTATTATTTTGAAGATCGTCCATTTTGTTTTTCCTGATTTACAATATTTCAATAGAGATGATGGTCATAGATTTTGTTTAAGGCTGGCGTTGTCGTAATACCAATTAATCATAGCAATATATTAAAGAAAAGAACAAAGGGCGTCACAAAAAGTTTAATTACAACTATTTAAAATAATGTTATAACTAAACACAGAGGAAACTTGATGTAACGACCCCCCCCCCCCCCCCCCCCCTTCCCCATCACCCTCTCATCTGATATAACAATACCCTCTCATCTGATATAACAATCTCTGGTTTTACAGTTAGAAAGCTCTGGTTTAACGTGCTCTGGGTTCAACAGTCTCCAGTCCTAATTTACATTCCTGGTTTTCTTTAAAGTTCGTCATATCGGTATTCCATTATTCAATGAAGTGTCATCTTGTACAGGCATACAGGTGTACAAACTTGTATAGTTTGATCTAGTATAGTTCTTTGCTTGTGATGTATTTGTCATATTTTAAGAATATTCTCCTTCCACTGTTACAATGATTCATTGCATGGAACATATGAATAATTTAGTATTTATAAACTATAAGCATAAGCTTTAAACTGTATCAATTATCAACAAGCTGTATCAATTAATTTTTAAAGTAAATTCCTTATAAATTTTTAATAGCACAAATTTGTCACAGTTGTCTTTAGTTTTTATAATTCTGCTAAATTCTCCAGAAATTCGGGACTTGCTAGTTTTAGAAAATTTAGAAGGATAACCTCATGATAACCAAAAATCAGTTCAAAATATTTTGATTGAATCATCATGATCATTGATATCGCAAAAATCATCTATTTCACGCATCAAAGTGCAAGACAATAAAATGAGGGTATTATAAAAGCAACTCATCAGCCAAAGACCCACGATTGACATTTCAGGGTGGTATATGTTGCTTTATCAATCTAGATATTTTTAGTTAGAGCTTTGCAAAAGAAGATCCAATACAGCATTGCTGGTATTGAAGTCAATAAACAACCGCATCATAAACAGGTATTTTCAATTCTTCCATATTTAATGGAAATACTTGAGGATATCTTGTGTTGTGGGTAAAATCTCATCACAGGGACTCGTTATATTTAGTCTTTTGAGTAAGATTTTCAATAACCAAGTTGATTTTATGCAATGCCTTTCTCTGTTTCGCTTCGTTTACGGTTGCGTCAAGGAGTTTTTGTTTCACTTCATTCAATACGATATCCGCTTTTTGCTGTATGATATTATCATCACCATCCTTGTAAGATTTCCTTGACAGCTCTAACAATTCATAAATTTCCTTTAAATCAATTGAAACTTCTTCCATGTCTTGTAGAATCTTTGTTACACCAAATAGTATTTCAATGAATGATGTCAGCATTTTCGGAAATTCGTCGAGAAAACACTTACAGTCTTTTGCCAGTGAAAATATGTTTCCCATGCTCATATCCTACATGGAGGAAGAAAACTCGAAAGAATTTACTCCAAAATGATAAATTACATATTCTTAATATTGAATGTAGTAAACTAGCCTTGCTTATTCTGCACAGTGCCGAACAATTAGAAACAAAGAAGGAGCAATTGATCAACAAATACAATAGCTTGACAACAATAGACGCCAATGGCCACCTGCGCAGAGGCCACCAGCGCAGAAGCGCCTGGAGATTTGAACAGGAATTTGCAACTTTAAACATATTTTATCTCACTTTCTTTTTGCATGGATTCCATCGCACAAATTGAATCTCAAACCTAATGCAAACTTCTTTCTACCACCTGCGTGTTGGTGTATTCAAAAAGAACAAATTGCTGAAAAATACTTGCGTAAACAACATGATGGGGCTTTAACTCGGGGGGGGGGGGTATCTTAACATGTTTGAAGGTACGGGGACTTATCATTACTTAGGAGTACCTATTTCTGAAAAGTGCGGAATTATGGCTGTCAGTTTTTGAAATATGTGCGGAACTATAGGCACCATTTGAACAAAAATGCAGAATTATGGGTATCATTTTGGGAAAATATTGCAAAATTACTGGGATTTACAGATGAAATATATGTAATATTGAGATTGTGGGTAAAGGATATGCGAAAATTGTTCGATGATTATTTTGTGCTTTAAGAATGTTATTTGCTTTGCGGAATTATGGGTATAGTTTTCATCATGTTTGCGGAATTATGGGTCACATTTTTCAGACATGTGCGGAATTATGGGTCCAAATTTTTAACCAAAATGGCCAAAATTAGGCTCAGTAACCCACCCGAGGGCTTTGATGACTTCACGTTTCGCGGTGGTTTTACGGGGGTCCAGGGGGAGTTACAGCCAAAAACCCCGCACTTATTGTAGCCAGAAGGAGCCTTACCACCAAGAAAAAATTAAAGATTTTATTGGCTCAAGTTTTTATGCAGTAATTTGCAGGATATGGGAAACAATTTTTTTCAATGAAAAGTCAAAGAAAAATAGAATGTGACGAAGTTCTGGAATTTTGTCTAGGGCTTTCCTTTCCATTCCCTCTAAAACAGGTTTTTGCCTTAATGATGCACAAATCTTAAAAGCAGTTGATAAGCCCGAAAAGCAAAAGGTTTTCAGCCAAAACCTAAAAGATCTAGCGTGGTTGTTTTATACATCATTCACACTGCAAGTTAGGTTTATGATAAATAATTAGTATGTCACTATTTGTTGTCCCTAAGACGACCAAAAATGATTACCTTTTAAAGCAACATAATGTGTCACAAAAGTCAGTATGTTTGAAAATCTTTAGCAGGTATTGGTGCTGTTGCTAAACACCGTGGTGGCATTCAGGGTGGCTTTTCATTTTCAATTGATTTGTCATCGATCTACATAATTAATTTTGGATACTTTTTGATAAACATCAGCTTAATCAGGATTGTTGCAGATTCTTTTGCCCGTCATTTGCCAAGAGACAAATTTTGACAATGTCTGATCAATTCTGCTTCATAATCCTTGTAATACTCAAGCTAATAGCCTTAGCGAGATGTCGCCGAGTCTTCCAGGGCACATGCGGTAGCGAGGCAACTTTTTACCGCATTGCAAATGATCATATACTCGATGAAGAACCAATTGCAAAAAACGTCACCAGTGATTTGGTAGAATGTATGGACTTGTGCGTCAACGTTGCAAAATGTGTAGCAATGAACACACATAAACGCACTGATAGTAAGATCGACTGCCATTTGCTGAAAAACGATCATATGTCTATGCCAAGGAAGGTAACTGCAAAGAATGGTTGGAATCTTTATGATACAGGAAGTAAAGAAATATCGAGAAAGGTATTATTTTACAGCTTTTTACCTGTTTGTCAATGTTTCATCTTGAATCAATTCATTAGAAGACTTTTTATCTTTTGTAAGCACATCCGTAGGTTTGCTATCTTGCACAGTACTCTAAAATATACTGCCAAGACTACTGCTTTTTTTAGGTTGGCAGCCGATGCTTGAATCTGGAAAGTAATCCGTGTCCCGCTCATTGCACGTGTGTAGATACCTGCGAGAACTACCGATGTGACTGCTATGGACCAGGTACTTTCCTTTTCATCTTATGTATGTAAAGAAAAAACATAAGAGCTAATAGACAATAACTGAAAAGCAATTGATATAAAACGTGCCAACTTCATATCTATAGATTGGCAGCCAATTATGATGAACAAGCCTATACTTCAAATCCAGAACTTGATATTGTAGTCCTTTGCTATTTCCTATAATGTGTTTATGCTCGTTAATTCCTTTTTCATTTACAGTTCCCTAAACTTTTCACTCTGCAACTCTTTTGAAGAAGGATCAATATCCCCAATCTCGCGTCGGTCTTGTTCTTCAAAGCTCACTTCGAAACTCTTTAGGGGTTATGTTGAGCAAGGATAGACTTACTTCATGAGTCTCTATTTCTCTTTTGCCTCACATTACTGAAGCACTGTTGTAGTGTCCGTAAAGTAGAGCAGCAGCAATACAGAGGCCCAATGAGTACGTCTAGTGCAAGTGCTTCCAGAAACAAACAGCTCAGCAAATGTTGAGAATTCAACCTTGGACTTTAAAAAGTCAGCTATCCTACGATTCTTCCATAAAAGTGCCCCTTTTTTCATAAAATAACCTCTTTCATTAAAGCCTATATAGGATACTTTTTCTTGCAAATTGCGATAAAAAAACAAATGCGTGCCATAAGTTGAGGAAAGATAGTTTTCAAGACTCTGTTGTCTGTTTTATATTTGAAAATTCTCTTGTCTTTTGCTTAGCACTTAATGTTAATCACGCTTTCCATTTTATGCTATCATGAAGACTTGCGTTTCAAGAGTGAATGCTTATCAGGAGCTGCTGTAATGATTATAATTATTCTCAATGTCAGGGGTGGTTCCGTTCTGAAATATTCTTGCTCTGTATTCAAAATTAGATGGAATCAATTCACACAAGCTATTTATTCATGGATATGACTGTTTTTTTTCACAGAAATTTTCAAAACATGCAGGGATGCATTGAAAGTATCTCCTGGCAGCAATGCTTTTCACTGGATAATGCTAGATGGATTGGCAACGGCTGTCTACGCACAATGCGTCAAGAACAGCGATCTGACATACTCCGCACTCATTGATCATGACAGCGAGGCTAGAACGAAGGTCAAGGGATATGAAGCGGCCGGCTCTTACATTAGGAAAATCAATTATCCCATCAATACACTGACAGACATTATTGCATTTGTGGATGCGCTTGGCTCTTGCAGACAATTTACAAAGCTTGAATGTGTAGACATGATTTTGGAACGCCATGCTTGGGCTGTTAGCCGCAACGGTACAAGACTTGACTACTTTGGAGGCGGCCCTGCTGGTGGAGTCGGTTGCGCCTGCGGGATTACTGGCACTTGCTCCCTCAGTTCTAAAAAGTGCAATTGTGATGAAAATACTTCTTCGAAGCACCTTACAGATGAAGGATATTTCAGTGATTATACCATACTTCCTTTGACAAAAATAAGGCTCGGAGATACAGGCGGTACGGGAGAGGTTGGTTATCATACGATTGGAAAGTTGGAGTGTTTCGGTTAGTTTTTGTCGTTCATTTTGTTCTCGATGTCTTCGGGTTCTTTTTATACGTATTTTTAATGTCAAGGTAACACAAAAATCTTGAAAATTTGATATACTTTAGAAAGCAGAAAATCAGTTTTCCTTGAAAAACTTTACAATGCATTTAAATCCAGGATTTCAAATGAAGGATTTCAAACACCTCCATACTAAGGACCTATATCTAGATTCTTCATAGGCTCGACATTTGTAGAGTTGAATTGTTGTGAACGTTTGGAAACCTTCAGAAAACCCTTTTCAAAAAAAATGTTGCCACTGAATCGACTCAATATTTCTTTCCTTCTTGGTTTTTTTCGAGCATTGCCCATAGCTTTTGAACACCCCTTGTATCAATGCAAGCCCCGTGACGTGACATGTACCTAAGCGTCTTTATCGCTCTTTGGATTTCGGTGCTCGACAAATGTTGCATAAAAATAGCTGTTTCTTGCTTAAAGGATGTTTCTTGAAGAATGTTTGAAAACTTTTCACTGAAAACTTTACTGAGCATATTCTACAATGTTGAACGTTGTCGATTGAAATGTTACGCACGTTTGAGAAAGGCCTTCGACAATGACAAAACAAAATTTGCAAGAAAGTTGGGTATGACCATTTGGGAAAACACGCCTTTGAAACAGTGCTAGAAAGAGTTTATAATCTGTTTCAGTCAAAAAACTGATTGAGTTTATTTGGCAGGCACAAGTGAATTCAAAGTTGCAACCAGGAGCAGTTGCAACATTTAAAAGCGGAATAAGAAATTCACATTGTTTCGTATTATCCACGCCAAAAACAGCTAGTCGTACAATCTTCAATGTTGCTCTTCATAAAAATATACCTTCAGTTCTCTTTTAGTTGGACCAATCTTTCTGACGAGTAGCAGAAGTTATAAGCAATAATATGCCTAATTTCTTATTCTGCTGCCAAATGACATCGACTTATCTCGTTTCAGATACTTTTAAGTCGTGTTCTGAAGCCATCCAGGAGTATCCGGAGGGTGGACCACGATACTGGATAAAGGCGAACGGAGCGGGTCCAGCTTCATATGTGACATGTAACGCTTAGAGCAATTGGATTATACTTTGTATAACATGAACGATCTTGAGTGATGTCTGCAGTTGGAAAACATATTCATTGCACTTTTAAAGATAATATGAAGTAGCATAAAACAAGCACCTATTGTTGAACTTCTCTCCACATTTGATTCGTTTTCTTTTAATTCATCGTTTGACGAAAGGCTATTTCTTGATAGTTTTATTACTAAATACAGAAATTTCATTAGTTTTATTTGCATTATATGTTAATGTCATTTACGGCTCTGCACAGCATATTTGGATATTAAGATAGTTTATAAGTTATTCGATTGAAATCGGACATATTTTCAGATATTGCCTGTTGTTCGCTCTTGATTTATCATTTGGAATTCTATATTCAATATGTCATTGGATTCAATATTTCATTGTACTAATAGGACGCCAAAAGTTGTTCTGAAAGGAAATTAAATGTCCTCTAGCAATGTCCTCTTTGGTGCTCCCCATGGCTCGGTCCTTGGCACTGTACTTTTTAGACATGATCCAACCATTAACCTTTTTGCAAGTGACTGTGCGCTTTATTGTACGATTAAGTCGAAAAGTGAACACGATCAATCAATATTGCTATTGATCTCTTTACTGGAAAGTGAAGCTCAACGTCTGTCTGCAACGCAAAATACGTCATGCAGAATAAATATATTTGATTCTGAAAGCCATTCGAGATGTTCAGTTTGTCAAAATACCATAGTATTTATATCTTCTTAGTAATAAACCTGTTCAAGGGAGTCAACACTAGAGTATCTTGTATTTCCGCATATAAGGTATCTTTGGACAGTCTAGTCCCACGTACTACGGAACTTAACAGCAGAGTATAAGTGGTCCAAAGAAATTCTGTTTGCTTTGTAATGGATAACTTTTTCCAGAAAATTTTGACTATGTTTTTCAATCAGCCCATTTAGAGCTAAAAAAGTCTAACACCGAAAAATCGCCACAATTTTGTTTATAATAAATTCTGTCAAGTTATCTTTTTTCTTTGACAGAATACTTATTTTGATTGATTTTTAGACCAGATGGTGTAACAGTGCCTTTTTGACTAGCGTTCCTTTTGTCTCTGTAGGTAGAATTTAGGCCAGAATTATTTTGAGGTCAAATTTAGGCCAGAACCATTTTCCTTGATGCAAGTTTCTCCAATTGTCATAAAATTCAAGATTTCTCAAAAAGTGGGTTTTTAATTTTTACATAAGATAAGTAGATTATTTTCGGTATCAATTTCTTAATTCGTTCAATTTTTCTGCAAGATCTAAGTTATTGAGCGGTATGGCAAGCCCTGTAAATTTTCAAGCTTCTTCTATTTACTGTTTTCTTTTAGATGAAAGTATCCATATTTCAAGAATTTTGAAGGACAATTGACTTCAAACCCCAATTTTTTTATTTGATTCTCTTATTATGAAAAGAAAAAGTTATCGTTTTCTTACAAGGCCGTTGGAACGAGATTTAGCCCTCATATCAAAATGCAGAAATGATTGAATTCTTTTGTATTTTCAAATAGTATCGACCGCTGCAAAATAACGAAAATTGAGTTTCACAATTTCTGACAAGAATTCTTTCAATTTTTTCCAGCCTCGATACCCTTAAGAAATGTTTGTTTTTTGAGCATGAAAAGATAAATGAAAGTTTTCTTATTTTTCAAACCTAGTATGGTTATGGGGTAATATCAGCCACCCCTCAAATCGAAACCAGGTTTCATAAGAAGCTATATATGTTAGCCATTTGTTAAACAAGCAAAGCAGGCAACAGCTAAAAAAGGAGAACAAATTATTGGAGTTGTGTCTAAGCTAAATTCTAATTTTTTTTAAATATTGGTTGATACTAACCTGAATATTCTTTTAAACAAAAGTCTTGTAAAAAAGTTTATCATGATATAAGTAATTGGAAAATGTTCTCATAAAAAAGAATATCTTTGCACACACTTTCGTTATGATAAATTTGGAGAAACCTAATTTATGTTGCAGTTTTCATAACTGCTAATTTTCTCACTGTTAATCAAGAATAGACTAAATGTCTTGGTCGGAAATTTTTGACATTGCTATGAGCCTAATGACGGAGGCCATTATGAGATTTTATGTCCCAAGTCATTATATTGATAATTTTCCAATCTGTTGCGATATTGTTTAGAGACCAAATACTGCCTTAAATTAGCCGAGACAGAATATTATCAATTCATTGAATGAAAAGACCAAATTTTCTGCGAAAACCATGGAACTAAAGTCCCTTATTGCCATTCATAAAGCAGCCATTTGATAAGATCCTGTGAGTTTGCCATTTGTATAAGGCAATACAACTGTTTTGCTTATTTTGCTGTTATATACAGAAAACTGTAAGACTCTAATGCTTTTCCGAAATTGAAGTATCTTTTAGTCACATTTTGGGGATACATAGGCCGATAATTAAAAAAAGGACTGTCCACATCTGAACAAGTTTAAGTTCCAATGAAACGCCATAGTTCTTTTATCGAAGGTGTCCCAATACTTTTTGACGTAATTGTACATAATATTACATTTTGCAAGGCCAGAAATGGTCATCTTGGCTCTCCGATACCTAAATGTGTTCTTGCGAATAAATTTGTATATTTTATGTATTTAACAAGCCGTGTTTAAAATCTTTATACAAATGACTTTCAACTATCAACCATATGGTTCACAACTAAAGTCTGGCGTCTCATGACTTCTAAAAATGGTCAAAATTCTGATGACCATGTTGCTTATAATTCTGTGTCATCAACACTCGTATTCGTACCGTGCAATAGAGTTCTAAAGTGTGACCGTCACCAAAAACCTATTTTTAGAATTTCTGAATTTTAACCACATAACATAAAAGATCATCATGAAATATTTCCAAATATGCAAAATTAGTCAAGTGTGTCCAAAATCAGTTGAAATATTGCCAATGAAAGATTTGAAGTTTGCAAACGAATCACTGTTATTTTCGCTCTGTTCATAAAGTTTTGAACAGAGTCCAAAAATACAGAGGTTTGATGGGGGAAAAGCCAATACACATGTGGTCATATCTCAGCCAATTCGTAACACATTTGACTGATTTTGCATATTTAGAGGTATTTCATGATGCTCTTTCAGGCTATGGGATCCAAAATAAAAAATTCTAAAA
This sequence comes from Rhopilema esculentum, assembly GCF_057945365.1. Classification (NCBI taxonomy): domain Eukaryota; kingdom Metazoa; phylum Cnidaria; class Scyphozoa; order Rhizostomeae; family Rhizostomatidae; genus Rhopilema; species Rhopilema esculentum. The sequence goes on from NC_142830.1 coordinate 2,331,084, forward strand.
ACAGATTCTTGTGACGCCATCACTTTAGAACTCTATACTTTCGCTCACCCGATGAAGCTTTTTGGCACAGTTCTGGTTTATTTTGCAGAAGTTGCCTATTTTTTAGAAGCCAACTGATCTATCTTTAGAGACAAAATATTGATTTCAACATATCACAAGAAAGCTGTGGTATTAATACCTTGCTGTGTATTATACGTTTCCAACATTAATAGATCTTCACAGTAAAGATTTAATAACCTGTTTATCTTCTGAGGCAGACACCATGGTAACCGACCTCGTATCCACATTGCAGCTTGTAGGCCTAGATTTTGTCTGCTTCCAGGTAAACACATCGAAATAACGATATTGCCAAGACTGATTTTGACGCAAATTGGAAGCGTTAGCAAACAAGATGGCTGCTACTGACTCGGTGACTCTTGTGAGTTTGTCTTTGCAGTACAATCGAATGCTATTTTATTTGATAAAGATTTAATAGACATAAGATAATTGTGTAGCACACGCGTCAGCGTTCTTTGTAAAATATTTTTTTCTGAAGAGTGTATGCTGCTGCCAGACAGGGTGTAGTATTGATAAAAAGAGTCTCTATTTCTAACAAACGCTATCGAGGAAATTTGATACAAAACATAATTGTTTACTCTTATAAAATTTTAGTGAAAAGCACAAACTTGGTCATGAGACAAAATATTCGATTTTACCCGTCCATCATATAACAAGAGCAGTTACTTGAAATTCCTATTAAATTCATGAACAATTCTAATAAAACCGCTCAAAAGCTGGCGGACATGTCACAAAATATAATACTCCATGGGAGCCTATGTCAGAAAATTTCTTTTGATGTTGTGTGAAAAAATATGGTAGGGAAAAATAATTATTAGAGGATGATCTTGAAAAAATGATGCTGTGATGGGTTTATTTCAAAAATTTGTGCACAATATGTTTGTAGTTAGTTCCTTTATTTAGCTTCATACTAGCCATAGCTGTTTCAAGGAAGTAGAGTTATCAAAATTAAGTAACTTTAGATTGCTAAAGGTGGGTTTTGATTTGCAAAATCAGTAACTAAGAAAGTATAGGGTAAGGTTAGTTAAGAAGCCTTATTGTTAAAGGTGGCATTTCAAGAATGAGGGGCAAGTTTAGAAGGAAAGGGCACCTCTTTGAGCTGCAAATAGGGACTCTATATCTGAAAACTAGAAGGGATGTGCCCTCCTGGTCCCCTGGCTTTTAAGTAAATGTAAGAAAGTCTTGCTTAACTTTTGCTTTGAGTGTTTCCAGGGTTGTTTTTCTAGCATATCTGCAATTTAGCAGTCTGTTTAGTCCCCTGGATTCAAAAAATAAATGATAAAGCTTTGTGACATAGCTTTTAGAACAAAATGTCATATACTTTGTAGAATTCAGATACCTTTCAGTACTTTAACATTGAGTTATGTTTTATGTGTAATTTCAAATGTAATTTGTCACTAGTTGTCATCCAAAGTAGTCAGTATAATTTTGTTATCGAAGAGGTACCAAAAACTTTTTACCAAACATACTATGCTACTTCTATGATGCAATTACCTAGATAAGAGAAGTATTATCTTCTTGTATTATCTATATTTAAGTCAAATCATTTGCTTTTCATGTTGCTTATTTCTTTTCATTTAATCTGAAGGCATAATGGTTTTCTATGTTGCACAAGATATATATGTTGATAATGTACAGTGTAATCCCGTTGTAACATTGGTTAACATACTTTTGGATACAACATACTGGTGTATTTGGTCCCGGAAAAGTTCCTTACTTTACGTTATGAAAGTACCCCGCTTATAACATGCTTATTTAAAACATACTTTCAGTTATAGCATACTTCTTTGTCAACCTATATAAACAAATTCCATCAGACACAACATACTTTGTTTCTTTTTATTAAAAATCCATCGTGTTGCAAATTTTACAAAATCCTTTGTGATTGTTTGACATTTTTTTATTGTTTCTTGGTCTTTTCAAATGCTATGACCATCCAAGTTCCACAACGAATTTTTAGAGTTGTTGCATTTGTCTAATGCCAAAAATGTCTAATGATCAACAACGGATAACAAACAATATTCAGAAACACTTTACAGACTTTTCTAAAATGTAGCCTATAAAAATTTAGTTGAAAAAGTATGGTTTTTAAAAATTTACATTGTTTACAACTTGGTTTAAGTCAATTTTTGCCTCCCCTGGTTACAACAAACTACGGATGTACCCAAGATAAGTCTGCCTTTACCAAGTCATATCATTTCCCTGCCTCTTTTGAAGGTTTTAACAAAATGGGAACAGCTGTACAGCATATTTGTACTAATGGCTGAATTTGAAGAAAATAAAATGAAGCATCTAAGTTCTTATTAATCCTGGTCTTCTGTCCAGAAGAACAGTATTGTTTAAGCCGTGTCAGATGAAAAGTACTCAATAGTATGCTATGTTTTTGTTTTCTTGATATACTATATTCAAAGAGCTGTAAATGCAAGCTGTTCTTCAATTACCTTGTTTAACATTATTCAGGACTGGTGTGCTTTTTTGCAGGCCAAAATTAACTACTGTTGCAGAGAAGGGTATTATCGACAACTACAAAATATTTGTCTTGAGTCTTTGCAAAAGTATGGACATGATCCTGTTCTCATTTTCTGGAAAGCGTTTGGAATTCTGATGGAAGGTATACAAGCTAATAATTAATTTTCTGTGGATTTTTTGCAAGGAACTGCCTTATCACTTGTTATGAGTCAATTGTAAATAACAAAGATTTTTATCTTCTTTTTATTTTTGTAGAACAGATATCTGAAGCAATATCAGAATTTGACGGAATCAAAGATAAACGTGATGTCATACTTTGTTCATGCATGGCTTTGATTATTGCACACAAGAGAACAAAAATGGTGGATAAAGAAACTGTAAAACAGCTGGAATCAAAGCTGAAGGCTGAAAGAACATCCTGTGGGGAGACTGCATTATATTTTGCTGGAATGTTCTTGTTTCACAGTGGAAAACCTGATAAAGCAAGGGAGTATATTGACAGGATGTTGAAGATGTCTCCCCAGTCAAAAGAGGTAAGACACTTTGACTTTTTAAGACTGTTTGTGCTTTTATATTGGTTGGTACTTTTTATGCTTGGTACTGCCTGTTCCTAAAGGATTCTCTGAAATCAGGTAACTCTTTAATTATGCTGAAATTACAAACAAGCTATTTATATCATATTAATCATGGAATTAAAGGCAGTGTGTCACACTGTCCATTAGTTATTTTTGTTGAATTTCAAGAGTCCTTGAAATTAGAAAAGCATGAAAAATTAGCAACAGCAAGTAAGAGACATTCTTTGTAATGAAAAGAAAACTCACTCCAGCCAAGATCTCTTCAAAAACAGTTCCTTATTAATAAAACAGTCAAAAAATACCCTAAACTTTGAAAAAAGCTATCAGAGTTGACTTTGCTAGGTGATAGCCAACTTTGGAGGAGAATAATGATGAACCACAAATAGTTTTGGTGTTTTCTGACAAACTTGTCAGACTAATAAAGGCGCACCTGATGAGCCTAATACCTGATGAGGATAATACTATGATGATGATATCAAAGTAAGATATATAACAATAAACTTCTATTATTTAAATAATCTAGAAAAGAATCATTTGGTTCTTTCATGAATATCTGTAGCTTTAAGCAAAAATTAGTTTATTATCAAAGATAAACTTTTCATTGCCAGGGCCTCATGCTACGTGGCTGGATAGATCTGAAGTCATCAAGAGAGCAGTACACCAAGAAAGCTATCAAATTCTTTGATGAAGTGCTAAACAGGTTTCACACTAGCTATTTTACATGCTAAAATGACAATATTGCACCTGGTAACACTAGGAAAAACTCTCTGCACAGTAGCATAGCTTCTACTGTGTCCCATAGACAAGGATGCTCAAATGAAGGGACTAAGTGGTAGAGTGCTCCCTACAACCCTATCATATATCAAAAAGGTTGCTAAATTTTATCCTAGTTATTGGAGATTTTTAAAGCCTGGTTTCCGTATAGCTTTTATGCATCTGCAACACACGGATGCATTGCCTATGATTCTCTTCAGCCTGGTTTCCATTTAACTTTTAACCCATGCCTTCTAGGGAACCTTTTGACAACAAACCGTGCCTAATGTGTAGGCATGTTGATTGATAATGGTTTTGTTTGGCTAGTGTGGGGCTTTTGTTCACACAGAGCCGCCAACATGTCTGCGATGCATGTTTGCATTAAAATTTTCAGTCATTGCCGACATCGCAGACAGAAAAAAGTTGAACTAGATTCAACTTTTGCAGGGCATCACCGAAACACCGCTGACAACCTTGTGGGAGTGTTTCCATTACACTTTCACTCGTTGGTGACCTGTCGGCAATGCATCGCCGACTCATAAAAGAATAAGGAGTCCTTCTTTGAAGCCCTATGTCATCAGAAATTTATATGTCCCACTTTATATATCACTGCTTCTGTCAGTCCTATTTTAACTCCTAAATAACATGTTTGATTTGTTGAATGCTTTAAAAAGTTATAATATTTTTATGTTCCCAATTCCTATTTTTATTTTTACTTTCAATAAATTTGCAGATCCGATTAACCCTGTTTTCTTTTGTTAGTCCTCAGAGTCAAAAAGAGATTGATGCAATGCTTGGAAAGGTTAGCTTTGCTGCTATGTCTAATATTATAACCTCAATGTCATGATTTATACTTTACCTCATTTAATTTATTGTACAAGATGTCATTTTCTTTATGTTTTTATATGAAGAAAATAATGTCTACATTATTTCTGCACAGCTTGTAAATTTCAACTTCTTTTCTCATCCGTGCACAACATATTCCTAAGATCTACCACTACACAAAGTCTCAGTCTCAAAAATTTTCTTTTTGAAGCAAGGTTGCCAAGTTTTGGAAAATGATACCTGTAAGATTTCATGAGCGCAGCTAGTGAACAAAGGAACTGGGGTCCAGAATTGGGGGCAGAAGAATTCCGAATTTTAGTAGAACTAAACCATTCAGAGTGTCTAAACATTTGTTTATTTCATATTGAAGACATTCCAGAAAAAAACACAGAGAACAGGCTTTTGAGCATAAGAATAAACAGTCAAAGCAATGAACAATAATAATATATAATACAGATACATTAGCGTGTTTGACAAACATTCAATCAACATGTTTGGGAAGTGATTGTCATAAACAATGTATTGGAATGAAATGTGTTCAGCAACCACTGAGGCATATGATCTGAATTGGAAGAAATATGAGGCCAAGGAGGAAATCCGCAAGAAACGTAACTCTCATCATGAGACTGTAAGAAAAGGTTAATATCCTTGAGTCTCACAGCCAAGCTGTTAGACTTGACAACCTTGCTGAAGCAGCCATCTTAAAAGGTTATTCGAAGAGCCCATCAATAGCAATGTAAACTGTAAACATTTATGTTTGGCAGCAGAATTCATGTTTATTTTAATGCTGATGATAATATTTACTGTTTATAAACTTTGTTTTTGTAATGAATTTGTGCTTCAATAACTTTCAACTACCCTTCTATTGTTTTCATTATGTCTTGTAGGTGGACTACCTCAAGATGAAAAACAATTTCAGTGGTGCTCTGGAGTTAACCAACCAGGTTAGCAGCATGGATGTTATGTGAAAAATATTGTTTGTGGTGTTTTTTTTGACACTTGCTAATTAAGCACAAACTAAGCGTTATCATAACTGGCACACTCCTCTTAATATTTGTCATTGCTTATAATTCTATGAATTATGTAGACACTTCTATCATCATAAAGCTGACAGGTCTTTTGAAAGTACCTTTGAACAGATCTGCCAAGAACTATAACATGCTAACACCAATGCTGGCTGCTGTTTGGTTATTTTCATATACATTTCATCAATGGTAAATAATATAGAAAGTTAAAGATTGAAATAGATAGAAACTAATGTAACTCAGTATTTTGAGTGGTTGGCAAAGCTAGACATGATGATTTTGCATATAGCCATAAATAAGGATGGCTTTTATATTCAATTATTTATCTATCCAACAATGCAACTGTAATACCACTATCCTATAATGATTACTTTTGGCACAATCTTTATATTTGGCAGCACATAGCTCTTTTTATTTTGATTGTTACTGTCTTTCCAGTATAGTTGCTTTATCAATAAGTTATTCTTATATCACATTGATTGCATTTTAGCTCGTTGTATACTATCCAGACTTTTATCCAGCCTTAGTAGAAAAAATGAGGCTGCAACTTGCACTACAAGACTGGGAGCAAACACTTGAGACAGCACAAAGGTAATATATATTGTTAGATCTGTGATATTGCCTTGTCTTAACATCAAGCATGTTTTAAGATGGTCTTGCTATACCAATAGCAGTTGATTTAATCTAGCAAGAAAATAGTCACTTGCAAATGCTTCCAAATATCTCCGTTTGATAGTTCTTTACTGATTAATTTTTTTTCGTTTTTTTGAAAACTTGCTTTTTATAATATATAATAAATGTGTAGTTTATTGTTTTCATTTCTACCAGTCCAATTTTTTAATGCATTTGTCTGAATGACATAGAAGCATAGACGAATTAGAAACAGTCTAAAATTGCATTTCGAAGTGTTTCTGAACAATCTTTATTTTTATTACCTTTGGTTTGATATTTTGAAAATGGTACGTATCTTAAAGAGGAAATTAACGAGAGGGCATTAAGATTAGCCTATTCGGACTATTTATCTTCGGACGGATTAGCCTACTCGAAGCTTAAAAACATCTTAACAATTTCATCCTGTTTTCATGAAAGACTATTTTGTACCCAAAACAACAGGTCATAACCTTCGACTCAAAAACCCCCTTGACATTCCAAAAGCCAGAACTACCAATAATGGTATCAGATCATTAAGTTTTCAAGGGCCTAAAATCTGGAATTCGCTTGCAAAATCAATAAAAGATAGCACAAAATACTAGACAATTTAAGAATTTGATCAAAACTTGGTTCCTTGAAAACAAGTGCGCATGCTCGTTTTGCAGTAAATGAACTGCTTTTGCAATCCTTGAAATTGCTTCATGTTAGTCTTAATTAGTGTATATTCACTATTGTAAAAACTAACATTAAATATTCTACAATACAATACAATACAATACAATACAATGCAATACAATACAATACAATACAATACAATACAATACAATACAATACAATACAATACAATACAATACAATACAATCTTTATTTTAGTCTTTAAGTTTAAGTCTGCTAAAGCTCTTACTATAAGAGAAATAGATGCTTTTGGTAGCCCCGAGTTTTCTAAGATTGTGGCAAAGAGCAGAAAAGGGTTGCAACATACTTTCATAAATTTTTGTTCAACATACTCTCTTAAATGTTTTTATCGTCTGCTTTGAGTATATGACATCTTTTACAAGGATTTTACGATCAGAGCCACACAATATCGAAGCTGAAAGGATGTCTGTATTGTTCTTGTTATGCAGAGATGGAAAATATCCAGAGGTAGTATTATTTTTAGTCAAGTAACTAGCATCGATACACTTCGATGCTGTGATTTTTCATTTCAATCTTAAGATCAAGTTGTTTTCAATAATGATGTATTCATATATAAATTCTGCAAAAGATATAATGTGGAAAAAAATACTTTGTTCAGTTTTGAAAATATCTCTCCCTACAAATTATATACCCTATCAGGAATGATGCTAGATATTATATATGTGTTGACGCTGATTAAAAACTGAATCAGCGCGCACCCAAAAATGAACTGGCATTATAATTTTTTTACGAGGTTACGACTTTGAAATGTTAGATAATGAAATAATAAGTAGAAATAAATCAAATAAATAAATGAACCCCGTCCATTTTTTCCATTCCTGGTGGTTTTTGTTAGACGTTCTTGAAGGTTTAACATACATACACACGAAGAAAAGCGAATTTCTTCACGGAATACGTATCTTCATTAACAAAGGCGATATAATTTGAAAAAAAATGCACAATGACCCTGAAGCGAAATTTGCTGTCCTGTTGTCAAGTTAAAATTGTGTAGTCAGTAGGTTCAACTTCGTTTAATTTACCCATAAACAACGATTGCATATTGTTGCTGGGGAGGCCCTTTTTACCGACCTAACTCCCAGTGCCATAACACGGGTATCAGAGCTTCTAAGGGGTCGAGTCAGATGACCTGGGGCAGAACCCCAAATGAATCGAGTGCGACAACAGAGGGAGAAAGTCAATAGAAGAGGGGGCTCTCTGAATTTATCAGATGCTCTTGTACCCAGGATAGAAGTGTCAGATGATGACTCTTTAGTTTCTTTACACCATCATTTTTTTGGCTGTGACTTATTAGTTACTTCACTTTTTTAGGCTGTGGACAGGATCAGCGATTTGATTCAAACATTAGATCGTGTTGAGCCTAGTAATCCTTACCTGCATTGTAGTTTGGCCAAGGGATTCTCACGTGTGGTGAGTTGATACTGGCTAGTGGACAAATTTTTTGCATTTATTTAAAATATGAAGACATAATAGGCCAATCTGAGAGTACATAAAAAAATTTCTATCTTTGTTAAGTAAAAAGTGTCTTAAATCACTATCTTTGTTTGTAAGTAAATAAATGTATACTACGACAATTCGTTTAGACGACTCTCTATTGATATATTATGACTCAGAATCAATTGGTCGCTGAATTATGGAGTTACTATTAAAAATATTATTTTGATGATTTTCTGTTGATCTATCATTCTTGACTATCGTTGGATCGCTACGGGCTAGCTATAAGTAGTTAACTTTAGCTGTTCTTCTCTTAGTGTGGACGCAATTCTATGATTCTGCAGCAGACACTAACCATTCTTGATCGAGCGAAATCATCTTCTTCATCGTCAAAGGCTGATGTAATGAACGAGGTATAGCCACTTTGGCGCTCTTTAACCCCCAAAAGAGCATCAAAGATGATAATCGTATGTTTGAATACTGTAAACCAGTCTGTCAGGATGTGTTCGATGGCGTCGCATCAAAGCAACACATGCTTTAATATGCAAAGCTACCTTTCTAAAGAGCCATTGCAAATTCCACGCACGCTTAATTTATATATATATGCTTTTGTGTAAACCGGACGGTTTCGGGAATGTATCCAGCAATATGCACATCATGCTGCTTCATTATATATATATATTAATAACATTCCAGATTGCGTTGTCTATTCTGACGTGACAGTGCTCGATGTGCAAAAGCACAGAGCAATAGATATAATAAAATAGAATATAGACTAGAAATGAGACATGTTCTCTGTTACTCCGAGTTTCGGGCTTGCGCACTCATCAGACAGACTATAATCTATCTGATGAGTGCGCAAGCACGAAACTCGGAGTAACAGAGAACATGTCTCATTTCTAGTCTATATTCTATTTTATTATATATACATAACATGTTTATATTCTCAGTATATGAATATATCAGCTTTTCTTTTCTACCAGTCTCTTTTACTGGACATCACACATGTAAATTTGAGGTTTGATACTTGGTAGCCTTAGCACTGATTGTAATTCGCCCTCGATTATGTACCCGATAGCTATTTGAAGCCATGTGATATCGTGATAGCAAAAATTTAAAAGTCTGATTTTGTTTTAAATGGATGCTTGTGGAACAGCACTCTGCTATTTTTAATACTCTTTTACTAAAGCTAATGTGTGTATATGTATGTGAACTGGTTTGTTTATATCTCTTTTTTACTTATTTTCTTGATTTATTCTTTGAGATTGGCTATCAAACAATATTGCTTGGACGTCACAAAGATGCTTTAAAGCACTATAAACAAGCAATGAAAATTGATGAATCGAGTGTCCCTGCATTAACGGGTTTGTTTTTATTATGTATCTGATGCCTAGCTTAAGTTTAGTATTAGGGAAGCGTGAAAGTGCTGCAATAACAGCGACTGAATGTTTAGGATGATCTTTTTAGGCAATGTCGTTTTTCATTTAGATTTTTTAAAGGTTTATGTATATAGACATTAGAGCCGATTCTTTGTTAATAGAAAATGCCGTTTTTGTAATTTTAACTTAGTTTATGAATACAATTAAGATAAATCAAAAATTTATAGCTGAAAAAGATTCTGATGTGCACGGTTGTTTTTCTACTGTTCTTTCCCATATCTCGGACTTTTAGTATTTCCAGACTAAGTATATCGACTAAGTATTTATAATTTAAGTACTCAAAAGACTAACATTTATAAAGCTTTTGTCTTATTTGGAATTTTTGTGATTTTTTCGCTACAAATTACAGACTACCTATTTTTGTTCTAACTAGTCCTGCCAACTTTTCAACAAAACATCATAGTCTAGTTGTAAATGATTGAAATAATAATTAGATAAATAAGAAATTGGCTGTTTTCCTTTATCGTTACTTACCTCTTGACTGTAACTTTATCTATTATCTTTAGGGATTATCCATTGTCAGATCTTGGAAGGTGCACTAGATGATGCCGAACAACAGCTTGAATTTCTCAGTGAGATACAAGAATCTATTGGAAAATCAACGGTATGCTTTCCTAACCATTGTTTTCACTAATTTTTAAAAGAGACCTACTTCAACGTTGTTCCGGTCTCACCTACCTTTCACAAAACTTCATCTACTAGAAAGCTTCACCTCACTTTTAGGTGGACATGAAGAATTCGAATAGGTATTATGTTTTGTTGGATGTCATCTTCGTAGGTGAGCGTTCCCTGACCCTAGACGACCTGTGATTCGTTGATGCAATTAAAAAACTCCTCGACGTGTATGAAACGAGATTAATCGGATTATCCTGACCGGATTCTTCAGTTTGCCCGACCCCCTCCCCCCCTCTTCCCCCCTCCTCCCCCACCTCCTCATTTAACTTTCGCGTAGTGATAACCACATAGAATATTTCTAATGCCATTAGTGCCATCTTCCTCGAATAACCGCCTTCAACTAAATGTTTTGAATTTGGATCAGTACTCGATCAGTTAACAATAATTGATCGCTTTTCTCAGCTAAAATTGTCATTTGTGTTTGATTGAGACTTATTCTAACTCTGGTTTAATAAGAAGCCTTATAGAATTTCTTGATTAAAGAGTTTGATAAAACATATCTTTAATGTATTACCTCCACAGGTTCATAAGACCTAGGTTTTTTTTGGTGGGGGGGGGGGCGTTTGTTTGATGATCCATCTTTCCAGCTATAGTTTACATTTTCTGTTGGCATTTTCTAGGATATATTATTTCTAAGTGCTTTACTGGCACTGAAACGAGGTAAACCTGCAGAAGAGGTAATCAAGCTGTTGGAACAGTCAATGGAATCACATTTCGGGAGTTTAGGTGTAAGTATCTGGGTGCTTCTTCAAAAGATTTTGCTGATCTAAGTGTAGATTGCCAGCAGGGAAAGGAAATATGTGTAGATTGCGACGGAGATAGGCGGGGAAATTTTTTGTAAGGCAATCTCTTGGTTAACAGTCGAACATGGACATAGGAGAAATTACATTCTCGATTTGATGGTTTTTGTCTCCAAAGGCTAAGTAATATAAAATCTACTGCTCTGATTGTCAATTTTTATATTGCTTTCAATGTTCACCTAGAAAACACTACAAAGAAAACAGATAACTTTAACATGGCTGTAACGGCGACAAAATCAAATTTATTGTAATATTCATATTTACAATTAGCTATGTTGTTGTTTGCCTTAATTGGCATATTTCTTCTAACTATTTGTGGTAAAAGCGTACTTATCAAAGGAGTGGTTTAATGTGAAAAGGTGTTTTTTATTTTTACGCTTTGATTAGTCTTTGTACTTACTGATGAATAATTTTGCTCATAGGGGCTGCCTCTTGGCTGCTTATATTTTGAAAGATTGAATCCAGACTTTATTATCGAGCTTGCAAAGGTTTTCCTGCAATTTGCACCAGCTGAGGTAGCGTAGTTCTTTCCATTTCATCATGTCGTTTCCTCCTCTACATTTCCCTCGATTTTTTCCCATTAAGGACAATGTCAAACTTTTTTTTCAAGTACTTCATTCATATCTGTCTATAATTTAGCCTGCAGGTATGGGCCAGCCTATTGCTCCTGTACTCAACAAGACTCTTACCATCCTGGATCCTATTGTAAAAACAGTGCCTGGCCTTCTGCTAGGCCACTACTACATGGCAAAGACAAAGTATGCTATGGGTATGTCCAAAGGCTTCGAGATATTTTTCAATTTACTTTAGTGAGTAAAATCCTACTTAATATGAAATATGCTCGCACCTCTTACCAAAATTATTACGGTTCTCCTAAAGACTATTGCTTTATATTGGAACCAATATCATCAAAATATTATTATCATATGGCATCAAGTAAATAGTACGCTCCATAGTTGAAAACATATTAACTTTAATTTATTCTGAAGCTCTAATGAGCCTAAAGATCTCCAGCAGTTTTCGATAATTTCGTATTGTATGCATAGCAGCCTACCCAATTTGCGATTCCTTTAGCAATATTTTTTTAAAGTTTGTAAAATGATTTTTCCTGAAATATATATAAACAAAAGATTCCGAAAATTCTGTAGACAGGAAGAAATTGTTTTCTTCCTTGGACTCTTGATGATTTTTCAATTGACAATTACAAAGATACGGCATGTTAAGAGCGGCGTCTAGCTCCGTGTCGCTCCACAGTCGCGCTACAGTCGCATCGAATTGTGTTCGGTTCGGCGCGTGAGAAGATCGACCTTTAACTTAGGCCTTAGGAGTGTCGGACGAAAAATACTGCAGTATGATATGTTTTCACTTTCCTGTTTCATTTTGAAATCATGTTGCTATTTCACATTTCTTCAATGTAAAATTGATAAGTTTCTTAACTATTATGTCAAGAAATAAAATGTAAGTTGAATTTTTCCTCTTTAATCTTTTGTTTCTTTTAATTTTTTGTAAAGGTGATATTGATGGTGCGAAGATGACACTCAGCCTCTGCTTAGATTCAGATCCTACATTTTCGGATGCACACCTTCTAATGGCCCAGGTACAACCATTTAACATTTTCTATTACCTTAGCTTTCCTCGACTGGAAGTGAAAGTTTTGTTTTGAAAATGTGAATCCAATTTAGATTTTAGATTTTAGCAAATAATGTGTAATGCTGTTCCTTTTTGTATTGTAGGGATTTTAGATTTTTTTTCCAAAATTTTTATTTCATAAAGAATTTGTTCTTACTTAACAGAAATCTAAACTTTTTCATATTTTAACTGTGATATACCCACCACAAACAACAGCATATACTTCCCTTATACCATATCATATTCTTTCAACCGGAAACTGTCAACATATTTTGAATTATTTTTATTTACGTTAGATATTTACCATACTTTATTCGCATAAGATTCAACTTCGCTGTTATTTATTCGCAACAGATTCATTTGTATAATGGGAACTATGTTGCTTGCGATCAGTCATTGGAAAATGGACTCAGCTATAACTTTGAGGTATAAAAGCAGTAAAATATTTACTTGTATACTAAATACTCAAATTATATGTCTCTGCATGATAACCCATCTGTAGTAGCATTGTGTGTTTAGAAATGAAGCTTGTGAATTAAGCTTGATTAATCATCTAGAATTTTGTAGAATTTAGTGTATCAAAACGTCACTTATTCTAATTAGATACCCCTGTATTAATACGCTTTCATTTCTTATTGTGTTCTCATCGCTATCGCATATTCAATGAAAAGCATGGCCGAGTAAACCTATTTTTGTATGTGTATTTGTCGCTACCTAGGTAACAAAAGTAGATTTTGAAACATTGAGAAGCTGTGCTTAACGAGCAGTGATTTTTTCCTTCCTCTTGATATGACTAAACGTGTATTTATTAAAAGTTTCTCTATCTGTCTGGTTCTATGGCTCTTAACGATGCTGCGATCGTAAATTCATTGCTGCATATTTTCATGACCATTGCCTTTTTCTTTTTAGGTGCGTAACAGCCCATTGTATCATATCATCAAAGCCAGGGCAGCCAAGAAAATGGGAAAAACTGAAGAATGCCTTAAAACTCTAAAAGAAGCCATGTCTCTACCTGGTCTGAAGAAAAAGACAGGTTTCGTAGCGATTTTCTTTGTTTGCAATATTTATTAGCTTTGTTGAAACACTTTTTATTATTGACGTATTTTATGTCTAAAGCATTTTATTACCCTTTACAATTTTCTTTACTTGAAAACGTGATATTTTGGTACCCAAAATGCATATTTGTTTGGTTTCAATGAAGCAAAAACATACCGAAGAAGAAATAACATGAGGATTTCTTATCAAGAATGCCTTTATCAAACCTCATTTACTTTATAATGTTTTAATCAAGATTCAGATTTCCATTTGTGCTGCCTAAATATATTGTTGATAGCAGCATTTTGACTGTTTATTTTTTTGAAAATTAAAGTATTTCAAGTACAGAACTTTGCTTTCAAGGTCCTGCCAAACCAGGTGAAGCTTCGGGGTTAAGCAATGGAGACAAAGTGACACTTTATTTAGAGATAGCAGAGGCACATCGAATGCTTAATCAAACGGTATGTATTGCTAGATTAATAGTTTTCTTGAAAATGTAATAGTTCCTGTGTGAGATTTTCTATTTCAAAGCGGGTTTTTTGGGCATAGCTTATGTTCAGAGGCGATTCTTTGAAAGCCAGTGTCAGATCAATTGATTAAAATGTTTGGAATGAATTATTGAAGTAATTTGCAATAATCATTCAGTGAAATGAGTTCAATGGTATTCATATCTTGTGCAGCACGAGGCAGCAAAGGTAATGCAGGATGCGATCCACGAATTCCAAGGCACTCCTGAAGAAACAAGGTAGGAGTCGACATCATGTTGTTATATTTCCGTATCTGCTGCAAATTTTGCTGTCTTAGGCTGACTTTACTGGTTTATATCGTAGTTCAGTTATAAATGAAAAGGCTCTAACCCGAAAATGTAGCACAGCTATTTTATTCTTTGTTTGGAATGACCAGGAAAAGGCCCCATCATTGGACGTTAAGGCATCCAGCAAAATGGGAAAACATTCCTATGTCAGTTTCCAACGTTTTTTGTATGTGTGTAGTCGCAAAAAGTCAAACAAGCATCTTTTTCTAACTGCTATGTCATGCCTTTTACAGTGTTTTCCCCGCTCATTATGATTACGGGCTTCAAGAATAATTATTCAGTCGTTAGCTGATTCTCAATATATTATATGTATATTTTGTGTTTCAGAGTGAGCATAGCCAATGCAGAGCTTTCACTTGCTAGAGGGGATGTTGAAGAAGCTCTAACAACGCTGCGCCAAATCTCACCTGAAGAAAGGTTAAAATCCTATTTGATAAACTTGACTTGGACTCCTTTAAGTTGTGATATATCTTGAAGGGAATTTACAAGTACATCGAATACCTCTTATCATGCATTTCAATTATTCTCTTTTTGGCTATTTGATGGTAGAAGTCGTTTTGTAAACTAGTCTTATAGTTGGTGAAAATGATCTATTGTGGTCCCTTTAACGTGCCTAGAATACACACGCAAAAATTTAAAATAATGGAAACTAAGCGAATAATGTTTTTCAGTGTTGCAAGAATATTATTAAAGATCAACATCAGTGAAGTCCTTACCCTTCATCCGATTCATCTTTTTTCTTTTACAGCTACTTTGTTAAAGCGCGTGAAAAGATGGCTGAAATTTACTTGCACCATAGAAAAGACAAGCGGCTTTATGCAAGTGTCTACAGGTTCGAATTTCATTTCAATTTTCATTGGGTATTTTGATTAAGAAAATTCAAACAACAATGATGATAGGAGGACAAGTCATTGAGTCTATTTCTACTCAGTGTGAAGACATCCTGTCCGGATTTAATCTTGTCTACAATGGCCATAGCTAAAAGATTATTGACCCTGTATCTTTTTTATAGGAAACGTGCTTTCATTCACTGATTATATTTGTCATCATAGTTCATTTTTTTATATCGACATTACATCAAGATTACCACGGTAAACAACAAAAAGTAGCAGTGTTTTACCATAGTTTTTACCTCGTTCACTATTTTCATTCTTTGTATACCATTTTTGACTAGTATGTCTGGTGGCTACTGCTTTTAATTATGGTATTAAAATTTGTGTTTTGACAGGTAAGATTGTACGCTGTTTAAGCTAAATTTAGGTTCTGTATTTGCAAAACCATCTGGTTCATGCTGTCAGGATTATAGTTCTTCTTAAGATAGAATGATATTTTGCTGGTTTGATGTCATTGATAGGAATCAGCATAAGCAGTTTTAAATGATATTACTTTTTCATGCAACGTTAATTGTCAAAGTGCAAACTTCTTAGGGAACTGGTTGAGAAGAATCCTGTTCCACAGACATATTTGCTGCTAGGGGATGCCTATATGAGTATACAAGAGGTACAAACTATCTCCTTACGATGAACAAAATTCATGATACTACCTTCGCTACAACGAGATGCAAATATATTTAGCAAGCTTTTTTTTATACTTTTGTGGTTATAAAACTGCTCTACTCGTGATAAATGTAACGGATTACCTATAATCAAATTAGGTTGATCTCGGCTGTTGCATAAATCGAGTCATTTTCATTAGTATGACAATACCAAAAACGTTAAACTAGCTAACAGTCAAAGGATATTTATATTTTTATAATTGGCAATGTGTTTTAGCAATGTACTTTACACGGTATTTACCAATATCATCCTTTGTTATTGCTTGTGCGTTTATTGCATACAAGTGTTTCATTCTTCTTTAAATTGCCCTCTACCAAACCTCGGGGTGATGATGATTTCAGACATCCCAACCCTTGCTTGAAAATGACGTCGGAGATTAGGAAGTACTTTGACTTGTTTGATATTTACCTGAACTATCAACATTGTTCTGGGCGAATTGGGAGTTGAAAAATTGATATTTGGGAAAAATGCAAAAACGCAAGCTGTCAGATGTGCCAATCAGTTATGACATGCATTGTATGTCCATTTCTAGCCGGAGAAAGCAATCGAGGTGTATGAGACAGCTCTTAAGAGAAATCCGCGAGACGGAAGCCTGGCAAGTAAAATTGGGCAAGCACTTATAAAGACTCACCAATATGGCAAGGTAACATTGAGATACTCTTATTGTTTCCGTGGTTTATTTAGATGTACAAGGTAGTGATGAGCTAGATATAACGTTGTCCCGTCACGCCTAGAAAAAACATAATGAGATGTGGAAAACGGAAAATTGTCTATAATACAAGAGCCATCATGAGGAAATATTTTGGTACTTTTTAATACAGATTATTTTAATATAACCTGCAGTATATTAAGAGAGAAGATTAATTGTGAGAGGGTACATTGCTTCATGCTTTTAGATTAATTTTATTTGGGACCAGTCATTTTTTATCAACCTTAGGAAGATCACATTTGCTTAAACAGTCATGTTTTACGCTCATTTTCTCCTCCCGTAAGCAAAAAATGGTTTGGTTTTTAGAACTCTTTGAGTATCTTAGATTTTATGCCGATTTCTTTTGGGTCTTTTTCAGGCAATCAGCTATTATGAAGCTGCAGTAAAAACTGGGAACCAGAACTTTTTGAGGTAAGGCCCAATAGATTATCTATCACTGAAATTTCAATTACCGAAATTCCATAATTGCAATCCCCTTTAATTACAGGTCTTCATAGTAACATGTAAAATTTTAAGATCTAAAATCAATAGCAAGCTGAAATAAATAAAGCGTTTTCAAAAAACTATATCGTGAAAATCGATTTGCAGAATAATTAGCTACTAAAGATGTTTTTAAAGAAGTTTCAGATGATTTGTTTGGCCGTAATTGGAGACTTAATTTTATTAAAGGATAATTTCTTCAAGAAACCACCCCCCCCCCCCCCCCCCCTTTAGATTGTTGTATTCCATCAAAAACTGCTCAAATTAACACCACTCTTTGGTGGCTTATTCGAAGCTTAACAATATGTAGTTTCTTTTCAATGATCAATCTTCCTGTTACTTGATTTTTCATAATGTTAGGTTTATAGTGAATTCTGAATGGCCTCGTCATACGTAGATATTTTTTATTCTAGATACGATTTAGCAGAACTCTACTTAAAGCTGAAAAACTATGATAAAGCAGAGAAAGTGACTCTTCAAGCTATTAGCTACGCAAAAAAATCAGGTGAGTATCAAATCGATTTGCATCTACTGATTATTTCAAGACTAATGGATTTGATGTATTTAAGGGCAATGAGTCACTTCAAAGAGATTTTTGCTGGGAACAGCTGTCTGTCATACAGTCATTGACATTTTTAACCTGTCAATTTACATAGACTACTGCCGTTGTTTAAAAATGCCTTGATTCAGTGGCGTAACGCAGTTTAGGGCACCTTAGTTCGATAACTAAGGGACCCCGACCAAAAGCGTACCCAATTTATTTCTATATCTATGCTTTGAAGACTACACTCAAGTAAAGCCCTTCAACTTAAGCTACAATTAACAAAAATTATTTTTTTCCTTTTGCTGTTGTTTTTAGCATGCTATACACCCTTGATGGAACTTTCTTGGTGCCCGCAAAAGGGGCCCGGCTTAATTTTTTCGTTAGGGCCCCAGATGCTTCCGTTACGCCACTGCCTTGTGCACTGTCTCTCAAAACGCAGTGACTGCCATAATGCGTTGAGCACCAGTTGCTTGGTAAAAATACACGAGGAAATCCCAGTAGGTTGATGACTGAGTAAAGACGTGATGACGTCATAAATATCCATTTGAGAATTTTCTTCTCAAATGATATTTTTGGAATATGATATCATTAGGGTATACATATAAAAAATGAAAATAACCAAAATGGCCATATCACTGCCAGCTCGGGACCGATTTAACACATTTGGCATTTTTAAAATTATCCTACTGTTGGTTTTGGAAGTATATTGTATCCTACTGGATACTCGATTTGTTTTTCATTGTACAATCTTTTTTCGAATACCAAAATGATTTTATCGTTGTTTGTCTCTTCACAGCATCCGATGTTTCATCTTTGATATCAGCAACAAAGTTCAAGCTGCTTTTAGCTAAAATTTACCAAAACTGTAGAGATCCACAAGAAACTCTGACAGCCTTTGCAGAAGCCAAAGAATCTCAAAATAGGTAAAGTAGATAATTTTCTCATCTTTGTACTGTCAACTCATCTTACAGACACATATGATTCAATGTCTTTTCATGACGTTTTTATAACTTTCTAAGATATTTCCTCCATAGAGAAATCAACTATACTATATTTCTTTTTTTTCTCTAACAAGACTTAATTTTTAAGGCGGGCAGTAACGAGGGGAATTTGTAAGATCTTTAACATATCTGGTTTTTTTCTTTTTTAAACTTCCTTGAACACACTGAGCATTTTATATCATTTGCTGTTTTCTATTGTCAGTCTTAAAGCTGTTATGGCAGTATTGGCTTTAGTTTACAGTATACTTCAGGCAATGTTTTCTTGTTTTTGTAATTATTATTTCTTTTCCCCAGTGTTCTGAAAAGAGTTGGTGTTGAGCAGCCTGAACTCTTGCCGGCTCAGAAGGCCCTCTCTGCTCAGTAAGTTTATAGTTATTTTCTCCATACCTTTTTTATTCAGACAGCCATTACTTGATATGCCTTTTTCCTCTTTGTTTCATCTGTACTCAGTACACTTTATCCTGATATTGTCAGCTGATTTCCCCATAGTCTTTTGAATTTCTTGGAAATCGTTCCTCTTTTGAACAACTAATATAAATATATACGTGTCCAAAATGTAATTTGATGTTATTTTACTTTTTTCGAATTCATCCCTGTGATTCAAAACTGGTCCTCAAAATACGAATAGAGGAAATTGTCTCAAATTTTCTAAATAAAACTTGTTTGTTCTATAAGATAATTCTATTAGCAATCCCATAACCAAAAATATTTCTTTCAGAATAAGTTGTCAAATGGCTGAACACTACACAAATTTAAAGGACTATGAAAATGCTATTAAATGCTATAAAGAGGCTACGTTCCACAACGAGGCGGATTCAGAGGTTTGTTTTTAAGATTGCCTTAATTCGATCAGAATATTAATCTTCCTAATTTTGATCATATATTTGTAATTTTATTATGAAATTTTTAGTGAAGTGTGAACTACTTTTACGACCACCGTGAACTTTTGTCGTTAAGCCCCTTTTTTATTTTTGGATAGAACTGGATTTATTCATTCATGAAATCCACATCTAGTGACATTACTCACTTGTACCATTCCAAGGCTTGTCGTGTAGATAAAGTCTTATGGAACCCTGTACTAGTAAAGGGCAGAGTTAAGACATGTCCCGTAAACCGTTTTGTCTGCTCTAAAAGACACTCGGGTCTTGCATAGGAACCTGTTCAAGATCCACCTGAAGAAAAATAATCTCAATTTTATAATACCAAGTGCTATGGCTTTTAAGCAATATAATGTCTGATTTTCTTGTTATCATGCGTAGGTTTACGGTACAAAGCACTTTTTCTTTTTTAAGCTATAAACTTTCAGCTTAAAATTCCTACAGACATTGTATCAGCCCGGGCTTTTGTAAACACTGACGATTCTTTTGGTGGTATTGAAATTTGATACCTTGCCAGTAACCCGTCCTTGTCACTTGGAAATGGCTGTTTTCGTAAAATTTATCGTCGTCATATGCTTGGAATTAGATTATTGGAATGGTTACAGCAGTTTATTGTCAGCAATTCTTCACGTTTATCTAAATTGCTGTAATGGGATTTTACTACTCGTGTCACTAGGTTCAATTTTTTTTTCGTTAAATCTGTTTGGTTTTCTATAGCTGCAATAGATTTTAACAATCACCACATTTTTTAATACGTGTTATTGCCTTTAAATGTTATGTTGCCATCTTTTCTCTGTTTTTTTTACTGCGCTCTTTGGTTTAAAAATTTATTTTTGATTAAGGTCTGATTAAGGTACTGTCAGACATTGCTTTGCGAATCATGCCGGGGTAGACCTGCTTTTCTCAAGCTAAAACTTGCAGCATAAATGATGTTTTAATTAGTGGGCACCTGGAAGACTGTAGGTACTACCCGTTATAGGAAGACTGTAGATACTACCCGTTCCCTTGAGTTGGCTTAAGGAAATATTTGAATTTTGGACTTTGTGAAATCTGGGCCAACAATTTTTGTCTCATCATCGCCTTATATTAATTTTACGGCCCTCTAATTGGACCAGTTTAGTAGAAATGAAATAAGTCAGATTTTAGAATACAACATCCCTGCGAATGGCTGTCAATTTACATTAGAATTCAAGCAGTGTCGTTTGATAATGTTAACTGATATCGAGCTCTGTTAATGGCCTGTGTAGTACACTTAAAAATTAAGTGATATCTGTTTTTGTGTTTGTGTACTTAGAACAACTGACACGTTCTTGAAGCCAATTCATTGTCAGTGACTTCTTTTTCGTCGGTCGACGTCATTGTATTATAACCTCTATAGCTCAACTGCTATCTATGTATCTTTATTTCATAGGCAATGATTTCGCTCGCAAAGTTATACCTCACAACGGGCGACCACAATGCCTGCCAGCATCAGCTTACTAATCTTTTGAAAAGTGACCAGGACAACGATGCCGCTACAGTGGTAATTCAAAGCATAAATGATTGTAGTTGCAATGAAATGATTGTAGTATCGATTCTATACGTATTTTTAAGAAAATCATTTTAGGCCATTGTAGCTGTATATTTTTTATCTAAATTTAGGGCCTTTTGTTTCTTAAATATTTTATTGTGACAAATGCAATTCAATTCTATTACAAGCCGTAATGCCCTTAGATATCGAAAAAATGCAAACCAAAATCTAAAAGTACAACAAAATTTGAAAAATTAGTCTAATTTTGATGTGTCAAGGATCATTTTTATCTCAACAACATAATTTACGTCTTCGATTCCATAATAAAATTCAACTCTGGAGTGCCTTCTATGGTGCAGAACATTTAGTTTAAAGTTCTGATGATGAGCAGCAACCTACGAATCTACTTAAGATTCTTTTATATGTCCGCGTTTAAAATGTTTCAGTGCAAGAAGTACCAAAACAATCTGTTTCTGAGAAAGCTTTGACTTTGTGTTGGAGATGAGTATTGGTTGAGAATGCCTAGTACCTAAAGAACACGTCTGTTAAGCATTAAATTTTAATTTATTCTTTAGCTAGTCTTCTGATTTGGAAGCATGTCTTTTATATACTCACAAAAATTTACATTACACTACTCCAAACTAACAGTACAATAATGATACCATAGGGGGCATGAATTTACATAACAACCTTATGGCCATTCAGAGTTATCTCAAAGTGGTGTTAGGCACAGGGCATATAAGTAGGGTTTTGCATGTTTACATATCTTTCTCCTGGGAAAGAGCGACGCTCTTATACCCACGTTGGCCACCAAACTAGCACGAACTTTATTAAAACCATAAGATACCCAGCCTCAAATCATTTCCTTTTATCGCTCTACAGATAAGTCTACCTGCATTTTAGCACAGATCATTTCTATTCGTATGTTCTCATTTTTGCAAAGCTCGTAAATATTTATTCTGTAATTTACATTAGAGTTTCTTTTTAGATGATGGCGGATCTCATGTTCAGGAAAATTGAGTACGAATCAGCAATATTTCACTTCCAAAAACTATTAGGCCGAACACCAGGTATTCTTATACCTTTGAAATATTCACTTGAATTATTGAATAAATAACGAACTGGCATGGAAACTTAGTTTTTCCATACCTCTGTATTCAGAAACTGAAAAATTCTAAAGACCAATGCTTTTATTTTTATTCAAGACTTTCGACACATTAATTGGCGCAACTTTTATACTATTTCCAATAAAATTGATGGGACATTTCTAACACATCGCACTGCAATTTCATCCGCCCTCCATTTCTGACAAAGATCCTCTGAAATTTTATCTTATAATGTGGTATACCTCATTTTAAAATCGTTTAATACCTTAAAAAAGAATACTCGTGTTAAGGCAGGAATTTATTGTTTTATATTCAGTCTGTGTTGTCCTCTCGTCCATGATTTTTTTTTATTCTGCCTTTTACTTGCAAAACAATACATTTTGAAATAAGTAAACCTTTTTTTGTTCCAGCAACAAACGCATTAAATCCAAAAGCTAATCAATGGATTTTATTCTAAACTAAACATTGTTGTCGAATATTTGGAAGCAAGGGATTGCTCGCTATTGCTCGTCAGCTAAGTGTCCTAAAACCAACGGATGCATATTAAGCTCCTTTCAGCTAAGCTTGGCTTCCGAAACTGTATCCGATTTTGAATCTAGACATTTTCAATTCTTTAAGGAGCAGTCCGCACAAGCCAGTTTCTAAGCTTCACAATCACTTTCTCATAACTGCGTAGCGTCTTGGTTTATCAGCAAAGTCTAGATCTTTCCTTTTCCTACTTTACGGCATCGTTTTATAAACAGTTTTTGTAATGATCTGTCGCTTTTGTAAGTTCCTTTCCGTGCTTGCACCGGCTATGTTGCTATTTTTTTATAGTTTCCCATTTTTCAAAGTGTCTTGAGTACAATTTGACGTCGGTTGAAAGTGGGATTTTGTTGCTTAAATTTATTTCAATTTTTCGGCTTTGCTTTGGGTTCTATGGACTTTCCTTCTCTCCTTTTTGGCTTTTTTAAGCTCTGTGATTTCGTAAAAAGTTAATTTCTTGACCAAATTTCCAGTATTTCCAACTCAGTTTCAGTTTCAGTTTTCGCAACCAGTTTCAGTGTCCCAGGATGCAGTACTGAACTCCAACAATTTTCTGATATTACTGCTTCTGTCCTAAAACTTAAATCTTTTCCATCCATTGTTACGATGCGTTGCAATCTAGTTAGTTTTAGTAGAATTTGTTTTTCTTTGTCATTTTATATTCTTGAGGTTTGCATCTTGTTTCTACGGTGCTATATAAAGTTTTTTCACACAGTTTTTTATCTGTAGTACTTTAAGTATATCTTTAGACTGAAGAAAGTATTGGGACGTATTATTTGTTAAGCAATTTGAAAAGATTTTAGCTTTGCAAGCATATTCAAACGGAATAAGAGCTACAAGCCAAACTGAATACTCCGAAGAGGTTCGAAGAATTGAATGCGTTTATGAAACATAAGATGTTGTGTAACTGAAATAGCAAGTAACTCCAAATTCTCTCGGCTATCAGTCTACAAACCAGTATTGTGCTAAGATTATTTACAGCTGCTAATTTATTTTGTCTACATGATTCTCAGCTAGATATTGAAATTCAATATTACTTTAATGTTTTAGCGATTAAGTAACAGTTTCCCAAGCCCTAATAACCTCATGATTTGATCTCTCCAATTTCACGTCACTGGCTTCATTTTTCAAAAATGTCTCGCGTTCACGTGAATTTTTCTAATAACTTTAGTACTTAAAAACGGTTAGCATGATATATTATATTTAAGCCCTTCATGTACTTGTAACATGAATATGGATGTTTTCCTTCCAACAGAGCATTACGAGGCACTAGCTAAGTATGTTGACTTGATGAAAAGAGCAGGACAACTTGTTGAATGCAAAAGTTTCATCGAAATGGTTTGTACCCAATCTTTTTGTTGTAAAAA
Organism: Rhopilema esculentum; assembly: GCF_057945365.1. Classification (NCBI taxonomy): domain Eukaryota; kingdom Metazoa; phylum Cnidaria; class Scyphozoa; order Rhizostomeae; family Rhizostomatidae; genus Rhopilema; species Rhopilema esculentum. Next base: position 2,355,634 of record NC_142830.1, read on the forward strand.
ACTCCATCCTGGAAGTCCTCATAACTTTGGGTAATTGGGAATCAAACATTTCCCTCATATTAGCTAACTGCTATGTCATAAAGTATTATAAGCTTTTCGTAATATGATACTTAATGATAATGTAACATGATAAAACATTGTATCGCATATCAGTATTGATGTAAGGCAACATGATATGATAATGATCTAGCAAAATTTAATGATGGTACATGGTACAATATCTTATATAAGACAACATCACATAGTACAGTATCATAATAGTCAATATCCCTGTGTTTTTGCAATTTTGCTACATAATTATTTTTGTCTTGTCGTTTTCTCTTCAATGTCTTTACCCGGCACTCCCACCACACAAAGTCCCATCATAAGCAGTAGAAAGATTCTTTATGGTTTTTTAAGCTTAACTCATCCTTGTCTGCCTATCAAATTAGCTGCTGTAATTGCTAGACGGTTATCGCTGCAATAAAATTCTTTCAACGCTATGGTTTATCTGGTCAGGCTATTCTTTGCAGTTGATCAACGTCTGCTAAGTTCCAGACGCAAATATCCATCCTAGCCACAAATACCTTTTTGGTTTACAATTTAAATCAGTTTCAATTTTAGCTGTGTTTTGTTACTTCATTGCTTGTTTTATTTACATTAGCAAATTTGAAAATTGAACTTGCTGAAATGCAGAATCACTTTAAAAATCACCTACCAATATCTCCATTGTATAAGTTAGAAGATTCTGACTGAATAGCCTATATTATCCACTCGGTTCTAGCCTATTGTTTTCAGATACCGTGCAAGTGGTCATTTCTGTATTTCTAGAACGCAATATGCAACTTCTGGGAACTTTCAAAATCTACGAATTCAACTATAATGCGTTACAGCACTTTTTTCACGAGAAAAGCTTAATTCATATCTTTGATATTCCATCTTTTACATCGTCTCGTTTTACGATGTTCACAGCAGTTTTTTTTCGATTTTCTATTCTTAGTTGAGAAATAAAAAATTGCAAGTATCATATTAGTATCAGAGCTCGGTCTGCACTGTCAAATCCTAAGTTCCTAAGGAATTCTTACGATATTTGGAGGAATTCGGGTGTACCAAAATATGTGACGTCAACCTGTTTAAAATCAATGCATGTTCTCTAATTTCTCCAAACAAAACTTTTTGAAAATCTTGAATCTCATATTCATTTTACTGTTTCTTATTTTGGTATAACCGTAGCATTTAGATTTTTACTGTTGGTTAAGTGAATATCTTTAGAACCAATGAAAAGATTTACCGTTCTTTATCAAGAGGTCATGTGCAAAAACAATCTGAGTATTTTCCTTTCCAATCCTAGAGATGCTTCTTTGAGCAATCTAAGAGTGTTTAACCGTTCAACCGTAACCATCAAACTGAAAGTACTTTGAACACTTTCTTTAGCCCGTTGATTTGAAATTATTTTAACATGCTTTTTTTACCCTTGTTTTAGTGACACCTCTATGCTTCTTTTAGGCTGGGAAAGCGAACGCCAGGGCATCTGTTGACCCTGGTTATAACTATTGCAAAGGGTTATATGAATGGTGAGTTGTTAAAACGGCTCAAAGTAGCATAGATTTCCTCAAATTATTATTCAAGCAATCTGTGAACTCTACTTATTCTGTCAATTTGTTGCCAAGAATGAGCAGAAAAATCAACCTCTTTCTTTTGCATCATTTATCTTTTTTCTTCATAATTTTATTTGACATTTGTTCTCGCGACTCATTGTACATAAAGATTTTCTAATTTTTTTATAATATTGTTATCGTTACCTGGCAGGTTTCAGAACAATGCTACTGCTGCACTGAGGCATTTCAATCTTGCCAGAAAAGACACTTACTGGTGAGTTGTAGTGCAATTTTCTTCGAGTAACTTTTTTGTTCTTGATATTACAATTATTGGTAAATTAGATACATGAAAGTTTCTTGTAAAATTTGTTCCGTATTCAGTTTAATTTCTTTATCATCAGTCCAATTTTTATGACTCTCAAAGCTAATTTGTTTTTGTCAATCGATGAAATTCCCAAATACTTGTTTTTATTGTTAATGACAACACATTGTTCCTAGGGGAGAGAAGGCGCTGTATAATATGGTTGAGATATGCTTGAATCCTGATAGTGACATTATTGGTAAGCATTTTTGATAGTGCTCTTCCTTTCTTGCTTGCTTTCTTGTTTCCTTGCTTGCTTTCTTGTTTCCTTTCTTGCTTTCTTGCTTGCTTGCTTGCTTGCTTGCTTGCTTGCTTTCTTGTTTTCTTTCTTGCTTGCTTGCTTGCTTGCTTGCTTGCTTGCTTTCTTGTTTTCTTGCTTGCTTGCTTGCTTGCTTGCTTGCTTGCTTGCTTGCTTGCTTGCTTGCTTGCTTGCTTGCTTGCTTGCTTGCTTGCTTGCTTGCTTGCTTGCTTACTTGCTTGCTTGCTTGCTTGCTTGCTTGCTTGCTTTCTTGTTTTCTTGCTTGCTTGCTTGCTTGCTTGCTTGCTTGCTTTCTTGTTTTCTTGCTTGCTTGCTTGCTTGCTTGCTTGCTTGCTTGCTTTCTTGTTTTCTTGCTTGCTTGCTTGCTTGCTTGCTTGCTTGCTTGCTTGCTTGCTTGCTTGCTTGCTTGCTTGCTTGCTTGCTTGCTTGCTTGCTTGCTTGCTTGCTTGCTTGCTTGCTTGCTTGCTTGCTTACTTGCTTGGTATTGACGTGACAAATTTAGCATTCTTTACTAGATTTGCGTTCTTTTTTTCAGTGCATTGTAAACGCTAACAAGTTTAATACTATTTAACAATTTCATCGTTCGATGGACATAGATTCTTAACTAGCTCAAAGAGTTGTTTCTAGTTAGTCGTGATATGAGCAGTTATACCATTAAGGCAATCATTTTTGAAACTGCAAGCTTTATTCCAGGGGCAGAAACTTTCGAGGCTGTTGATGACAACAGGTTTGTGTTTCTTTTTCATTTATCTTCGCTTTTGCTAGTATTTCAGTGGGTTTCCTTAGTCATTTTTTTAAAATGGCAATCAGTATTCAATGGTATTATCTATAATTATTCAACTAGATTAATTATTTAACTATAATTATTTTTTGAAAGCTATTTATGCTACAGACTTGTTTACTTCAATTACTAGTCAACTGTATTGCTCTAAATTTTGATGTTTCCCTTTCTCTTTACAGCACTGTTGCCGAAAGGCAGAGTTCTGAGGAAATGGCCTTGAGAACTGCAGAAAAGCTTTTGAAGGTACTAAATGGAAAAGATCTTAGAAGAGCTCCTTTAGTAACTGCTTTTGGTTTTCTAGTTATTTTTTATATTTCTTAAAACAGTAACGGGAGCACTTCTGTTCTTGTTTTTGAAAATATTCCTAAGGCGTTTGAAACAAAGTAAAAGAATCTGCTAACCAAATTGTGACTTTTTTTCAACGACTACTCAATGATATAATTTTTTCTATCTAAATGCATTGCAGAAAAAGAAATGAAAAATTTATTTTCTTAAACTTAAATTGAGCTTTGGCTGGTAGGTTATGCCACAAAAAATGTCAATTAATCACGGCATTTTTGTTTTGGCCTTTCTTATGTTTACAGTTTTAAAATTCTCTTTTGTGTTCTCATTAAAACTTTTCAATCATCTTTTTTTACATCCAGTTCTGGTCCCAGTTCACTGATTGAGTTTGCATTATTTGATCGACATCTCCTTGACCACGATAATGATTTTAGCATATCCTAGTGTTGTCACTAATGTTTTGCGTATTCCTTAACTAGTCTGTTTTAATGGCATTTATCAGCGTGATCTTAAAAATTATAGGAAATAAAACCAAAGGGAAATACAATAAAACACAAAGTTCTTTCGAATTATGCGTTAATGGCCGAGAAAAACAAGAGCAAGACTGAGAAAGCATTATCAGCATTCATGGAGCTGGCAAGTGTCGAGGTACTGATGATTCTTCAATCACCCTTGCTTTGCAGTTTGTTTAATTTGAATATCTTCGGCAGAACACACAACAGTCAGAATTGTATGGGTGGCAACTCTTCAATCTTGCCACTCTTCTGAAGAAATCTTTCACAATACCAAAATAACCAAATACTTACAATACTTATTATCGTCAATAGCGTTCTATACTTAAATAGTTAAAAGAATTGCTAAAGGACCTTGCGAAGGCTTTCTTCATTTACTGCTCCAACAAATATTTAAAACCTTTAAGTAGAATTATCTGTGTGTTAACTTTTCAGCTATGCTCTTTCTGTGCAAACTATACCCGAACTAACTACAGCTATTGCACTATAACAAACAGTGCTGCGTCAGGAACTGTCTAGTTCCCTTTGGAAGCCTTTTTCTTGAAGTCTCTTGTTCATCTTTATTGCAGAAAGATTACGTTCCAGCTCTGCTTGGGATGGCCACAGCTTACATGATGTTAAAACAGACCCCCCGGGCGAGAAACCAGCTTAAGCGTGTTGATAAGCTTTCTTGGAACTCAGAGGTTTCAAATCTTCCTTTAATATATTTTTATACGTTAATGTTAAGCTTTATATTTTTATGTATTCAGATGTATAGCTACATTCATCTGGTCAAGGTAGCTCCGACACTTAGTTGTCTATACACACTATATCCGGTGGACAGTATATCTTGCCTTTCCTCCTTCTAACATACCTCAGGGCTTATCCTGAGTCTTTGAATCCTGGTCAACGTCAGATGAAAGCTCGTTTCCAGACTTATTTATTGTGATTTAGCATCTAGAGCAGTATCTGGTCTACTTGCAGTTCTGCTCGCCAGCATTGTCAAGTATGCTGCAATTACGTAGTATGAAGCGTCCATATTGCCTTCCATATAGCCTTGATTTTATTGGATGCTGTCTTGAAGACAACTAAAGCTGCGAAATTCTACTTTTTTTAAGCTGTTTTAAATTGTCACCTAGGATGCAAATGAATTTGAGAAGAGCTGGTTGTTGCTAGCTGACATTTATATTCAGGTTTGTAAATTGGTGTTTGGTGTTTTATTTGAAACAAATATCCAGAAAATCTTCTCAAAGAAAATCTGTAGTGAATTTTTACGTGATTGATATATTCTTCTATTTATTCCTAAGTATTCACTTATGAGCAAATTTTCGTTAAGCAAATGTCCATGAACAAAAATTGTTCACTTGTAGATTTATACTCATATCTATAGTTTATTTGATTTTTGCGTTGGATATTTTTCTTAGTTTCAATTTATTTTTTCCCACTTATACCTTAATGCAAAAGTATGAGGTTTATTTTTCTTTGCTGATTCTTATGTAAAGTGCCCTTCCAACATGCGCATTATCTTAACCAGATGAACTGATAAAGTCCACCAAAGGCTACTCTGAAGAGAAGTGGAATTTCATAAAACTTTTCTTTTTTCTGCTCAATCCAAGAGGATCTGTCCATCCTCGATTGAATACGAAAGGCTCTTGTTTTCTTTTTGTCCCCAGTTTTTGCAATAACAAAGCAAATTTCCTAACCAAAGTGAATCAATATACTTTTAAGCAATCGTTTAAACAGTGGTTCTCTGCAATCAACATAGAAATTGCTAATTCGCTCTCGAACATAATCTTTTTAAATCTGTCTTCTTTTGGACACCAATATATTGTTCCATTACTGAGATTCTCAGCTTTCTTCTGTGGAACCTGGGTTTCATATAAAAACCCAATGCTTTGAAAATCGTTTTGCATATCCAAAGGGCCCATCAATAAAGGATATTATCATTATATCCCGCAGATTGTCCTATGTTAACGATAATAATCTAATTCTATTTTTAATTCCTAGCATATTAGCTTCTTATCTAAGTCCATCATCATTATATCTTACAAAAATTTTGCAACTTGATTTTATTAATCTCTTGCATAATCCAAAATCTAAGCGCGACAACCCAGAGGTTAATGGGAATTACTTGGTGAAGTTCTTTTTCAGTGTCTTAAATTACTTAATTGGCATTCTGATAGTAAGCTCATTTTCGGGTCTTTCTCCGGAACCTAAGATTTGACAGTTTGTTCCAAGGTTTAGAACCTCACATGCATTGGTTTCTTAGCTCGGTAAAGTAGAGGGAATTACCTGTGTGGCAGGATTTAAAGCCTTTACATTTAGTCAGACTTGTCAGACTGGAGATATGATAATGATAGATATAATTGATGATTATATCATCGCAAACCTTTATAAATCTCTATAGGTACACAATTTGTGTTAGCAAGTGACAATTGCATTCATTTTTGATTGGTTGTCATCTTTGCTTTCCAATTCTACGATGGCCTTAACTGTTAAGTTGGAAGTACAGTTCTTTAAAGATAACAGCCGTGGTTTCTCTGTAATGGTTTTAAAAGGAACCAGCTCAAAATAGCGTAACTCTGGTGGTTATTTTAAGGTTACATTAGACGCTTGTTAATGCTATACCTGCTTAGTATAGTCTTCTTTCAGCTACCAAAATGTTGCTTATCCAAGCAATGTTTTCGTTAGTATCCAAACTGCGTTTTTGCTCCCTACTGTGGAATGACAGAAATTTGTGGGCACGAGTTTCTAGATTGTTCATGGTATTTTCATTAACAAATGCTTTTATTTTAACTATATGTTTGAATATAAGGGCCAATTTCATGCCACTGCATTCCGTCTGGCTGCCTGAAGCGACTCTACCGCTGATGCAATTATTGGTTATGGAATAATAAATTATATAAACAAACTTCTTCTGTTATGCAAAAATTGCCATGGTACACGGCACAGACAGAATAAGTTTGCATTGGGACCTCCCTGGCAGTATAACCATCAAATCTGTTTTCTGACTTTTTCCAGAAATAAAGTCATTGTAACCGTAACGTATTTGCACAACCATCTGAGCTGTTTGGCAACAAAATATCAGATAGCATTATGTCGCCAATATTCTTGTAAAAATGGTAGTAATGGCATTTTTCATGCATTTAGAAGTTTATCGCTTTGAGTCTTGGTATCACACCAGATTTTCATAGACAGTGCTAAAGCAATTGTGGTCAGTAAGCGATATGAAGTTGTATTAATGCAAAAAACAGCACTGCTAAACTGCCAAGAACAGAGATATATTGCGTGTCAAGACCTTCTCAGCATAATGATGCATCTACTGCAGTTTCATCCTCTGACCATGCAGTCTTGCCATAAGATTTACTATTTGGATGTTAAAACCCTTACTGAAATTTAAAAGAACAGGTACGGTAGGGTTTCAACAACATGATATCCAATGATGCCACGTGAAATAAATTTTATATTCATGTGAAATCATATATTGGCTTTTCTATTATACTATTTTCAGATAAGCTATTCTTATTTACAGAGTGGAAAATATGATATGGCCCAAGGTCTGCTGAAGAAATGTTTACAATACAATAAGGTATTTGACAACACCCTCTTCTGTTAGATTGGAAATCATTTATTCCTGTGTTTTTAACTTCTAAACCAAGGTACGCAGTTTGTCCATGCTTTTTGGCTCATCATTTCAATATTTAAAAAGCAACTTTGATATTTATGTAACGCTCTGCTGCTATGAGATTTCTGTTTAAAGTCAGGTGATTTAAAGAACGATATATCTTTACAATCTTTGCTAAGATTGTTGCAAATGTTAAGATTGTTGCAAATGTCGTTTTTGTCAACCGGTGAGCAATTTTCAAATTCTCAATTGCTTAAGAATAAGAAGATAAAAAAATTGGCTTTTAAATATACTTTTCAAAAAAACAACGGTCATAAAATTTTATATTCTCTTTCACCAAGCTTAACATCAACAAGAAAGGCTATCCTTAAACAAAAATAATATATCAACTGCTTTTGCTTAAATAGTGATGATCTCCATAAAATTGAAAAATTACAAAGTTTCTAAATTGCTGGTTGCAAATTACTTGCAGAGTCGAAGAAGTCTTTAGACCCATTTCAATTGCAAGCTATAAGAAAACATTACTCGTTTCAGTCGTTGCAATATCTAAACCTTTCTTGAATCATACAAAATTTTTTATTTTTATAATAAATTTGATTCAATATTATACATTGTTTGTAACTGTTTGATTTGTAGTCATGCACCAAAGCTTGGGAATATATGGGTTTTATTATGGAGAAGGAGCAAGCATACAAAGATGCTGCCTATTATTACGAAAATGCATGGACAAACTGCAACGAGTCTAATCCTGCCATTGGTAAGCAACGCAATTTTATCATTTTGTATTATAAATGCATTAAATGTAAAAATAGCTTTGAAAAAGCAAACATTTTGAGTCATACTAAAGCTTTAATATGACTGAGAATGTTTGCTTTTTTCAGAGCCATTTTTAAATTTTGTACCACGAAAAGATTGTTTGCATTTAATCTATAAATGCAAAAATGCTTATGTAGATTTTGTTCACGTTTCTTTACACATTAATTAACTTTTGTATCATTCAACAACAAAGAATGTTTAGAAATTGGTGCAATGAAGCTAACAAAAGTTTTATCTAAGATATTTCAAAATATCGGTGTCTCAAATGGTACATGTCTAAATAATACTCATCTGCAATGCAACACATTTTGCTGAATATTATGTTACTTTGCAGGTGAAAGTGTCATCTAATGCGCTATTAACCAATATAGGATCCTAATACCTTAAAATACTACTACCAATCTTCTTGCTTTTTTACTATACAGAATTTATAATCTCATTGGTATTTACAATTTTCCATTCAAGCTTTTGGCTACATACCTCACTTTTTCAGGGTACAAGCTAGGATTCAACTATTTGAAAGCCAAACGATTTGTTGATGCAATCGACGTCTGCCACAAGGTATTTCAATCTTTTTTGCCTGAAGGAGGCCTGACATTTATTTGAAGCTCGTTCGAGTTTCTTGCGAAATTCATTTTAGAAAGGCTTCCTAACAGCCTCCCACTGATAACCTTACAGATATCTGAATTTATTTAAAGTATGAAAGCTGGCCCTGAAACTTTAATGATGATTTTAGCATTGAACACAAAATATTACGAAAGGAATAACGATGCAAGCTTTCTAACTATAATTTTACTACCTATTATATCTATAACGAAATAGCTTAATGGCAATCAAAATACTGCATTTTCGAATGCAAATATTATCGCATTGTCAGCCTTTCATTATTTCATATACATTATTTTCTGAACATATTGTTGATGAAAACATTGATTCAAGAAGATTATTAGATATCAAATATAATTATCGATGTCAAACATTCCTTAATGTATAAATCAAGCTTAGGTAGAAGAACTATTTGTCTAACATTATGAACTTGAAAATGAATGCTTTCAAGATATTGCATTGGATGAAGATTGTACATGAAAGGCGAATGTACGCTGAGTGTTTTCTAGATGTGTCAATATACCAAAATTTCAGAGTTGTTTGTTTATCATTGCTTTTTCTTTGTAGGTATTAGAAAAGCAGCCTAACTACCCGAAAATCCGCAAAGACATCCTTGACAAAGCAAGACACGGACTCCGAGTCTAAGTACTTTTTCATAAATTTTCTTTGCGACATAGTCTTCAGGGCACAAACTTCAAACTTATGTGTTAACATATAAGATTAGCAGCATTGCAACCACTGTTGCTCATTTGAAGAGAATTATAAGTAATATGATCGAAGTATGTACAGAGATGTAGTGTTTGATTAATTGTATAATTAAGCAAGTGAGCTTAATGCATTGTAAATAGACTTTTCCCCTGAATGCACTCCTCTATTAAGTGTCTTTCCAGACTTACTTGGAATTCGACAGTCGCATTTATCGAATCGATGGAAGTCAATAGATTTAAATATAGGTATTTGCTTTATTTGAGCTTCAAATGTTCGAGGAAAAAGCATGTTAAAAGTTTTAATGGAACAAAACATCTTTATTTTTTGGGAAAGTGAACGATTCTAGATGTTCAGTGCTTTGATAACCATTCAACTCTAGTCTTTCCTGAAATCCTAACAATTTTCAAGGATCTGATCTCAATTTTGCCTGAAGTCCACAGTCCTTTTTGTCAGAAGTGCTATCATTTCATTCTAATATTTTAGTGTCTATATTATATGATCATATGAGAATCTATTGCGATTAAAAGTGAACTATATTATAATACTATTGCAATTCTTTTCATTTTATTAAGCTGCCAATCCTTCTCATTCTTAATTACCGTGAAGGGTCTGGGTGTTATATTGTTCCACATCCCAGTATTTTACAAACTTGAGTTTGTGATAAAGTCTCATTCATGCAACCTTTACTACACTGTCAAGTGCTTTCATTTCAAGTTCGACATTGCTTTTAATTGTCCATCTTTTCTGCAAAAATTCTCTAGCTTCCTCTAGCCTCGGGCAATTTTTATCACATTTTTCTTCCTTGTATTATGCTTACCTGAAATCACCTTCCTTCAAACCCCCACCCCCCACCCCCCCCCCCCAAAAAAAAAGCTGATAGTCTATGCAAATATACGCATTATTTGTAAGACATCATTCATAAGAAATTGACCCCAAAATGATCAATAGATCGACCGTTTATAGTAAAGATCACTGCTTTATAGTAAAGCAACATTGTTATATTCTTATAGTAAAGCAACATTGAAGAGAAGGATTGCTGAATACACCAATTCGACTTACGACCTCGTTTTGGAAATTTCTCCAAACTTAATTATACGACTTTTTTAAGCGCAGATTTGGTTTTATCGCCATAATTTTAGGCAGGATACCATTTTTCATATTGTTTCAGCTTGTATTTTAGATTTCACGGAGAAATGGAGTTTGAAAACTTGTAAGGGATTTGACCGCAAAAATCGTTCCGGGGGAAACTTTACCCCCCTAGTCGCCAATCACGGTCAAATCCCTTATAAAGTTTTTATCTTTGTGTCGTCATAAAATCAATATCGTGAGTAATATGATAATGAAAACTTACAATTAGACTAAAATCATTGCTCTTAATCTGAATCTGAGGTCAAAAATTTTATACAAATAAATTTTGAAGAAGTTTTCAAAACGAGGCCGTAAGTCAAATTGGTGTATTCATCTTTGAAAACTGAAGTTAGCGTCACCGGTCCTGATGATAAATATTTTGCTCTCTTGTGTTTCTTGCTGGGATTTTTCAACTCTTCTGAAACTTCTCATAGCTAAGCCGTATCCGTTTTTTTACTAGTTAACCTTTCTCATAGTCTCGTTGATCACCCCAGACTATGGCAAAGCAGCTCTAACAGAGTGACAAACCGCGTTTTTTCTACCTTTCGGCACTCCCTGTCCCATCAAAGCCTTGCAATGGAGGCCGTTGTTTCATCTCGAGTAGACCTGAAGGAGGATCGATTTCATTCCTTGACCACAACTAAATGCTTTTGTCTTCGATCACACGATCACGTATTAAGGTCAGATTTCATTAAACCAGTCGTTTGGAACTTTTTTCCAACCTAAGTGTTTGACTGTGCAGGAAAATATTACGTGTGAAAGGAAACTTAATAGGGGATAGGAAAGTCTTGACGCCTCCCACTCTGCCACTTGATTCCCATGCCAGTTAATCTCAGAAGCCATTAAGCTATATCTGGCAATTGCTGTAAGCGCAAATATAGCTTTTTCTAGCTCAACGTCTGTCTTAACCCATATGTCATTGACTGTCAGTCGACGGAGCTGACCCAGATTTTTGTCCACACTACATTTCTTCTAAAGGCTAATGTTTCAAGGAAACTTTACATGACCATTCAGCCCCTTTTCATCTTTAAAATATATTGAAACAAGTGATTCAGTGCTTTCTTTGACATCTGTTCGATTATGGTCCTATTTTCTATTCTTTAGAGGGGGCTTTGCCAGGACCGGGGCAAGGGGCTTTTGAGAAATAGGCCTAATGACCAAAGCCAGACCTAGAAATCCTATTTGATTCTCCTTGAAACCGGGAACTGAAAACCTTGTCTACACATTAGTTCTTAAAATTCAAATGCTTTCGGTAACATGCCTGTGCATATATCAGGTTTAAACTTGGCATTACGCAATTTTATATGCCCACTGAATGTTTTTTGTTTCCACTGTAAAACTGCCTGATAATTGCCGGTGCAAATAGAAACTTCGATTCCACATCACAAGACCCTTTGTCCGTGAAGCGCCTTCTCGTTACCCGTGATATTTTGTTTGCTTTCTCATATTTTTGCTTTTGGTCACCTTTTTGTCGAATTTTGTTTGACTGACATTAAATGAGTGAATAATTTAGCAACAAGTCCATGGTTTCCCAGTTTCGGTTTTCGCCATAGAGATGGTTTTCGCCAAGTGTATGCCATCAGTTTCCCTTATTCATTACCACCGCGTAAATATATCAGCCAATAGAATCTCCCGCTATACATCTTCTCATTCAAGTCGAAGACTCTAAGTCTTAGAACAGAAGGCAAATGGGGACTGCCCTTTTTCCCTAAAATTATTTTATATGAAATCCAATGTCTCTATTTCCATCTAAGCTGTCTGCTAACAGCAAAGTGTAATTTTATAAAAAGTAGTGGTTGAATGATGATGACATAGCAATATATTTTAGGGAACTTTTAATCTGCTAGATAACCTAAAAGACACCAAGAGACAGCTTTAAATGTTCAGCTTTAAAAGCTGAACAGAGACAGCTTTAAAAGAGGTTTGCCCAGCGAAAGATCGCAGTTTTGCTTATATGAGTAACTGTTGTGTTCTGTCTGAGTTCATTGAAATATAGACTTTTTCAAACCATGGCCAGATTGCAGATATTGGACAGAAACAGGGCCTGTCCTCGTTTGGCCATATTTAAATCATCGGTTTAGGGCATTTTGCCTCTGTAAATGTATTTCATGGTTTTTTGGCATGTTCAAGTTTTGGAAATGCGAAACATTTCTTAAAATATTTCTGCAAAATTTTTATCCCTCGTTACCAAAACAACACTCTCTCCTCCACCCTCCGCACCTACCTGAACCCTGTAGTTTAAGCGCTACCCTATTGTATTTTGTAGCTTGTAGCAGTCAATGTTGTAAACTGTTTGTTGATTGTTTTCATGTAATGCTTTTGTGTTTGATGTTAAGGCCACAAGGTTTCAATGTACCTTCCCTGTGAAATCGTCTTGCGAATATGTGATGTTATTTTCATACTTTATTTGAATAAATTGGCGATTTAAATAGCCGAAGTACTACAGTATCCGATCACTTACTTTCGATCTTTGCAATCACCCTTCCCTAAGAGAAGAAAATACCCATCCAAATTTCGCTTAATTCCTCCTAAACCTCGAGCATAGGGATGCAGCCAAACAAGTAAAGGCATGAAAATGATATCGAAAGTGGCAATGGAAACAGAGAACCATTTGACTGCAGCCGGGTAGAAATCATGACAAATAGTTTCTGTCTGCCGGTTCTGTAAGTTATGCTTAACGGTTGCGCCCTGTTTGCAGATAACTCTGCAAGAAAATTGGTGAAAAAACCTGGCAGTAAAAACTTTTATTTGGATATACAGGCCAAAGTCTAAAAGAAATTAAGAAACCTAGAATAATGGCAGCTGAAGGAATCTTTTCCTAATAGAAAGAATTATTTAGATCTGGCTTCTGGTTCTAAAATTCCTAATTCTTTACTATTCTTGATACAGAATATTGCAACACCAGGTTTATTACTGCACCATCTTGAATTTAGCGAAGACACCAATGGTCATAAATACTCTTTGATTTCGTTCTACATCTGATTATGGGTCTCTAAAAAGTCATTAAAAGACTAAAAAGGGGCTCCTCAGGGGAAAGCTGAAGGAGACTCCTCGAATGAAATATCCCTAACAACATTGAAATCACCTTGGAATCATTTTGGTATTTAAAGAATGCTTCAAACTGTAATTATATCTCCTGTCTCCTGGCCTTTCTTCAGAAAAGTTTCCGCCTTTTATTTTTGTAACTCTGAGTATCAAATGAGCTGCAAACATGAGAAGACAACGAATGGAGCCCTACTTACAAGTACCACAAGGACATGTACGTGAAGATTGTCAAATAATTTGAACGCCTTAAATTGATAACTTCTCTGGTCCATTTTGGGATTGCTGCATTAAAAGGTTGAGGTTTGTAAGAATCCTGGCTGCGTGGGATATATTGAGGGGCTAAACACCTTTTCGTTTCCATGGCTTGTCTCCAAAAGTAGGTCTCTTGCTCTTAAGGCTCATACAGTCAGTCTCCAAACCCTTTGGTATTTTGGAAATTGGAACTGAGCTCTTGCCCATATACGCATTATAAAAAATTTTGAGCCATTGTTAAAAAAGCTTTTTAGAATGTTCATTATTCTTGAGGCTAAATTGGGCCAAATTGCTAAACTTTTCATTACTGAAACAGAAAAGTTTTATATCCAATTATTCCATTTTTTGTGTTTTCTACCCTTGTCATCTTTGCTACGTTGATTTAAGCACTAAACAGCATCGTCTTTAAGCTAAACTAAATCTTGCGCCTTTCTCTATTTATTTCGACTCCCCCTCTTCGTCCGTCTCCTTCGCAGAAGTCCATAGGAAGGAAACAAATACTCCTCTCTCAAGAACGAAATAGACTTAGAGCAGGTCTATATTCCGATCAGATCAAGACCTTTAAAAGGATGACACAGCTGTATATTAATAGCCAGTAAATCACACTTGATGGAAAATTGTCCAGCATCATTCTGAAATGCCTGTTTTTGCGGTGAACTATCAGTCGATTTTCACCCGCAATAGACAGAAAATAGAGGATTATGCTCCCGCCTCCACTCAAAGGAACCAACTACCGACGCTCAGAATTATGGCCATTTCACACAGGAAGGAATTGGACCTTGTCAATTTGCTGGAGACAAGGGTTTTAAGAAGAGGGAGCAAAGCAAAGCTGTCACTTGAAGAACTGACTGGGTCAGTGCAATTGACTTAATCGTATAGGGGCAAGAACGTGCACAGTGAAAAGGTCTGATAGGGACCATCTCAGAAAGTAGTCAGAGTATCACAACTAAGTTTACAGCATTTGCAAATAGATTTTTGAGACGTGGAATCAAGCTGCATAGAGATTTTGGCACAAAGCTTGGACACCTGACTTTTATTCGCAATCAATCATCACTGAACTGCCAAAATACCGAATACATATCAACAGCAGCAATGTGGACAGAAGAAGCTTTCGATCCTGACAGTTTCCCAACAATGATTCTTAACGATGAAAAATATGCGCATAAAAGACCACTAACAGACGAGGAATACATCACCTTGACTCAAGAGTTCGTCTGTGCCTCGGCGCAGTCACAAAGCAAATTTCCCATGGCCTCTACGAACTTTGCCAGTCAAATGAAATCACCCTTTATCGATACAAACAACGCCAGACAATATGACTTCACAGGTTATGACTTTAGACCCCAGAACTTCATATCGTACGATTTTCAGCCAAATTCAGTTCAACCTTTCGAGGTGAGTAGAACTACAATTCTTTTTCAACTAAATTGTGCATCGTCGTATAAAAGAACAATTCTTCCAATGCTGCAAAAACAGCGAAATTTTGTCATAAAAATCTAGAAATAGTCATTACATCGTGTGTGATTTTATTACGTCTGTATAGGCAAGAAAAATGGCTTGTACACATAAGCTCGAAAAATGATTGTTCTAACTTAAGCTCCATCTTGCAAAATTGTGCAACAATTTACTAATAGCTGGCATATCTTTAGCGGGGCTACTGCATTGTAAAGCCAAAATTAAAAACCATTTATTAGTTTTCAATTATTATACCTAGAATTGATAGATTATAGTTCCTTTATACATCATCTTAGGATGAAGGTAGAATTGCTCCTAGAAGACGTTAATGGCACTATTCCTATGTAGCTTTCAATGCAACTGGTTCGTTATCCATTTCTTTCTATTTCTGTCAAATCATCTTTTTTCTCGACTGAATAACTTACAGCCTAGACTTCTAGTTCAGATTAAGTTTCTGGGTGAGACAAAGAAAATTTCGTATTTATTTCGTATTTATTCTTAGTAAATGCATGTGCTCTTGCTTTAAAGATCTTCAAATAAGTTTTTTTGCATGATGGACATTTTTGTTAAAGAATTATCCATTTTACCCTTAGGGCTCAAAATATTTAAGAAAATTGATATAATTAGAGCTTCTGAAATCTCTATTTCTTGATATTCGTTGAAAATATTTGAAAATTTTTAAAATGATGAATCATGAAACTGAATGCAAGCAACTTTGAAACGTTTCAATGTCTTTTGAAAAGATCAACCTCATTGGAGCTGCTTGATCCAACCTTGCAAATTGTCGAAAGCCATGCAGCATAAGATTTTTTCTAGTTGTCTATATCCTTTCAAAACTAGATTCACTGTCCACTTTGCTGGCTAGAGTCTGAAAAACAGCCTTGTGATTAATGTGTGCTTGAATTTGATTGCTAAACTCAGATATTTTGATAAAAATCTGAAGCTATCAAACAGAAATTAAAATAAATTTATTTTCTGATTGAATTGAAAGCTTAATCGCTCTTCCTGAAGGTGACAATTTTCAAGACTGTTTAAAAATGCTTTTCTCTACTCCCATGAGCATGGACCATCTCGCGCTCCTCCTAGCAGTAAAAAAAGGAATTAATGACACCAAAGAGTACTGGACTTTTTAGGAGAAAAACTATATCAAGCATCTACTTCTATCTTGCAACATCGTATTTCCATTTTAAATTTTTCAGAGGGAATTTTTCTGGGAAATCAATAAGTCATTGATAATATAAGAGATAACTGGTTGACTAATGTAAAGATTTGTTTTAGGAAACGCCTAGTACAAATTGTAGCTATATGCTCTGATTATGACGCGTGCAAATCATTCGATGCCACTTCATCTAGAATGAATCTCTCCTATGTGAATATGAGCAGAAGCCATCATCTTACTCTTACGTTTTGCGCATTCGTTTTAGGTCCGCCGAAAAAGGCATCGCAGCAACAGTTTAAGAAGCGAAACAAGTAACGAGACAAGCAAATCGGAAGACGAAGGTAACGACCATCGAACACTGGCTAATGTCAGAGAGCGACAGCGTACGCAAGCCTTAAATGACGCATTCAATGCGTTACGCCGTATAATACCGACGCTACCTTCAGACAAATTGTCGAAAATTCAGACGTTACGGCTTGCGACGAAGTATATTGATTTTCTATGTCAAATTTTGAGCAATGACGAAATGAACCCAAACGCTGCTGCCAGTTGTTTTTACATAGCACACGAGCGCCTTAGCTATGCCTTCAGTGTTTGGCGAATGGAAGGTGCTTGGGGCAATGATGGCGGGGAGCGAGAGAGAGACCGTAGCAGCAATTATAACGTTTGTTCGCACCCAGAAACGTATCCCGAACAACAATTCTTGCAGGGTCAACATCCTGATAGATTTATGTGAATTGCTGATATTTTTCAAACTTCTGGCACAGAAGAGGTGTATTTAAAGGTGCAGATTCTATTCTTTTATTACATTATTACGACTAAAATAGCTGGTTTAATTTAGGCATAGACTAACTTTTCCAGTTTTAATTTCACCTCTTGTGACGTGTTTTCTCGAAAATAGGCAGGCCGCGCTCCTTTTAAGGATCAAAGGTTTGTTACATCAGCTTTGCTTTTGGTCTACCTAATGTGTTGACTTGAGAAAAATTTACCAGCTCTCGTTTAACTAGTTTTAGATCCAACCTGGCCCGTCACGTCTTCACTGAATCTTGTGGCAAGTAATCGGATACTCAACACCAAATAATTTCTAGTAATTTTAATGTAAGAATCAATTTGCGGTGGCTGAATGTTTCTCTGGCGAAATCACACAAATAGGTTTATCAGCTGACAAAACGGCCAAGAAATTGATTTTCTAGAATATCTGACGACAATCTAGGAAATGATACACGCCATGTGATGGAAGTTAGGAATATTGACGGATTTGTGAAGTTTTGTTTGGTTGAATTGTTAAGATCTATTTACATCGATGGGGAATAATAGACATCACTCTTCTCAACCTCAGTTAGTTCAACGTAATATATCGAGGCTCAGATAATAGCTTTGGATAGATAATATTCAAAAAATTAGTCAATACACTTCCAGTAATGTGATCTGAATGAGTCAAACTCCAATGCAATTGAGCTACTCCTATTAAAGATTGTATGGAAGGTTTCAGCAAAACATTTTCGTTTAGAAATATTTCATCAAATCTTAACTATAAGTCCCAACAAATATGCGTACATTTGTGTGATCCAGCAAAAGAGATACACCATTTTTGGCACTAACCACCAACCAAAGCAACATTGCATTTATTTTGTTAAATACGTGATCTTGAATCTCTCAACGAAATACGTAAATTTTCTCTAAACCTTAACAAAATTGTGCCCATAATATACAGTTGCTAAGAAATAGTTATTTATAATAAGCTTCGTCATATTTATATTACCATTGTTTTGTAGTATCATAGTAGACTTGATTTGCATAAATTATCATAAATCACCATCATTTATTGTCATATTGACCAATCAACTTGATTCATCCTCACAATTAAAATAATCATCATCACAGTGTCGTCGATCTTGTCGAGCACTGCCGAACATATAGAGACCATATTTAGTTATACCCGACATTTTCGTTAATGCTTCGATTTAAGCTTTTAGTTTGTTTCGTTATTTGGAACTTTAATTTATATTACTTTAAGTTGATTCTGTTACTTCAAGTACAGTCAAACGTCTATTGACGGATAGCTCAATACTAGTATAGTTATTCATCCAGCAATTACATTTTTATAGCAGTAAATTTGCTTGTTAAACATGATCACAGAACTATAATTGTTATTCAATTTAGTTCCCTAAACAAATTCCGTATGCCTAGCTTAGTATGCCATAATTACAACACAACAATTCCATATAGAATTTAATATGTTGGCAACAGTAAGATTCTGCTCTTGATGAATTATTACTAAACATGACACAATTTTCTTGAATATATTTCTATACATTATTTCTATAAAATATCATTATAATAAACAATATGCCTTGTTCGTATTGAATCGCTAAAAATCGCTGATTAATATTGCTTCTGCAATGATCTACTTATTGTCAACAGAATCTGCCGTGCAGTTTACTGTAGCTCAAAAGAGCAATAGAATAAATAAATAAATGAAATTATATTACCAGAAAAAACACACTCTCGTCTTTGCTTACCAACCTTGGTTTTTTGAAGAGATGCTTAAACCAAAGGGCTCTATTGTCGTAGACATTATATAAGTGCCTACTCAAGTGTCTCTAATGGACGCCCTCCCCCCTCCCGTGTATTAATTTCAGAAGAATTTGCCCTCCCCCCATCGCTTATTAACACCTCCCTTCTATTAAATTTTACAAATCTGTCATGACCAGAACATGCAATTTTCACTTGTCAATAATTCCCATTGTTATGTTATGTAGTAATTTTTTCAATTGTCATAATTCCCCTTGTTATGTTTGTCTGTCTTTAACTCTAACCATCTATCCATTATCAAGTAACCAGTGTCACCATTCTACTACTTCCTTTGCCTTTTAATTAAAAGATTTACCAACATCCACTCTTTTTATTAGCTCCCCTTTGCTATCAAAATTTGCTGACATTTTATTGAAATTTGGCCAACCTGAACACCCCCTTCTATTAGCAACCCCTTTCTATTGAAAACTGACCGACATTAACACCCCCTTCTATTAGCACCCCCCTTCTATTGAAAACTGGTCGACATAACCACCCCCTTTCTATTAGCACTCCGTTCTATTGAAAATTGGCCGGAATGAGCACCCCCTCCCTTCTATAACCTCCCCCTTCTATTAGAGACACTAGAGTAGCAGTGGAACATTGTTTTACAGGCGTAAAATGCAAAAAGAGATGGTGTGACACGTTAACAACCAAACAGTGAAGTCTGACTAAAGCTCAATAATTCTAGTTGAAGTAGGACTCGAAGTTTAACATTATTTGAAAAAGATAGTTCTGAAATGAAGTTTACATGACAAAGACCAGTAACAGCGCAAAGCTCTTTTACTTATGAATTGCATGATCGCTAATAATCTAAAAACTTTCTTTTTATGTTTTTCAAGGAAGTTCACCTCTTGCCACTGGGGGTATTTTGAAAGCATGCAAAACGTTGATAAGACTTATTCACTAGATTTGGAAGCGATGCAAAGAATACTAAATAAAAATTGAAGCAAAAATTCAGAATCTGATGAAAACTCTACGATAACTTACTTCTCAACAAATCCCTTGCTAAATTTTTGTCATCTTAAACCTAGAGCGATAAAACTAGGCAGAACTTGATGTTTTAATTGCTCTGCAGTGCTTTTTATTCCCAATACAGTTCAATATGAACGAAGGTAATGGAATGTCACAAGGGGCTTAGAATTGAACTGATTTGTTTTTTTGTCAATGTTAGCATTCGCGGAGCATTTGACGGCCAACTATGTTCTACTAGAGGTTTGTGCTTGAAGTCCTGAAAAAATTACAGTAGGGTACGAGAGTGGCTTGTTAATACAGCAAAGGTTTATCAGGGCCTGTCTTAACTGCCCTATTCAACTGCAAACTTTATTTGGGCAACGCAAGAAGACAAATGACTTTAGTGCCATCCATACGAGGAAATGCCTGGATTCAAAAACAACCAATTCACCACGATATGCTTTCACAACATTCAAGGATAAACTGATGCACAGGTAGGCTAAGCAATATTCCTTTTGAACTGGACCAATCTCGATGCATAACTTAAATGCCAACGTGACTGTTTATTTCGTAAGTGCGTTAATTATCAACTGTTCTGGATTAGGCCCAATAATGGCCCACAGTTAGGCCACGAACATTTTAGAGTAGGTGTCCAGCGCTTATTCATTGACAACGAAAATGGGGAGGACATAGTGCAAGGGACACTAAAAGGTCTCAGAAATTGCTAAGCGTACTTAGCTAGCATACGTCTGTTATATATTTACGTTGCATGAAGAGGGTTTGCAAGCCAAGTAATTGATTCTTATATTTTATATCAGCCTTGTAGTATTTAATTTCAATTTCTTAACTAGTTTTGTTGGAACAATAACAGAACCTTACTTTGTAGAATCTCGTTATCTCATTTCTCCTTACCGTCGTTTGTCACGTTCCGGACAAGATTTGGTGACTTAGTCAAGGATAGCAGTTTTTTTTATTTTCCAAGTTACAGTCCTCGTTTCGGCTATCAGTTTAAATTTTCACAGATTTCGGTCACTTTTATTTCAGTCAAAAAGTTTACAATTCGTGAATACTAATCTGCAAATCAAGTTGAAAATGATTTCTTCTCAAAACTTGAGCTTGGAAAAAGGCTAAACATAGGTATGTATATTTCTATGCTTAGTATATTTACCTTAATGTATTGGTTGAAAATTATGAAAAATACAAACAACAAATGGCTTCACATAGTGAGTAAATTTGTTGCAATTTATCAAGCAGGATATTGAATATGGCTGGAGATCCACATTTGGTCCACAACATATAAACACTGTACAAATTAAAATCGAATTCTAAAAAACGCTAAGAAGTTGTAGGTTTAGAGATATGTTACAAGTTGCAATACCATTCCGAAATCTCGTGGAAGGCCTTCGAAAGAGGACTTCTTGATGAAAATAATGGAGAATGGAAAATATTTAGAGATTGTGAAAATTTTAATATTCCTACCCTTTTGCTAGCTTACCTCTTGCTTCTAACGTTAAATGTATCAAATTCTTTGGTTTCTAAATTCTAGATGAGTCCATATAGATTGGCAGTTGGTATGGTCAGGACCATAAATGTAACAAAACCAATTACTAAAGCTAGAGGAGGCACAATAGAATAAGAGATTTCTTTGCGGAAATAAATGATTTGATGTTATTTTGACGACTAATCATGCCTCAAGGATTCCAAATTTTTTTCAATATGCAAAAATCTCACGAGAAGTCAAAGCTAGTCAAAAACGTTGCGACATTATTGAGCCAAAGCAGCGGCAGCAGTGCTGTTTACTCAATGAGGTATACCTCATTGCGTTTACTTGAGCAAGTTCTGACAGCGGCGTATATGACGTGACTCTTTTATGAGGTCAAGAGCGAAAATACCATTTTATTGCTTTCAAATCCAAAATAATCTTTATAGATGTGCTTAAGTCACTTTTGCATCGTAGTATAAATCATTCTCTCCTGAGCAGTACTAACGGTGTAGTAACTCATCGCTATTCTGGGCAATGCAGGATCTGCTGCCTTCCAACCACATTGATGTTCATACTCTACGGGGGCACTTCTTGTCTTCATGTCATACTTTTCGCAGTCAAAACAAGGTTTTCTCGTTAATAGCAAATCATATATCAACGTGCTTCGGCGCAATTTATAAGTATCTTGCGCCTATATAGTGCTGTCGGTTTGCTGTAGCTGGCTACAGTCAAGGAAGAGGTGTGGTTTGTTACTTACTATGCTAGGTCATGGTCAACCAAAGCAGCTACTTTGAGTGTATCATAAAGCATTGGCTTGTCCTCTATAAACTGCACTGGCACCCATCAAGTCATTGCTCTTATCTGACAGGGTTGTCTGAACAAAGCTAAAGCTTGAGAACTACACAATAAAGGACAACGGTTTGATATCGAGGCTCAACATTCTCTTTCCTCTCTGCTAGGTAGCCACTTTCGACAAACACAAATCCAAACTCAATTCTTGAATGAACTAACAAATGTTGTGCAAATAAAACTTCACTAAAGAACCCGTGCTTGAACTCGTTCTGTTTTTAAGCGTTAATACCAAAACCACTCGTACCGTTGTCAAAACGCTCCTTGGCTCAAAATTGCATTCGGATGCAAAAATCTGGTGTTGTAAACCGAAGCCAAACCGTTGGTATAGTAAACAATAGTTGAATTGCATCAACTTTTGATCCTATAAATTCTTACATTACTTGACACAGTTAAAATTCAAGCTTCAACTAAACCTCTCCATTGGCTTCCTTAGCTTTTTTTGTTCGCGATGCAGAAATTACTACCTGCATCTTAATCATTGTCAAGGGTCTCATGATATCACCAAGAAATACTCTTGCCAAGAGGGCCATTAGAGCTGGAGGCAACCTGAAAGAAAGTGCTCCTTTCTAAACTTTATGAAGAACATCCACTTTTACTGAGTTTTGCCCCCGCCCCCTCCCCCCATTTGATGTACTTCATTTAGTTTCCTTTTTCGTAATGTTTGCACACTTCAAAATACTACGATACAGGTGTTAGAAGATATATTGACAATGTTTCATATGATTTTTGCCTACAGCTATCGAGAAATAGATATAGGGAACCATATATGCAAAGCCTAGAATCTAACCCAAGAAATTTTTAAAGGGTTCGAAATCTCAAAACAGTTTATTTAGGATAGTAGGTATCCTAAAGCAAAGGCCGAATGCGTCTGGCAATTTACAGTAATAGTTTCACAACTCAAAATATATTTTCTCTAAGATTACTCATAGATGATTGTTCCTTATCGCTGCCATACGTAACCTCCAATCAAAAAGCCTAATTTTTGCTTCAAAACCTCTAGACATAGATTGGGATTTATCATGACCCTTGTTTCTCTATCCCTTTTAGATGTCTAGAGCTAATGGTGATTTCTTCCGTTCCCATAATATATAGCCTTCTACTTGCAATCTGGCAAACCGCATTGCTTTTCCTCCTAAGACGAGTATAATTTAGGCGATATAGAGCTATTGAAAGGAAACACGACTTAAAGTATCACGTCTTAACTACTGTTTGGCCAAACCCACAACTTTTTCCCTTTCCTTTTGTGGCTTTAGCCAATAAAGAACGGTTGTGATGCCTCTTTCTAAAGTCCCTTTGCGTATCCCCTAAATATGAGAACTAAAGATTGATTGATACTTCAGGTGTTTCTTGTCACAAACAGACTTAACAGCAGAACTTTTTCACCGTCGCTAAATGCGATCACGCTACGCTGCAAATACATCAATAAATGTTTTCTCATATGAACCCACAGGATCTTTAAGGCTCTTTAAACGTAGAAGAGCTTAGCTGGAAATATATATTCACATATGTTAAGAAGGCTACAGGGTTTATTGAATAGAAAGAACACTAACAAAAAGATCTTTCACTCCAGATAAAGGGATTGCTGAAGATAGTAGGATAGACAGACGGACTGTGCGTCTTGATCCCCAATCAACCCTTCTTCCCTAGCCATTCACATTGCCAAATTATACAAATTGAAGAAATATTTAGATAGTAATACACGAAACAACAATCACATTGAAAAGAAAACATAACTTGAACAATTCGCCCTCCCATAAGGTAGAGTCACTCTATAGGACATCATATTAAAACTTCAATTGACCGCGTATAGATCGTGTCAACTAACACCTAAATCTGTTTCCTAAATAATAAATAAATAAATAAAGAACACAAAAGACAGTAAATGTTTACTTTTTAAAGAAGCTAAAAATTGATAGGCCTGATGGTTTAGATTATTCTGCAAAATCTTTGTTATGAATTAAAATCATTGATTAACATAAAAATACGATTTCCTTTGTTTTTTATTTCTTTTGATCATAAGATAATCACAGTCTTGCGTTTACCATTTACATAAGAAGCTAAATTGTTCAAGTGAATATGGCCAAGGGGCAAATCACTCTATGGAAATCTCGTTCATCTTTGATGAGAATCCTAAGTTTAACTGAAAATGCCTTGAAATTCTTTTGCTTTGGTGGAATTTTTGTACCTTAATTGTAAGAGTGAATTGCCCCTCGACTGTGGAAATAAAGATTTGAAAATTGTTGAAAAGAGGGAAATGTCTCTGTTTTAACCAGAACATAATTGAGGACAACAATGAAGATTAAAAACGCTTGCCATCTTAAATATAAACTTAATACCCTGTAACAAACTATTTTACATCTTAAAGCTCTTCCCAGCTGACGGTATCATTTTTTCAGTCCATGTAACATTGGAGATTTGAAAGATGGTCCAAGATGGAAAGATGGTCCAAGGTGAAAGATGGAAAGTTTGAAAATTTCATTCTAATTTTTAAGTAAAACTTTGCTCTTCCATGGCTAAAAAGCAACCAATGTTAATGCATTATTAAGGATTCTATTTTTCTTCAACTGTTACTTCGTTTTCTTAGTTTTATGGTAAGGTAACTACTGTAGAAGAAACCCTACTTGAATTTGTTTCTTTCTTCCCATTATAATGGATGATTTGTGAGTTTCATGTATCGTATTTTTCAATAACTCCCTTGTCAAGTGTTCTTCTGATTTAACTACTTCTTTTGATTCAACCATAATTTTCTTCTCGTCTACGTTTGCACTCTGTAAAATATCCTTAGAAAATATCACTATTATTCGTGACAGTTCGTTTGGTTCTCTTTTTGGGTATTAAATATTTTGCATCTTTAATACATACCCATTAGAGAATTATGTCTTCGAAGTCCTCTGGTCAGCATACAGTACCTGTATATCAGAAACAAAACTTTTCAAATTAGGCTGTTTTATTTTTATGCCCAGGAAGAAATTTCATATGAAACTGAATAATTTCTTTAAGTTCTAATTCGAATTATATTTTTACATAATGCTATTTGCTACAAATCATCTTCGAATTAAAGGATATATGTAGACTTTTTTAAAGAGAAAAGAACGTTTCTATGGTATTCAGCTCCATTAAGTTTGATCATGGTCTTTTGCTGATTTTTTCCTTTGACTATGATTAATCTTTGTTTAATAAGAAACCTTTGATTAACCTTATGAAGATGGCGATGGTTGAGGCATCAAATGTTAGCTGCTGAATCCTTTCAATTCAAAAGAAAAAATCAATAATCACTCCAAAAAGAAATCTAATCCAGCCCTTTAATTTTATGTTGACTGGAAGTTTGTGAAAGAAACAAATTGCATTCTGTTTATAAGAGCGAATTATTCTACCTTACAACCAATGCGCTGCGAGGTGACACCCGACCTTCCTGTACAAAACTTCATAACTTCCATCTTGCGTAGTTTTCACTTGCTAGTTCATGGGCTGAAACATGGGATAAATTTGATCATAAACACAATCCTATGGGATAAGTTTTAGTGATTATGAGATGTGGACAAATGAGTCACAGAGGAGGAAGAGAAGTAATCCCTCATTGGAAGTGCTTTTGTCAATCATTATCGTTGAAAGGGAAAACTAACTTTTTGAATGGAATGAAAGCTCTTTTTGTTCCCGAGACAACACCGTACAGCTTTCCCATATGTTGCAAAAGTAGTTTAGCTATTGAAAAGGATTTATCAACGCCACTATCCATCGTTGTCACAGTGATTACGTTAGTTAATGAAATCATCACCTTTGAAAACTTAAAGACCTACGCACAATTTCGCGACACTTATCTTTAAACTTAATACGGCTGTACTTTGGCTTTCTTACTGTTGTTCAAACCATACTAAATTGTCATAAATAAAGTAGATTGCGTGCCTTAATGGGAGTACCCTCCCCCCTTTGGCTCTATCTTGAGTTTGTTCCATGTGTCCGTCAGCTGATTTAGTTGTATATACAGTTGTTTCTCTTTAATGTTCTTAACGTAATTTGGGATTTAATAAATTAATTTTGAACAATTATCTTTAATGACGTAACGTGTAATTAATTGATTTGTTAGAACAAAAGTTTTTAGGATTATTTTACATATGCCAGTGTCTGGATTTTATAAAACTCAGAAAAGCCGGCAAGTATTTTTGAAACATAAAACTGGAATTCTAGTATACCCCTAATTTTTTAAATACCTGAGGGTATTTTAGACATAATTTAAGTTAATATTGTAAGTTTCTGGCAAGGATGATTTTCCGAGAGGTCGCAAGTATTGAATGAAACATACCAATTCAAAATGAGATTATCTTTATCAAACCTAGCTAACATGGAAAGAATTTGTTCAATGTTCGTTGTTACGATTCCATACTGCTTAAAGACAGGACAGCAGAATATTTGAGGGACTGGAAAAAAGTTAACAAATGCAGCAAGGACGAATCTGGAATCTGGCTGGGCGCACTCATAACAGATAAGCAGGGATCATGTTTTCCCAATTTTGTCATGTCTCAGTGGATACTTCGCCAAGGGAAAGGGGGGAGCCTATAGTGGATAAACAGGTGTTTACGAATATTAACGTTAACTGCTGTGGCTAAAAACGTTGATTGGTGGGTAATTCTATGTAAAATTACCTATGTAACAGAGAGGTTTGTAATTGTAGAGTAATTGAATTTAAAATAAAATTTTTCACTATTGTCATTATTATTATCACTTTTTTACAACTATCGTATTCGTTTGACTTATTTTTGACTTGCTTAAAGAAAAAGCTTGAAGCATCTGGCCCACTCTCCATAAAGGTAGCCCACCTCTGATCTATAAGATCTATCACCATCTAACCCACACCCGTAGTAACAAAGTTCGAATAATCACAAATTCAATTCATTTATTGGTTGCTATGAAATAGTGCTACATAAAGTTTATTTCCTTTTTACAAAGAAAACGAAAAATCAGCTAAAATAAAACTGTTTGATAAATCAAGTATTTTGCCTCCACTTTTGAAACATATTTTCTACTCCATGTTTTTCTGATAGTTGCTATTCTTCATTGCTACGATTGTATTTGCACATGATGAATGATTCTTTGTTAAACTTGGCAACACTTGATAGATAAGATATAGATCTGAAACATGAAGATAAGACTCTGTTTTCTTTGCTTGAAAAGTCAAATTATTTTTGGCAAAATACAAAACATAAATGTTTATGCCACGCCCATTTTACCGCCATGAAACGCCTTGTTACCAACAATGAGCGCCAATTTTATCTGAAGGAAGCACCCGGAGCTATATTGTGGTTACATAAAAGCAGTTTCAACATTATAGGAATACGTTACAAAAATACGTTACGAAATTATTGTTTGCACCCAGTGCCTCCCCCAAATGGCACCGCTATTGTCAGAGGGGGGGATATATGAGACTCACTGTAGAGCAGTGCTATAGGTACCCTGGGTACAAGACTCTCTATTATTTTAAATAATGAGTCTGGTACCCGGGGTATGCTATAGGGGGCTTCGTAATGTTGAGCCCTATTTCAAGGAGCTTCTAGGAGCATACAAACAATAAATTGCCGAACATGTATGCATTCAATACTCACTTGCGTTTGATGTGTATTTTATCGTCACATTTTAACGCATACGATAATTAGCATAAAAGCACGAAAAGGAACTATTTTTGGCAAAAATTTTTGGCTTCCCTATTTCACTGAATGTTGACTTGCGAAAAGATTTGAATCATCTCTTTCTTATTTTGAAATCTTTCTTTCTTGATTTCTTATTTTGACAACAATCGACTTCATTGGATTCATCACAGCCAGGGGCGTCGTGGCCCCCTCTGCTCTCAAAAACTGATGAATTTTCAGAAAAATCATTGTTTTGTCGGAAAATTCTCAAACTTAAGCTGTGGGTAATTCTCAAACTCTAAGCAACATAAATTGCTTGGGCTAAAGTACTTACCGTAAATTCGAGAGGCAATTCATTTGTGTAAAGAAAATACTAGATTTCCACAAAACAAAATGATTTCTCAGGATTTACTGATTCCCACCATAGAGTGATTTGCTGTTCGGATTTTAGCAGTTAAAATCCGAAACTTCAAGGTCCAAATTTGGTTATGGAAATTGGTCAAAATTGGTATAAATTATGTCTTTATTTGATATTGAAGACCGGGACAGAACCAATTTGTGCCTATCACCAGATTTTTGAAAATTGTGTCCAAGATTTGAAAATTTTTGCAATTATATTGCACTGTAGGTAAAACAAGGTAGAAGTCGATCTAAACCATCGATGTCCCCCAATGGATATTCAATTTAAGAATAAGATTTTATCATTAAAATTTGCTTCAAACAATTTCCGAAGAATTCTTGAGATTTCCGAAGAATTTGAAGCATTAGATCAGGAAAAAAATTTCCCCATTCGGTGGCAACCATAGTGCCGCCTCAGGCAGTAACTTCATTTTACCCTTGTCCTAATCCACAAATGTCAGGGGCGTTCACTGTTGTAAGTATAAAGAAAAAGAGACAAGATAAAAGTGTATTTTAAATTTTTTTCCAGCTAAGACAAAAGTTATGAGTTTTTCTGCTTCACCCCCCCCCCCCCCCCTCCTTTTACACTTACATGAAATGCTTCTATTTCAAATAAATCAAAGAAATTTTGTCGCAAAGATTTCTTTCTGGCCCCTTTTAGAATTCATTCGCCACGACGCCCCTGATCACAGTTCGTAGTATTTTATATGTACACTACACTTTTTTATCAACAATGTTACACTCATTTTATAAGAATATTATTTGTGAAAATATTCAGGCCCAGAATCATCCAATATTGAAGAATATTATAAAAATAATGCTCAACCTCAACTCGCATAATTTTTTCTCATTTTCAGCAGTTGCCTGTTTTGCGATGTTAGCAACAGAGAACTTTTATAACTAACGTATCTTGTTTCTTCAAAAAATGTGGTTCCTTTTTAAATGTGGGCTTTCTTCTCCTGAAACCACATGAGATTCGAAAAAAATGATTACTTTAAGAATATATTTACGCGCAATTAGAAATATTTCTTTAAAATTTCAAGGCTGGAAATTTCAAAAGTGTATTAGCTTTTCTTGAAATTTATATAAACGTGCATACGTGTCAAAGAGGCCTATTTGAACGTTTTTTGCATTTTTAAGAAGCGTTCTGGCCTTTGCAAAATAAACATAGATCGCCAACATTGAAAAATATCATGCTTTTTTAAAAACAAATTTTTTGAAAATATCTTAATTAAGAAAGGCTTGTTGGTTCCGGAAATTTCTCGTTTCTTACTTTAAATCTTTTGCTATTACTTTGCTGCTTGCCAATGATAACACTTGGCTGAGACAAAAATTTATTCAAAAATCAGTTATCCTTGCGAACTGCGACTTTAAATGTACAGCCTTCCGAGAAGTAAGAAATAAATGAGAATCAGATTTTTTTCCAAAAATAACATTTAAAGGCACAATTAAGGGGCGAATCCAGAACAAGTTATTAGCTGCCTTACAATTGGGTGGAGTCTGGGCGGTGCCCCAAAGTTAACTTTATTATACCATGTACTTTAAACATCTAAAAATTATTATGCATAGGAAGTGACTCTAATTTTCCTATGTGGAACACTATTCTCCACAGTCTAATTCCCAAGCCAAAATGTATATAGTGACACAAATTTACTATTTATTAAGAGTAGGCATGCAGAAAGCCAATAATTTTTGCATCCTCTATAGGGAGAAATGCCCCGAGCGTACCAAAATATATACATATGACAAGCTGAGATTTAAATATATGCCTATCATTTGATATAATGCCATATTTATCCACAGTTCCAAGGCTGGGCGAGGAGACCAAGTTAAAACTGTCATATATAACACCAAAGAAATTAATGAAACACTTCTTTGATTCAGCATGAAATTATTCGATTGTCTTGATTTGAGGGGAATACCCCTTTCGAGGACTCCTTTTTCACCCAACCGAGAAGAAAAATGAACGGTTGTCATCTAGAGATCCCCTTTGCTCTGTAGTACGAGAGTCGTACGACCGAAACTGCCAACCACTGAAGGAAATGACGGTAATATCTTTCTTGCAATTTTTATTCGATCTTTGAACCTGATTTAAGTTTCTATCTAGTTCTTTTGAGACTATAAAAGCGACCTGCCGATATTCCAGGGGGTGGCTCAAGGCTCGGAAGGAAAAAATGCAGAGATACAGTGATCTACTTCTTGCCCCAGTAAGGGCAAGATCGTGGGGATGCCTCGAACACGATGGGTCCAGTGCTTCCACTTGGAAGGATTATCCTTTTTTCGGGATTTTTTGTCAATTGGAAGGATAAAAGAAGGATTTACAATTTAGAAGGAATTTGAAAGGATTTTCTAAGAAATTGGGAGGAATTTTTGGAAATACGACAAAATATCTAGAAAATTATTAAAAAAGATTGTTGGCAGTGTCTATCAGAGCTTTCTCTTCTTACACTTTTGCACGGCTAAAGCAAATTAACATCTCAAACCGATAAGGAATTTTTGTTGAAAATATTGTCAAGTTATTGATATGTTTTCTGAAATGAATGACCTCTGCGATGCCCGGTTTGTAGAACATAGTGTTTCCACAAAATCTTGGGTGCACCAACAACCCCACAACTAAAATGCAGGGGGCGCAAAGTTACCCAAATGTGCCAGGTGCCAGAACTATCAATTTTTCTGGATTTGCGTCCTTAAATATACTATGTCTGCATGTTGTATGCGACAGGGGTGCGACATCCCCAGCTCAGTATACTGGTGCACTGCTGTGTCAATCATTCGTCATATTCCTATACTTTAGATTAATCTATTTTGAAAGAAACACCAGCCTAAGAAAAATTGCTCAAAGGTTTCTGCTTGTTTTGACCAACAGACCAACAACAGGCCCTATAGAGCTTAATTGAGAGGTGCACCATTATAGCTCAAAAAAGAAGAAACCGCTCAAGACAATGAACATTTCAATATTTTGGATCAAAATGTATCTTTGTGCTTTGATTTGTACTTTGTTGAATTGCAAATTTTATGAGCTTGAAAATCACGAAAACGTGCAAAACGAGATATTTGTATGGAAACTTGGTGAAAGCTTTTGCAATCGCCCCCTCATTACATATAAGCCCCCTCCAAAAGGTCTCAATCTAAAAATTGCCTAAATTAATAAGCTCCCTGGGGGTAATGCGAGTATAATTCTCCTTGCCAGAACTCATAACTACCATTGTGGCGTCGATACCCGCCATTCCTAGAACGAAAATAGGTCATTTATCAATTTAAATCGATTAACACGGCAGAAAGAAATTGGACGGCTTTTTCATAAATTTTGGAAGGAATTATTAGTAAAAATAGGGCTTCTTTCGGTGTTGAGCAAAAAGTGGAAGCACTGGATGCGTCCAACCAGGAACCAGCAGATCCTGTTGGAACGCGTGCTGTATCCATGGCAAAATTAGCCTCGCGCAATCCCCTGATGTGGTTATTTACTTAAAACTTCCTAGTAACTTCCATAGATTCGATGTAGGAAGCAAGTGGTAATCCCCATCGAAGAGCGCAAGGAGAGTATGAATATGTTAGGGTTTCTTTAGAATCCTTCTCATCTGCTATACGTATAGTTACGGTAGAGCATTCATCATGAGCTCGTCAATTCCTCTTTGGACAGTTTTGATAATCTCGTCATTGGCGATGGTGAGAAAATCTTTGGCGACGTGCAGCGGGCCACCGAATCAGCCAACTGGCAGCAATGTTTGCAGTGTAAGACGATCGTAAGTATGGCATCGAGCCGGCCTAATTAAGAAATACCCAGATAAAAGTTGCTATTCATTTAATACGTGGTTTTGTTTTATGTCCCCATACTTTTAAAAAACAAAAGAGCTTTTTCCAAATTATTTTGTTAGGAGCCTTTTTTTCCACCCCCTCCCCAGTTTCCACCTTGTGCAGGAGGTCTTTAGGCCTGACGATTCAGACGGTTCGTTCTGACGATTCGTAGGCAAACTACCCGCCGGTTTACCTTTCAAGCTTTTTAGTAAATTCATCCATAAGACTGATTTAAGTTTCAAACATTACAAATACGATAGTTTACTGTTTTTCATATTTTCATGGACAAATATCAATTCCAGGCAGTGGCGTAGCGTGACCTTTTCAACTGGGTATTCTCTATTAAACAAAAGGGTGGGGCAGGGTGTGGCTCGATGGGGCTTGATGAAAATAGGGGGATAATAGGAAGATTAAGAGGACTAGCTCATGACATTTTATCCAATTTTCTTTTTGGTTCGGTTGGCAAGTACTGCACTGTCAGGGCATTACTATGATGAAAACGATACTTTGCTAAAGGACCCTTCAAATATACTCTTCGAACTCATTCGTTGCATCAAATTACCACTAACCATTTCATCAAAAGTAATTCAAATCAAAACATATCATTGAAAGCCAGTAAAATTTTACTGGTCGACATATGTCCCAATAGTTGTTGTTGAATCGTCTAACATTTGCACTGATGTAAAGAGGAAGTAACTGTAAACACCTTCTCTTGATACCTTAATACAAAAGGGCTTTCGAAAGTTTCACAATTATTCACATAGGGCATAAACATGAGTTATAAATGATTTTGTGGTATGCAGTATAGACTTTTTCTTCATGGCCTAATCGTGATATTTTCAATACAAGTTAATATTTGAAAGAATCAAAGGTAATGAGATGAGACTGCACAATAATGCAAATAAATGCGCTCGAATAATGCAAACAAAATAGGCCAACAAGATAACTGAATACACCAGGCAACTATAAGGATATTATCCAGGCCTATCTGCATTTACTTTAATTCTATCACATAATACAAACAGAAACATCCCTGATTGGCAAGCAATAACAAATTGGCATTTCAAGAGGGAACAGATCCGAGTCAGTGTAGAATTATGTAGCAGCCTACCTTTCCTTTCCACTTTGATGTTGGTAGATTAAGTTTAGTGGTCAAATGAGAGAATGATTATGAAACAGTAATACGGACATTGCAATAGTTTTTTAATTAAGTCATGTTTACTGTTTTCGATGCAGCTCCATCACTCCAACCGCTCCGACGTTCATTAACTGTTTATATCGATCTCATAACGAGACTATTTTGAACCAACTTTGAGGCTGTACGCTGCATATTTCTCAGCGTACAGAACCATTGTTTTAGCTGATTAACGGCAAATATTATTCATGGAAAGGAGCATTTTGATTGGTTAAAGTACGGGCTAGGGTATTCACTGCGTATTCATGACCGATCTCCATACAACATGAAGTAGCTCAATCTTCAAAATTAGCTTCAAAGATCTCCCAGCTTCTCTATGCTTCGCAGCGTTATTGTTTCCATGAATTTGATGATATTTTGTACTTGTACAAAATGTAGAATATCGGAGGTAACGAATTCAAACAGAATCAATAGCCCCAAAACATTTTTTACTTATTACAATTATACGTCGTATTAATATTTTTTCTGAGAAATCTCAGGGTATTCACTGAATACCTTGAATACCCGGACGCTACGCCACTGATTCCAGGTAATATGAAAGCCTTCTAAACCTAGACAAAAACGTGCAGTTTGTGAAAACAATTCTTTTTCTCGATACCTGTTACGCTGTTTTTCATAATCTGCAGTCAATTTTTGAACTTTTGCCCTGTAAAATATGCGAAATTTTAGCGTAACGTACTAAGAATTCCGACTGGCCTCATAATTTACACTCTTTTTTTCTATAAGAAAAAAAATTAAGAACAAGCTGAGGCTGAGCTTCTACAACGTTTTTTCTCAAAATCGAAGATTTTTAGCCATGTGTCGGTGCTTTTTCGGTGAATATTCAAACCTGTCGGCAAATGAAGGTTGTCTCATTCACTTTGTTGGCAAATGAGGCCTGAACACCTCCCTAGAGTGAAAAGGATAGCACTCACACTGCTTACACCCTATTAAATTGCAATTGCAAGTAAGAGCAAATTAGGAACAAACCAGCCTCAGATTTTCGAAAAAATTGAGAACAGTCAGCCTGAACTTAAATTTAAAGCTGATTTCCACGAGGCGAATTTCGCAGCGAAATCGCGGCGAATCGCTGACGAAGGCAGCAAGGCATGCGCAGTTTTGATTTTTGATTTCGTAGCGAATTCGCAAGAAAGTAGAAAATATTTCTACTTTTTCGCGGCGAAATACTTTGCACCTAATAATCAGTAAAAGCATGGCAAATTTGCTTGATTTGTAAGAAAACAATCTTGGAACATTCGCCATGAGTGCAGTTCTGAAAATGGGCGCCTTAAAGTTGAGTTTTGGGGGAAATTATTATATAATTTCGCGGCGAATTCGCAGTCTCGTGGAAATCAAAAACAATTTCGAAGCGAATTCGCAGCGAAATTCGCCTGGTGGAAATCAGCCTTTACTTGTTGTTATAAAAAAAGCGTGTACTTGGACTGCCGGGCTGCCATACTGAAGTAAAGCTATTGCTATTGGTGGGTGGGTGGTTGTAGCTAGGTGCTCTTCAGGTTGGTGATAAATGGATTTTAAAAAACCACACCTACGTTATTTGTACATTTTTTATAGTCTATTGGTACCTAGAATCCTTCAAGGTGCTTTATATCTTCTTTGAAAAGGAATTAGTCTACACCAACAGAGTCCACTGTCCCGCCAGTGGAAGCAATTGAAATGTATTAAGAACTTCTCCTTCAAGTGTGGATTAAAAGAAGAAAATTCCTTCTATGTTGTCAGCCAAAAATATATGCACTTGCACTTGGCTTGTTGATTGAGCATTCCTCTGTTACATTCAGTGCCGTCGGAATGAAATTCATGTTTGGTGGCTGCCCATTGTATTGCTTCTCATCCAGTACACTTTTGTAAAGGAAATATGCTACAGTTTGAAAATTATTGGAAACTCCAGCAATTGCAAAATTATTGGAAACTTTTATTTCCAAAAATCCGTTCCTTGATCACTTGCAACGATCAAGGACTGCTGACTATTGGATTAAGATATGACCTAGCCAACAGTGCGGCTGTTTTTTAGCCTAGTAACTATAATTCCTTGGCAAACTTTCTTCTTTAAAGGTAATGTGTCCAGCTAAAGCAAGCGGGTTTTTAGAAACATGTGATTTTTCATGTCATCGCCCCAGTCATTACGGTCCCTTCTGTTTATCTATCCTGCTGCGAGGTTATCTTTTCATGTGAGCAGTTTTGCATCGCAAGAATACTAACCAATCGCAAACCGTTATTTTGATGGGTGGCTTGACAAGTTGGGTATACGCAGTCCTTTTATATGGACACATCACCTTTAAGGAAACATTCGTTTGTCCCAGAGCCTTTTGTTTCGGCCCGGAATACAATCAACTGATTTACACGAGACGAAGTTTTCACGCGAAGCGAATTTTTCGCCACGATTTTTTAGCTGCGAGTTTTTCTCTCGAATTCGAAGTTCAATTTACACTGGCAGAAATTTTTATGCGAATTCCCTGCGAAGAGTGCTCTTATCAGAAAGCTTAGAATTTTTATTCGCACAAGCATGCGAGACCCTGTTAGTGCATCTGCTTAAAATTGTTGGTGTTGAGCAGGCCAATAAGCAGCCAACAATGCAGCACTTTGGATAAATTCTTGCCAATTTTTTTTATTTTTGTCATATTTGTAGAACGATGAAACTTTCAAGCCAGTTTTCGTCAATTTAAAGTTCAAATGTTTGAATAATAATCTGATATGAATCCACTTACATGGATTGTGTACGAGATGGGAAATGAATAATTACGAACCTATCATATTGACATTTTATAGGCGAGAGCGTTTGAGAAAAAGAATGCGGAAAGACGTAGGCCAACTTATCATTGATTTTATAAAAAAATGGGCTGAACGTTTCATTGCTTTTCTCTGGCTTATGACCAAATTTCAAAAATGCGGGCGACAAGGTTTTAGATATATGTACTCCTATACTATGCATAATTGCATAAAGCTCTTCCGTAATTACGCGTTCAGCGTTAACTTTATGTAGCGGCGGCTTTTTCCCTACTGCTTTGTATAGGCGATGCGAGCATTACTGTTGCGACTGATCCCATGCTATTTTTTCTCAAGGTCTCTTTTGCCTTATATACATTACCATTGGCTGGTTGAAAAATGTAAACAAACAATCTGATTGTCTTAAAACATTTTTCATCCTTGTTTATCGTTGATAAGTATGTAAAAAGGAGAGAACAAAGGACCGAATCCAGTACAATATGATATATTTCCATTCAATCACTTGACTTTTAGTCTCACATAGCATTCTTAGACCATATGAAAGGAGAGACAAGTACGAGTTGATGAAATTGTATTTAAGATTAAACATTACCCTTCCAATAAGTCGAGATTCTGGTAAAAGAATGCTGATCGGCAATTTTTTTTCGGGTACAATAGTCTTTTTGTGTTTTTAAAACGGGTGTACTTGAAAATATAGCCGTGTTATATGCCATCCTATAAGAAGGGGAAAGTTCCAATTATTTCTTCGAAAAGTATTGCTGGTTGCTTTGAAATTATGTTAACAGCATTAATCAGTATTTGTGAAAAGAAACCATCAATATCTGTTGATTTATTTATTAATTTAAGTAGTTCAATGAAAAACTGTCATTAGATATTGAAATAACATGAAATACTGGAATAGATAGACTAAGAAAGAACAAATTCTTTCTCTGCATACATGAGCTCATTACAAGCAAGCTGAAGGAAAGCAGTTGGCGAGCTTGTCTTTTATATTGTTTTCTGCTTTATAATAGTGTAACTGTGTTTAGAATCAGGTTAGAACTGAAGTTGAAATTGCAAAAGGGTTTCTTTTCTTTCAGCTGCATACGATCATACACCGTGCAGGTTAGTGTAAGAACGACAAGAGCAACAACTACTCAATGTGGATGGTGGTTTGTTCGCAAAAGATGCGGGGCAAGGCGGTATGAGCTTTACTGTTGGTCAAACACAGTGTGCTGGTCAATCGTAAAAGTTGCAATAAGCAATTAACATAGAATTTATATCGACGTGATCCCAGCGAATATTTACGACAATCATAAATATATTTTTATCAAATGGCCAATTGAAAACTGATGCTATTCCAGCCTTGGGTTTCTCAGTCCTTTTTTGAACGCCAGTATAATCGTTTTCATATTTTCTTTTTACTTTTTACATCTGAAAGAGCTTCATTTACAACTTGAAAGTAGGAAAATGGGGTCACATGTAGAATGGTTAGGAAATCGTTGATTAGCGATCTATCCGCATATTTCTGGGCCCCCGGTTATTTCCTCCTCAGTTTTTTTCTCCCCCGTCTTCCTGTTTTTGTAGGTTCCAAACATGTCTACATTCCGTAGC
Source organism: Rhopilema esculentum (assembly GCF_057945365.1). Taxonomy (NCBI): domain Eukaryota; kingdom Metazoa; phylum Cnidaria; class Scyphozoa; order Rhizostomeae; family Rhizostomatidae; genus Rhopilema; species Rhopilema esculentum. Next base: position 2,393,366 of record NC_142830.1, read on the forward strand.
TTTTGCTCTTCTAATATTTTGTTTTGCTTGTGGAAACTTCTCTTTTCCCAGGACGATATACGTGTTGAGAACACAAACAAGGCAAAGAACGGAGTATTTTACTGTCAACCAATGTTGCAGTGGATACCAAAAAGATGCTTTGAATAAATGCCAACGTAAGTTCAAACATTTTCACATTTATATGTGTATATTTTCAAGAGATGCTTCTAAAACCTTAGTCGAACAGGCCAAAGTCCAACTTTGCTCCATGGAGTTCAAGAGCTTCAAACAAAGAATCTTCTATTGGGTATATTAACTCGCATTTCTTAAAGATATAAAATCTTGGTGCTGCGATAATTAATATCAGATGAAAACTCTATTTCTTTGTTGCATTTGTTGACCTTCGTTAGATAAAAATTTCATATATAGAGCCAGAAGTGTAGAGCTAGGGGGCTGAGCCCCCCTTGTTAATGTCTAAAATTGGTAAATTCCTCCTTTGCTATTGTTTTTTGCAATATTTTGTGCAAGAGCCCCCTCTTGTTATTTTGATAGCACTACACCACTGTATAGAGCACTTAGCTTAACTTCTGTTCGTGTTTCATATAGAATGAAAATTTGTATGTATTCTCTTAAATATATTACCTTCTTTTCACTGTAATTTATAAAACTTTCTATCGATTGTTATCTCAGACCTAACTTGAGAATTCAATACCGATTACTTTGTATTCCTAGGTCGCAATTCTTTTCCTCTTGTACTTTTAATGGATGCATTTTCACATCCATCTTTTTTCTGCAACTTTGCACATTCTCTTTTAGCTCGATGCAACAGTGGCTGCGTAAATGGTCGCTGCGTAGCACCAAATACTTGCACTTGCAATCCTGGGTACCGTGGAGTTGATTGCAGTATCAGTGAGTGCAAACATCTTCAGCTAATCAAAAGTGTCCTTTATTTCCGAATAGACTGATTTCTCTAGGACAATTTGTCGACAAAGCTTCGACTAAAAGAGTTAAGGGAGATGTTTTTAGATGAATTCTTTATTTACATTGAGATATTTCATATCTTGATTTCCTTTTAAATTTCCAGGCCCTAAGATAAAGGACTTTCTGTCTCTTACAGGAAAAGTTTTGGTAACTTTGTTCTTCATTAAACGGAACAATACGCACCAATCTTTCACATTAGCAAATAAAGGATAGGGCCATGAAAGGCACTACCTAATACCCTATTTCTGTTCTACCAGAATACTGGGTTGCGAGATCAATCTACTACTGAAAAAATTGACAGATAAATTAGAATGGCTTAAGCCCTCGTTCAATCACAATTTGCCAATCGGTAGACCTGTGTGTGGTATGTCCCTGACTGGCTAATTAGCAATTAGTATTTGCCAGCCTTTAACTAATGTATTAGCATCATATGCTTTAAGGTTCATTCTCTTAGTTGCCACTTCGCCATCTTCCAGAATGTCCCAGAGGTACTTACGGCCCACAATGCAGCAGACAATGTGACTGTCACAACCGGGCCACATGTGATCACATCTCAGGGGCATGCATTTGTCCAGCTGGTTGGACCGGCTCAACTTGTAATACAACGTGTTCAAACGGCACATTTGGTCTGAATTGTAACCAGAGATGCTTGTGTCAAAATGGAGCTAGTTGCAGTCCAGTCGATGGTTCATGTTCATGCGCAACTGGATTTACCGGAACACGGTGTGTTATTTTCAATCTTCTTTTACTTTTTCAAGTTGTAAAATTTTTTTAAACAGTTTCAAGCACAAGCTCTGAAACCCCCTAGACCACAAGCCCTGAGGAAATAAGCCTAGACGTTACACAAAAGGAATGGTTTCGGAGGGAGGATGGGTCTTCGCTCTTTACCCATAAAACTCCTTTTCTGTGAAATATCTTCGGTTGTTAATATTTGCCTAAGAATTTTCATTTTCTTGTTAAAAGTCCTGAGGCAAAAAGAAAGATGGAACCGTCATTATAATAACTGTGATTGTTTTTGCTATTGTTAGGAACTTTGTTAAAACTTCGCACAATCAGACGTTTATAGAATCCTGCATACAAATATCAAAACTTTCTGAATGAATTCTGTAAAAAAAGTTATAAACACATTTATTTTTGCTAGTAATTTACACTAAAAGAGCATTTATGGTATGGTTGTCTCCACAACATCCCAATTTATCGTACCGCGTACGCCTCTTTTCCATTTGGTCACGACACCAATTTTTATTTGTTTATCAAAAGTTCTTCATTTCATAGCTGTGAGAACAAATGCCCTGTAGGGAAATACGGTGATGGTTGCATCAACGACTGTCCTTGTCTGCATAACGCGACTTGCTCACATGTGGATGGAACTTGTAACTGTTCGGCCGGTTGGAAGGTATAAAATCTATATCTAATTGACCTAATAGCAGTTTAAAGGCAGCTTGTCCCTTAATGCAAAATCCTATTTTTGCTGGAGGTAAATTCATTCTTGATTGAAAAACTAGCAATAACAGCCAATCAGACTCTGAAGCTCATATTGAACAGTTCAAATGCCATTCTTCATGGCAATCATTTGCTAGGCAGACAGACTGCATTATTTTGTGCTTTAAGTTTGGGCGGCATCACAGTGATCATTCTAATTTTGCTATCTTATATAAGATCAGTGACGTCCGAAGTTCCTGGAGATGCTTGATAAAAGAATGATATATTAAACAATTGAAAGTACATTAGAGAGTTTTGTCGATAAAGCTACCTTTCTAGCTGCTTTTATTGCTGACTGAGAACTTCCAAGTTAAATTTTAGATATTTTAATCAATTTTTCTGTTGCTACCACGGTATATAACTTGTTGAAACAGCTTGCGTGCTCAATGTCCTATCGCAAGGCGATGGGAAGAATGCATATTTTTCCACTTCAAGCCCCCCTTCACTGCAAGCTCTGTATTTCATTTATAAGCCCTGAATAATAGACCAGCAAGTTGAATTGCTTATTCATGAAAACTGGGGTCGGATTCCTGTTTGAAGACAAATCAAACATCACTTGTATTTGATGAGATAATGACATACTTGGATGTCAAGTATTGTACTTGAGATGATGCAAATCTTCATGTATGCAAACTGAGTTGTACAAGGCTCTCCATCTCTATTCAGGCCTCTCTCAAATAATCCCCTATTTGAAGAAAAAGAAATAACTTATAAGACCCATTACCTTTTACAAGGCTGCAAAGATAACTGCATGGGCTAGAAGGGTGGTTGTTTTCTAAAGTAAAAATTTGTTTGTATAGATCTGACTTTATGCCTCTTAACAGAAAGAAGACAGTTGGTTTTATTTTACAACAGCGACTCAATCTTTAAGCATCCATTAATGATGCAGATATGATCCAGAAGATTCGCATTTGTGAAGGATACAGAATTGCAAAGCAAAAAATTAATATTTCGATTTGCAAATTACCAACTAGGTTGTATTCTCTGCCGCAATGATTTGAATGTTCATATTTTTCTTCACCAGGGGAACATTTGCAATCATCCTTGCGATGAAGGGACTTTCGGTAAACATTGTTTACAAAGATGTGATTGTGTAAATGCCAGGCATTGCGATGCAAAGACTGGGCAATGCTTCTGTCATGCAGGCTTCTTTGGTAACAGGTAATATTCATCTATTCGAATTGCAGTCTAATGGCAAAGTGATTTTTCAGCATACTTAGTCTGTTCTCTTTGGAGGCCAGACTATCGGTCCACTTTGCAAAGTTATAATAAGAAGACCTGCAATTAGATAGCGTGGACGGTCAAACAAGGAAACATGTGGTCGGTTTGCTATTTCCAATTTTGCAATGCTCTAAAAGTTACCTTTGTGCCATGTTCCTAACACACTTACTTTATGCTGCAACTTCACTATCGAGTGTTTCAATTTCACTTAGTGAATTTCATTTTTCCGGCATTTTTGTCCTACTTTTTACATTGTTATATAGATTGTTCTAGTGATCAGCGCTACTGTCCGCCTGTATTAAATTATCGTCCCATAAGGGTATCAAAAGCTTTATTTCAATACCTGGCTTTTATGCATTATCTCTGCTTTTTGATTTTTCTAGGTGTGACAAACCATGTCGGAACGGTACATTTGGCATCGACTGCATAGAAAACTGCCTATGTAACTTGAATCACAGTAGATGTGACAGGGTAAATGGTACATGCCATTGTAATAAAGACTGGACAGGGGAGCATTGCAACACTCCCTGTGGCGAGATTGATCCAAAAACAAATTTAACTGTTCCTTGTGAGAAGAATTGCAACTGTACAGTGAATGGTCAATGTGAAAAGACATCAGGGATTTGTCTGTAAGTCTAGTCAAACTCCCAACCCCAAAATGTGGAATTTTCCTAGGTAAAGAGGTGCAAATCTCTAGATCTACAAAAAAACTCTTAAAATTATCAATACCTCTTTTTTCAATTCTGTTTGGAAAAGCTAAACAAACACTATAATTCCAATAAATGCTAAATGGTTTAGTACTAAAAAAGCATACAGGTCAACGTATTACAGTTTGTTGATGAAGTTTGGGTGAAATTGTTTAGTGTTTGGTTCTAGGAGGGGTTTGCAAGATTATGCAGAGAATTCTATGTATCTTTGACACCCATTACAAGACACGTATATAGTTTACTTCTGCTTATTCGTCTTGTCTTTAACTTGTCTGTATGTCATTTTTCTTTCCTTTGTTAGTTGTAATCCAGGTTTCAATGGCACTAGATGCGAAAGCGAGTGTCCCACAGGAACATATGGTCACAACTGCTCTTTGCAATGTAATTGTCAAAACGGGGCGATATGCTCAAAAGCAGATGGGAAATGCAACTGCGCTAACGGATGGACAGGCATATATTGTGAGGACAAGTGCCCTAATGGGTTCTATGGGCCTGATTGTGACACGAGATGCAAATGTTCTGCTCATAGTGTTTGCGACAGATTCACTGGTAACTGCCAATGTACTGGAGAATACCAAGGGAAATACTGTGACATTAGTGAGTGATCCACTTTCAATTTTCATCGTTCAGCTGATATCTTAAGTTTTCTTCCAGTTATTTTTAAGAAGCTTAAAGGCTACGTAATCATTCTGATACTGTTGAAGAAGGTGGTGGCTCAATTTTTGGTTTGCAAAGGTATTGTAACGCGCAAGAGTTTTTTCAATCAAGAAAAATTTGACATGATATATAGATGGATTGTTGGAAACATTTCTTCCCCTTCCATTTTGCAGCTTGAAAAAAATTTTTGCTGGGATTAATAGTTTCATACTCCCAATAATAATTTTCCACGTCGTATCACTATAAACTCTCTATAGAGAAAATTATTTTCAGTACAATTTTTTTAAATTGTTCACTTTTATTGCTAGTTTGTGGAAATTGGACGTTTGGACCTGGCTGTGCTCAAAGCTGCGTGTGTAATCAAACGACTACAGAGAAGTGAATTATATTTTCTTTTTATGGGTTTTTTCTGGTCATCTTTCGTCATTTTTGATATAATTGTATGATTGTTACTGTATAGCAAACATTTTTCGTGCTAATAGAGGAAGAAACAACATTCAAGAGACCTTCAATTTTACGATAGAAATCATGAACTTCATTTGGTTGCAAAAGGGGTTTCTAATAATGATAAAAAGAAGTCTTGCGATGAAATTGCATTTTAAAACAAGTTACATTCTGCTCTAGTGAGCCTACCAATGTCCAATCGCTTCTTTTTCCACTTGCAGATATCCTTAACTTGCATGGCTTCTTTACTAAACAATGTTCGCAGTGGCGCCGGAGCTTTAGGGGCTGCCCCTAGCAAAATTAAGCAAGTTTCTTTACTTTGCTATTGTTTTGCCCTTTTTCATTGCGCTTTGCCCCCTACCCTGCAGCCCTTCTGTCTTCTCTGAATGCTTGCAAACAAAAATACTTCTTTCATTCATCTTACTGATTTTGTTGTTTCTACCAGATGCAATGCATTAAGCGGCAACTGTACATGTAAACCAGGATGGGAGTCACAGGATTGCTCAGTAGAGTCAGGTTTGTATTCTGACAATATTTTTTCTGACAAGTAATTAATTTCAATAGACCGACCCAATAATTACATCATTCTCTCCGCAGCGTGCACTGTAACCTGAGAATTTAAGTTAAACTTGAAAGTTAAGCCCCGGTCAAAAAATAAAGCTGTGCTACCGTAAGAACTGTAGGAAGCTGTGCGGCAGCGCTTGAACATCACAGATGTTTATCGTTTCTTTGATTCGTTTGGCCAGGCCATAAAATATCGTCTAACAATGTTGGTACAAAATGATGCAGATGTTTTATTCGTTTGGCCAGGCCTTAACGGTTTGTTTTGTTATTACGGATGAATGTCGAAGGTTGTGTATGGATAATTGTTGTTAAGCGAGATGTTATTGTTGGAAAGATGAAAAAATCAACAGAAAATGCTGGGAAGCACATACCTAGTTCTTTTCAAAACTTTTTACTAAGAATCCGTGCGAAGGAGGTGTCAGATATAGAATCATGTAAGGAGTAAATGCTGCCCACAACTCCCAGAGTTCAGTGTCGGCCGCGAACTCTTAACTTTGTAACTAGAACTTTGTCTTCTGACTGTACTTTGATTCTCTAAACTGGCAATTTGATTCAACCTGTTGATTATTTTATAAAATCTAAAACTGCAACTTTTGCAACCTGTTCAGATCCAAAAATTTTGCCTATTTTTTGAATCACTTCTTTAGTTCTAATATTTTGCTGACTTCTTCTCTCGTAGTCTGTCCGCGTGGAAAATTTGGCCCGTATTGCAGGCAAACGTGCCTTTGTCGAAATAACGGAAATTGCGGACACTTCGATGGCTTTTGTACTTGTCGGCCTGGGTACATTGGAGACAAGTGTGAGCGAAGTAGGTATTTGGTAGAACCTTTGATGTTATCATAGTTTTATGATAAATACGATATATTTTGTTATGTGTTATGAAGTACTTTTCTAATATGTACTGATTCTGATTTTGCCCATGGTTCTATTACACGTTTTCATTTCTTCGGTTATCAAATTATGCTTTGTACAATCAATAACATACTATGCTATGAATATCATTATATGCGGTTCATCTAATTCAACACAGACAGGATACTTCAAAATTTTGATCAAGTTGCAGGTTTGTATGTATTTGTCGAATAAATTACTGGATGTTGTTTTAACTGTGATGTGACTTCATTGTAATTTCTGGAATAATGTTAAACTTACTGAACATCACTATTTGTTTAAGATCTTAAGCAATCCTGGAACTTGGTTTTAGCTATTGAGTTGTCAATTCCAATGATTATCTGGATTAAAAGCTTTTTTGATATTTGGTAAAAAAATGTGTGTGCTTTTAGACTCTTTTGCTCTGTCTTTTAGAATGTCCAGATGGCAGCTTTGGACGAGAATGTAAAATGGTTTGTGCGTGCATGAATAACGCAACATGCAATCACGTGGATGGTGCCTGTAGCTGCAAAGCAGGATGGGAAGGAATTACTTGCAATAAAAGTAAATTGTCGTTTATTTTCAAGTTTACATGGCGTTGTTTATCAAGTTATTCATTTGATTATTGTCATTCAGTCATTTCTCTACATACGAAATAAGAATTCTATTGCTTAGATACGACATACAACGCAATTTAAATATAACCAATAAATAACAAAAAATGTCTGAAGTAGAAATTCTTACGGAGGAACCCTCTCAAAATTATGCTAATCAAAGAGAGAGCATTCTTTATGTCATACACAAAGCAATTCCCAGCCAACAAAAATTGGCTTTATACTCTGTCCGCTCAGAATTTTTTCAGGGTTAAACAGAATAGAAATAGAAAACGATAGCAAAAGCAAAGAAAAAGAAACAGAAAAACGAAAGAAGGAATTGGAATAAGTGAGAGCAGAATGTTGTCTCTTCTCTAATGAATTGTTTTGCACCCACGAAAAATTTAGTGCCACTCTTCCAAATCTGCATGACTATAAACTAGGAAATATTGGAACCATTCATTAGCATTTGATTAAGAACATCATGTGTCATATAAAATTCAAAGCACGAGAGGAAATCTTAATCAAATCTTACTCCTAGAGCTAGAGCATTTCATTGTTTTTCTTGCCAGCTTGCGATGGCTCAAAATATGGCGAGCATTGTAGTAAACCTTGTGACTGCAAAAATGGTGCGCAATGTGACCCTGTTGATGGAAAATGCCGCTGCACTGCTGGCTGGACTGGACAAAAGTGTGACAAATGTAAGTTTAATTTACATTAGATCCCATTTTTACCTGTTTGTTGTAAAGTTGCATTGAATTCTAATAATTACCAAAGTTTTAAGATACCTAATAGCTAACTGAAAAGAAAATACCTTTCTAACTTTAGCATGCGATCAATGGTTTTATGGAGAAGGATGCCAACTGGCCTGCTCTTGTGTACAGCATAACTCGATCTCCTGTGATTCGAAGAGCGGCAGCTGTAGATGCAAGGCTGGCTCACGAGGTGAAAGCTGCGATAAAGGTATGTTAGGAAAACGATTTTCTTTTTGCAATGATTCCTCTCTTGTAATTGATCATGTAGCTTTTTCAATGCCACGCCTAGCCAGATCCATTTGTCTCAATGATAAAGGCATACGTCTACTTTGACGTAAGTACAAAACGGAGTATCTATTTTTGCTACAGGTTCAGTTTTACTTATAATTTTTTAAATTTTGTGCGGCCGCTAAAAATCTCCATACCTTCTTAGCAAATCACGAAGGAAAGTTACTTTTATTGCATTCTTATTTGTGTCTGTCGATCTGGTTTACTTACGTACATTAGATATCTAGATCTAAGTGGTTCGTATCTGCATCATTTTGCTTTCGTAGATTGCAAAACTGGAACTTTTGGACCTGGATGCTCCAATCAATGCTCTTGTCATCCTCAAAACGCCAAAGATCTGAAAACTTGTGACGCTGTCACTGGTCAATGCAAGTGTAAAAGAGGCTGGATTGGACGAAATTGCTCTAAACGTACGTTAGATTGTTTTCAGATAATAAACACATTCCATCATTTCAAAATGCTTAATTGTTTGTTCAAAATTAATTGTTCGTGGTAATAATTTAACTGAATTCGAAATGCAGCGTCCATGTTTATAGTCATTAAAGTGAAAATTAGGCAATGTGTACTTTCATAAAAGTTGGACATTAATTTTCTTCACAATATTTCCTTTGAGGTTTCACCTAATTTTCAAAATCTCCTAAAAGTTCTTTGTAATTTGAGCCTGTGTATCAATATGGAATCGTAAGCTAGAAACTCTAGCCTGCCTAATTTACCTTGAATAGTTCAGCTTTAAAAGTTTCAGCTTGTTCTTTGGATAACTTTACTTGTATATTGAGACAGATAGATCTCCGTGTCTTGTTGCAAGGTGATACGCACTGAAAAATTATATGGCATTGAAATAAAAATACTTGTATGTTGAATGTCAAGAGAACCCGCGAGTTTGCTTGCAATTACTTCATCCTCTGGTAGCTCCACTCTCCTTGTCCTCTTATACTTAGACCTATACAGCTGTTGTTGAATGATACACGGGAATGATGTTTTTCCTTTCCCCGACAGAATGTGACAAGGGATTCTTTGGCCACCAGTGCCTTTCTGCTTGCCCTTGCAATATGGAGCATATGTCTGGCGATTGCCATCATGAAGATGGGTCTTGCTTCTGCAGTCCAGGCTATCAAGGGTATATTTGCAATGACAGTAAGTAAATTTAGTTCTTTGCTATTGTACTCAAAAATCAACATCGTCATTTTACTAGATTGCCCCTAATAACCTCAAAAACATTGTTTATTGCCATTTACAGTTACTTCATTACTAAAGCTAGAAACCAATTTTGCATTTTTCTTTTTCATTTGAAGATTCTGATGCCTTTTTACTTGCAATTTATTCTGCATCTAATGCGACATAAAAAGTTAAGAAGAAATGGTTTTCAATATGACATAAAAATATTTTATCTTGCATTCTGTTATGTACGAGGCCTGATCTAAAATATATTTACAAGTTATTATATAAGATAAATTTGCTACTTAATACCATTTAATGTCGCTATCAGTAGCTAAAGATAAAAAAATTGAACAACATAATGACCTAATTTAGAGGTTAGAATTGTGTGTTTGAAGTTAAGGTTAATAATTTAAAGTTGATATTTTATAGCTTGTTCGACTGGAACTTTTGGAAAAGATTGCTTGTCAAAATGCAAGTGCACAGGATGTGACCACGTGACTGGTTCATGCACAGGTATTGATAATGTAGATAGTTTCGCGCAAAAACGATTAGTTTTAGTAGACCTTTTAGGATATAATCAGGTTTTATGAAATGATATCTTAATGCACTGGTACAAAAAATTATCTATTTGAATAAGAAGTTGAAGACTAATGGAAAATTAAAAGAAACGCTTCAATTGTCAAAGACTGCTTATCAAAATTTATGCAGAATTTATGAGCAGTTTGCTGTAGTACGTTTAGTACGTTGATGATTAATTTAAGCGAAAAATTTTTGGCTTGGAGCCTATTAAAGAGATATTTCACAAATTGGATTTGATTTCCTTCCGAGGAATGTGAAACTACAGACTCCGCCTTCTTTTCTGGTAAAAATCATCAATCTTATGCTTAGTAATATCAATAAAGACGACATACTAACGCGCGATTCCCAAGAACTCAGCGGATTTCTTCCAAACTTCGCCCTAGGTCCTAGTATACCTATGTTATTCTCCTCAAACATTCACGTGTTTATTGTTAACGGAAGGTGCTTTTTACCGCGACATATTGGCATGTTGGTTCTTGCCATCTAGCATCTAAATTAACATTTTAGACACTGATACCAAGTGTGACAAGGTCATGTGCAAATTTACTCTGCAAAAGTACAAATTCAATACTAAATGGGACATAATGCTATATCTTTTATGTTCCCATAACAAAAATAGAAATGGAAATATAAGTACACGAAATTACTTTTATTGGCTATTTCTACAAAAGAATGAGATTTCTAATTTTCAAAAGTTTGTAAAAATGTGTATGTTTCAACCGAATGTTATATACAGTTAGGATTTGTCCACTAAATCACAACGATTTCGCAACATCGGATTTGTCCACTAAATCACAACGATTTCGCAACATGTAGAGAGTTGACAATAAAATTTTCATTGGTGAACAATCATTTTTGGGAATAGTGAACATTCTCACTACGTCTATCTTCCATTCTTTTTTCAGGAGCATCATCCGCCAATAAAACTCCAGTCACTTCGATTGCTGTGCCAGTAGTTGCTGTATTCCTAGTTGTTGTTTTTATCGTTCTTGCTGTGCTTTACTGGAGACGAAAAACATCAATGCATTCAACTGGAGATAAATCAGATTCACGGTAAGGCTAAATTAGTACTTGTATTGTACTCTTTAATCGTTAAAAACAGTGGCGGACATCTGGGCGAGGGGAGCGGTTGCCTCCAATTATTTTAGAGGACAATTTTAATTTTTTTTTCTATTTAATTTTATTTCTATATTATGCATAATCTTGATGTGATAACTGAATATTACACAATCTTGATATCAAAAGTGTTTTCTGGCAAAATTTAGACCATTGCAAGTCGCTATAGAATACATCTGTCTAGATAACAAAAGTCACTTTTGATTAAATGTGCGCGCTTTCAATGTGCGTTGGTTATATCAAAATGAATGTTTGAACTCTGTAAATTATGTTTTCTTTCCAGGGTTACTATGAGTGGCCTTCCTGACGAGGTTTACACCGAGCCTTTGCCACAAGCACCAGACAGTTTTAATGCCTTCCAGAACCCAGTCTATGGGATCGTTGGAAGCACGAAGGAGCTAGAAGTTGAAAACTCTGCATCTTCATGTTAAATGCTGTTTCAAAAGTCAATGTAAATTTGATGCGGATGTACATTATTCTGAATAACTAGCATTTTATGATGTATTCTCAGTGTTTGTGGTTTCAAGTAATACCTTGATATTACCTTAGGTTTCATAATTTTATTAAATTTCGTACATAATGCACATGTTTTCCTCTAACTGCACTTTTAAAGGAGTAACTTTTATAAAATGTCAGCTTATCATTTTGTTATCAAACTCATTTATCAATCCATTTGTGATGGAGCAGGCGTGATTTAATCTTATATGAAACTTTTGCAGAAATACAGAACATTTTTAGCAAGATTTGCTAATAATTTATATATTGGGATTTAAGCATTGATCGGCATGATACATTAAATATCCTTGATGGTGAATATTATAACTGCTGGTAAAACACAGCCAGATCGGCACTAGATTTCGTCTCCCTTTCTTTTAGATTTTTTACTTTTTTTGTACACTCTAGCTGTTAGTTATATAGAATATAAGCAATACCCAGGGACGCCGGAGTGGGGGGGCGGGGGGTCATCCACTTCTGTTGTCTTTTGATAGAAGAGGCAAGGGAGACCAAAGTGCCCTTTTCATAGAACTGCCATTGGTTTGTAATTATCAAAAGATTCATATGAAATTCTGACTGTCCTGCCATATTCGTGACGAAATGTCTCAAAACTTGTAAAGAAATTTCTATTGCCAAAATTTAGACGATTTTCAAGATACCTACAGAAGATCGAAACATAATGACAGTTACGAAAGAAATGATGGTAGCTTGGAATTATTTTAAATGCCCTTTTACTCAAGCCTGCTCCCTTACCACTCTGCTCGTTCAGGCGTCCCTGGCAATACCTTTGACAAAATGAACATAAATTCATCGCTTTATTATAACATTTTATACGTATGTGGATCATACAGTAAGAATGATGATGTCAAATTGAATTAACTGGAACATTTTCTTCGTTCCTTTCATTGATCAAACAATGCTACAGTTTTACATCCTATCTCTAGCGCTTTGTTTATTGCTCCATTCTGTGTCAAGGATTAGGGTGAAGAGCCGGGAAACTTTTCAGTTAGGTGGGAGGATGGGGTCAGTTTTGTGGGAGGGTGGGGTCAGATTGGTAGGAGGGTGGAGTCAGTTTGGTAGAAGGGTGCGTTCAGTTTAGTAGGATGGTGGGGTCAGTTTGGTTGGAGGGTGGTGTCAATTTGGTGGGAGTTTGGGGGTAGTAGTCGGCAAGCTAGGTGGCAGAGAAAAATTATCGGGGACTGTAAAGGGTGACTAGCTGGGTGAAGATTATCCAGAAATGTCCTTTACATAAAACTAACGCTGGATCCCCTTAGAATGATTTTATAATCTCACAATTTTATCCAAAACCATCTCTATAAATTGTTGTCTGAGGGGTTCCATGTGGAAACTTGAGGAAGAGTCTCTTTCGAGTGTGGTCTCGTTTCGAACTTATCATTGTGGCCTAAAGTCGGCGGAAAGCTCTACAAAACAGCTGAGAAAATGACTTAAATTCTGATGCAAGTTTAACCAAAAAGATACAATAATAATGCCTCAGTGTGCAGATTGTTTCGTGGATACTTGCCAGATGTGGCGAAAAACCACAAGGGGACTAACGGTGTGCAACGTGTGTCATTTGAAACGAGTACAAGCAGAGCAAACGGCCTCTGTTGCAGCTAGGCTAAAGGAGAAAGGAAAAGAGACTATAAGGCAATCTTCAAGGAAAAGTAAACCATCAAGTAAAGCAGCTAAGCTCGTTAACGGAAAGATTTTGGATCGAGCCACCAAAGTGCCAGGTTTGAAGAACAGAAAAGCTTTGCTTAAGAAAAAGGTATAAATTTATGCAAGCAATCTTTTGGTGGTACGAAAATTGAAAATGATTTTGAAAAAAGCGAAGTAAATTAAAGCTTTTCATCTGACACTCTTCAGAGTTTAAAACGTCAGAACATAGATAGAAAACTCTACGCTAGGAAATATATATACCCGGTTGTGGATCTGACGTTTTAAACTCTGGAGAGTGTCAGACGAAAAGCTTTAGTTTACTCAAATGTTCGCTTTTTTAAAAAGGTATATATTTCTTATTAACACAACACGTTTTCATACATCATCGATATTAGGCACTTTGCATCCAATAATTTTCATGAGAAATCGATATCATGTGATGCTTGGTTCCCAAACCTGAACAGCAGCACCTTTCAATAAGATCTTGGTTTGCCTGAGGCTCTTCAACAAAAGTGTAATGGGGAAAACTGGCAGGATTTCCCTTGTGTGCAAGCACAAAGTGTGCTATAAAATTTATCAGAGTTTATTTAAAAGTACAAAAATCATTCCAGACCAGGTGCAACAATTTTTCTTCTTCGAACACATAGATATACCATTACCAAAACAAAGTAAATGAACAATAAATTCTATGATTAGTTTTTCTCTAGTATTTTTTTAAAAGTTTGTTATGCTTGTTACCTACAACATTATATACCAAGGACATCTCAACTGAATTCCAATTATATTTCCTCTGAGTATAGTGACACCAAATAAAAGCCCCTCAAAACAGCCCTTTGAACTGTCCTGAAATTAAGCTCTGGGCCTATTGTCAAAATTTTACAGTATTTGTTTAACAATAAATTCTTAAGTAACATATGATATAAGAATTTATCTTATGTTCCCAGTTTAAAATCATGATATCAAGATCTATCTCTTGCCTACTTTTAGCCGTCCAAGTCTCCAGTAGTAACTTCAGCTGTTGTTACAGCAAGCAGTATCTATCACAAGGTATGATTTGCTTTCATTTTTTTAGTCCAGCTGACTTTGGTTTTCATTGATTTTTACAGACATCAACCATGACATTGTCATAACTTAAAATCCTAATTTTATAATATATATATTTGGCAACTGTATTTATGATTACACCATAGTTTAGTTTAAATGTTTATGATTACCTTGATAAGCTTGTTTTTGACAAAATCTTGAGCGTACAATTAACAAGTTGTTTTTATCAGGTTTATCAAATTTAAGGCACCACTACCTTCTGTCCAAATATTTTTATACTCTGTTCTTCAATATATTTATTGGCAGCAATTTTTAAACTGATGTGTCAGCTTTACTTTATTCATTTTAATATGGACCAAATACTGACTTAATGTGTATGTTATCTTTTTTTTTTGTTTCTTGTTAGGGTCTCCTTTTCAAGGAGGGAGATGTGGTCTCTGTAACAGATATAAGTGGAAAGAGGTACTTTGCTCAGATAAGAGGGCTACTTCAAGATGTTTTCTTAAACAAAAGTGCTGTTCTTAGCTGGCTGTTACCAACTGTGCCTAACCCAACAAGATTTGATCCTGCAATATTTCTACCAGGTATTAATTTGGTTTTTTAAGTCAGACACAGTTTTTGAATGTTGATGATAGAACCAAGCTCTATTATGGAAATTTAGTCACTTTTATAGGAGACTTTTTGTTCACACCAAAAGGCACTGCTTATTTATGGAAACATCTGGATACAAATGGATACAAATGATGAAACAATTTTGTCCGTAAATTCCTAAACAAATGTTTTCTATACTTTTTGGACTAGTTTACTAGTGTTCTTTATAACTCTGGAATTGAATTGCAAATACTCTTAATTAAGACATCCAATGGACAAAAGTCTTCAACTTATCGCAAGCCAAGTTTGGGTAATCTTTACACAGGAAAAGCAACACAAGCATTCCCTTTCACTGATTCAAATCAAGATTGAAAATGTACACAAGGGTTTCTTACACGAATGATTCTTAGTTTTTAATTTTTTTCAGTTTCATTTTACATTTTGTGCTCAATTGCATTTGTTTATATGATTAAATTTAGGTTACATTGTAAGAGGGTTTTAATTATTTAAATAGTTTGGAATGACCGGCAGGTAGCACTAGTGGAAATGCTAGTGGATCACCTTAACTAAGTTTGATCATTTCATATTTCCTCAAAACTATCTTTACATTAACTACACTCAGTTAACGTCAGCTTATCGTGTTTCAAATGAAAATAGATAACATTATTGTGTGATACTGAAAAAGACAAATTCTTTTTCCCAAAAATACCTTTCTCATTTCAATCTGTTTATTTCTAAAGGACCAGATGAAGATACTCCTAGACCAATGGAATGCTTAGAGTTTGTGTCAAGAGCTCCTACAAATTCATTTAGGCTAAGAACATCATATCCTCCATATCAAAGGACTAAACCAGATTTGAACTCTCTATTGTCGGTGGCAGAGGGTCTGTTAGATCCAGCAAACACAGAGCTGCCAGGTGATGTGAACACGATAGATGAACCAAATTGAGCTGTCTGTTACATTTAGATTCCAAATATCATGGAAGTCATAAAGATTTCATATTTTGACAACCTACTCAAAGTGATTCTTTGTTATCACTGTTGACGGAATAATTTACTATGTAAAGATTTCACAGACAGGGTACTTGAGCTGTATTTGAAAAAATTTCCAGACAGAGTGCCAGAATTTTGTATATACTGTTGACACTAAGAAGTACCTTAATAACTGAATCAGTATCCAGTTGTTATTTTCTAGGATCTTGTGATTTTGTACAAAATGACATTAAAATGTTTGGCTGCTTATATACTATGCAATTATTTAACTGTAGTCAGATATATTCGGCAGAGATTTTAAATCATCCTTTAGCAATAAATTTTTGTTTGCTAAGTTGTCATAATCTTATTTTGTTGAATTATTGTCACCTCGTTGTACATTAGTGATATGATAAATTCTGACAGGTGTATTATTATCAAAGATAAGCATAACTAAACTTTCTGGAGTCTTAAAGGAATTATCTTTTCTTTTTCACCTTTTGTCAGAGGACATACAACCTCTTGTTATTTTCTCAAAGCATTTTGTTGCCATTTTTGGTGAAACATTTTACCGTTCAATTTCTTATTGTATTTTGAACTGCATTATTCCATAAAAAGCTCTCCAAAGTGTTCTTTTCAAAATATATCTAGGTTGCATGTTTGGAACTTAATCTTCCCACTTCCCTTTTGACAAAGGGATGAAACTGTTTTCTTTCAATTCAGTTAAAAAGAGCAATTTTTTGAAAAGCCTTCCTTGTGCTTCTCAGCCTCAATATCCCTCTTACTTAAACACTCTTGTAAGGTGTAATGTTTGTATCAAGGCATATATCCATATATTTATTCTTCAAAGAAAATATTCTAAAAAAATTGTTCATCAGTTGTAATGCAAGTGATTTGATTATCTTGTTGACTGTCTGATGCCAAGATCTTTCAGGATTTACATAACAAGAAAATAATTTTCCCTTCCCTGAAACAAATTTGCAGGATGCACCTTGGCTGTGCCCCAATAGACAGAGTCTTGTTAATGTGACTATTATGAATGGAATTTCATCTGCAAGGAATTCTGCAGTAAGACTGATTTTTTATTGCTCTATGAAGTTTACCTGGAGTATTTATATGTACTAGGCCTTTATCAATTTGTCAAGATGTGAGCACCACAGCTCACATGGTATCAAACAGGAGAAAAATTTCCCATGGTCAGTAATTATGTTTGATATCCAGCAGCTCTTTCAATACACCGTTTGAAAGTACAATACTATTTTTTGTTTACCTGGCAATGCATTAGTATCTTCTGATATTTATTTGCAAGTTTGTTTGCAAATATCTTGTATTCGAATTAGGAGTTAGCAGGTTTAGTGGCTTTAGACAAACACACAGAGGGCTTTTTGTTGTGTAGTTATTTACATTCCGTGTTTTTTTATGTTTTCTCTTTTGTTATGTCATTTATCAAAAGGAACTTGTGATTTTATTTTTAATATTATTTTTAGTTTGAATCTTATTTTTAGCCATCTGTCAGCTACTGAGCATTTTAGTCGATTGGCAGGTAATCAGTGATGTCGCAACGGGGTGGCGGTGGACTGATGTTGATTTTCTAATTTCTCGAAATCCGTTCAAAACCTCGGGGTAAAGGGTTGATCAGATTGATTTCCATTTTCGCGCTTTCAAAAAGCCCTATTTTCGCAGAATGCTGTTCGAGAAACTTGCTTTTCCAACAATTTCGAAATTGGTAAAAAGTACTGAAAAGGCGTTCCCCACGTTTTCCGCGAGTCTGAAGGGAGTGGACGAGAAATTTTTTTGTCCACCCCAGTCTTTCCAGATTAACAACGCCTCCGCGTGTAATGTTTCAAGGGGTAAGAAAAGAGCGGCGTTCACGTTTACACATTTAATCCTCAACTTCGTGATAATTCTTTTTAATGTAAGACGAAAAAAGAACTTCTATGCACTATATCGTACCTCGGATTACACGTGGGGGGGGGGGGGCTAAAACTGTAAGAAAAGGGGCTTTACTGGTAGTTCATTACTTAGTACTTGGTATTTTTTGCAAAAGTAGGAGGCTAAAGCTCCTCAGCCCCCCCCCCCCCTCCTGCTCCGCGGTGCCTGGAATACGATAAAAGTAACATACAAGAAAAGCTTTCATTTTCGTTCTTTGGGAAATTCTTTGCAAGTTTCTCCCATAATAGTACACTTGTACGCGAGAAGAATTTTTGTTTTCGGAAACCAAATAAATTTTCAAACCAAACCCAAACATGAAATTCTGATCTATGGAAATTCAAATCTGAAGCTTTGGAAAATTTGTGCCAGAATCTGATGATTATTTCAGCCGGGAAGAACGTCATTCGATTTGACAAACTCGGGTAGAAACTACGCTTTCAAAACCTTCAAATACAGCCGAATTTTTTTTAAATTAGTAGGTCTTTGCTTTTCGAAAGGTTGTTTGTTGGGCTTATTTCTCATGATGTCATGATGCTGTTCTGTTCGTAGCGCCTCTGGGGACAGGGTGCCGCAGTGTAAAATGGTTGTTTAAATCGAGAGATGTGTTGCGAAGACTGAAACTTTAGAGAATAACGATTTGTGTGAGCGGCTAGTGCGAAACCTATACTTTACTGCCCATTTCCCGTATGTTACAATCCAAGGCTAAGCTTTAATCAAACTGCCAACATAATCAACGACGGTTCTCCGCGAACTTATAACTTATACTTATAACAATATCCCAAAATATGTAACAACTAACGAGGTACAGCGCAGTCTTTCTCAAGCACTGCCTGTCCTAAATACAAACTGCGTTAGCTTTATTTTAATGTTTAGCCTTTCATGTCTGTACCCTCTGAATCTCTCTCCGAATCTCCCTAAATCTAACTAAGCACGTATATTTGTATGTGCAAGTGCAAGGAAATTACCAGAAAATCATAACTAAGCATAAAATGTTACCTAAAATAAAATAATGACTACATAACATGATGTAATTGTAATCCTAATGAGGGGGTAATCCTACAACAATAGAATGGAATGCAGTGTAATGCTAGGGATTTCTTAAGAATCTACATAGTATACAAAATAGCTACGTAAACAAAACAAAGTATAATTAGTAAATAGTTCTATACTTAGGCTGGCATTGTTTAAGCTCTATTACAGCATTCCCAAATAATTTATAGAAATTGGGTATAGTGTATTCTTTTAAAATATTCCGCATGCTTTGTGAGATAATATTAGGTTACATTGTTTGTCCCCCAAGTCAATTAAAATTGACCAGTTACAAAATTTACAATTGTATTAGCTCGAATTAATTATAATTATGTATAAAGGGTGGAATGGAAATCATGAATTACTCAGAAAAGTTTTTGGATTTTCAATCGGGCTTCTTGAAATCTAGTCATTTGCTGAAGGGGGACTCCCCAGATTTAGCTAAAATGAAATGCAAGCAAATGTAACCAAACGAATTCAGTTTAGTTTCAGTTTCATTTCATAAAATTAATTTAACGGTGTTATTGCTTGTACGTAGGCAAACATTTTCATTCGTTGCACATTTTCTTTGTTGCAAAAAGTAGTCTTGAAAACTTGCTGACTAATTTTCACTTTGTTACCCCTATTTACAAAGCTTTCAATAGCAGCAAAAGGTCATATATTCCGTAATTTTTATAGCAGTCATTCGTTCTTTGAAATATTTCAATTGCCTGGCGACTTTATGACATAGCTATAAAAATCTGACAATGGAATATGACCTTGTGTTAAAACAACATTAGAAAAGGAGAGGATTGATTTTTCTGTCATCGGATTGTTATTCCAAGCTTTGTTTTACAACTTTCTTTTTAAGAAATTAACGTTTGGGTCATAAGCTCACATTTTCAATACGCCCTCTACCAGGGCACTTCCTCTTTCCTTCGCAGTGGCCAGAACAAAGAAAAAACAACTTAGCTTTGCTTTCACAAACTCGCTGGAAACTTGCATGAAAGGATGCCTTTGCCTATGCAGACAAATGGAGAAAGTCCTGATCATGTCTCGAAGGAAGCTGAAAGATTTGAAAGCTTTTATCAGGGAATTCTAGATTTGCAAGAAGTGCTGGAGAGAGTTGAAAATGTCACTCTACGGCGGCGTATGAGAGAGATCATCAGCAGGGTTGAAGGTAAGTGCGGCACCTGAGGACAGATTTAGGCCTGCTGCTGTGGCACTACACTGAGTATCTTCCTAGGAATATTGTTTAATAATATGTTTCATGTGTGGTTATAAATTAGCTAATGCTGGTCTACAATGTTGCCTGCAATAAAAGGCCATTAACGCCGCTTCTGTATCGAATATTTTTGGCCTAGTGTATCATAATATTGGATTCAAAAGTTGCCTGTTTTGTTATTGTTTTTGTCGAAAGGCGGAAAAACTTTATTTTCCTGTTGAAACTGCAGGATACCACCAATGCAAGGTGGGTTACTGCAGAAAGTTTTCTGAAATTCGCCCTACTTCTCTTTTTTAAGCGAAAAAGCATTATTCGCTAGCACTTTGGGTTGTTCAAAATAATTCTTTTATTTGCTTTTACAATAGCCTCTTGTAACAAGAATCAAGGCTTCTCCGTAACTTGCTTAACTAAAAAGTTGATTAAAATTCCCAACTTAGACTTTAGGAATAACTTAAAATTCCTATCGATCGCCAAGTCGATGTCTACTTTCAAAGAAGCTTCAACTATGATTTTCAGGTAGGGGTCGGTAGGGTACGGTTGTGGTACGATGCAATAATTGCAATTTAGTGTTGGCATAGCGAAAATAAAGCGAGTTTTTAAAAGACAGATATTGTTTTTAGTGATGCTATTTTCCATGCCTGGTCAATACGAGCAACAGCGTCTCCGTGTTTACGACTTTCCTGTCACAGATTCTACATTAATTATGAATAATGTATTGTATCCCGCAGCCCTTGCCCGCAGTTCGTTACTGTAAATAAAAACGCTTAACAACTGGAGACGATCAGTATCCCCAACTGCGAATATTTTCCTCTGATTCGATACTTGAAATAAGGGATGTCTTTATTTTGAAAGCAAATGAGTCAGAAAGAGTTTCATTGATAACAACATCTTGGAAGTAAGTTGCCATTATCCTTGGGCAAATGGACTGCAAAGTGATCAATGAATCAAGTAATCCATGAAGCATTAGTTACATGCCAAACGTGATCACCATTCCACTACCATTGTGTCTTGGTTTCATCTTTGACCCACAGCCAAATCATGTTTGATTACAATCATAAGGTTTCCTTTGGACATGTTTCTTGCATGAAAGTGAACAGGGCTCAAGGAGTATAGTGAATTATTCTATCCACCCCAGCTTATTATTTTTATGAATGACAGTATCATCTAGATATTGCTACAATGGCAGTAGCTTCTCTAAATCTGATTCTATAAAATGCAAGTCAATATATTGACTACTTAAACAATATTTTTTTCATGTGTGTCTGCATTTCATCAAACTGGTCTCTTTTAGGGGTCCTTTGGCTAGGGGCATTTCATCAAAGGGGTCCTTTAGCTTTTAAGTGGAGGGGCCTTTAAGTAGAAAAAGTTTGGTTACATGTTGTTAACAAGAAGCAACAGCCCTCTTGCCCCTCCGTTTTTGGTGTAGTCCTCATATTATATTACAAAGTATTTTTAACCAGTGTCAGTTTTCACTAAATGCAAAAAGTGAAATATTACCATATTTTATTTACATTGTGTGTCTCCTTCATGAAGAAAAAAACAGAGCAACTATCTATCTGGATTACAAAGCTGCTGACCAAATTTGGATTTCCTAGAAGATATTGGAGCTGCTGCTCGATCCCAAATAAGACTTCAACTGCAAAACTAAACAACTATGTATTTACCATGGTCTTGTTGTTAGCAAACTTCATTAATGGCATACCATTAACATAAGAATCTATTCCTCCGTTAATGATGCCATTGCAGCTGTAAAATTATGGCAATGCTTAGAATAGAAGATATCTGGCAAAAGCAAGTCTGTTAGGTTGGCTTGGGAACTTTTTCCTAGGAGTGGCAGTATGGGGGTCTAGGGTGCTTATGCCCCCAAGGTTTTAATATGACCTCTGTTGGCAGCCAGTTTCCATTGGCCACCAAAATAAAATCATTACTTCATGGATTTTTACAGGGGTAGCACCAAGAAATTAAAATTGGGGAGGGGGGCTCCATTTGTAGGTATTATTAGGCTTGAAACCAACTTTTGAAAAACGCACAAAAATGCCTCACTTTGTTTTATGGCTATGATTATTAAGGGGCACATGTTATGCTAGCGAGAGGTTGTCAGAGGCCCTAAGCATATCAGAAAGAAGAAGCCTCCCTGCGAGCGAAGGGAGCATAAATTATTTTTGCCACCAAGCCCTTCAGATTCGCTTAAAATACATTTCAGAATATTTCTTGCAGTTATTTTCTTGCAATCATTTAAAAAGTTTTGCTCTTTCCAAGTTATGCTTTTATTAAGTTTGATTAATTCTAGTGTTGAAATGGAATTCATTGCTTTATGAGACCCCATAGACCTCAGTTTATTCCTTGGTAATTATGCAATAAAAGGATTTATCACACTTTTCTTTTCTTCTATTTCTTTTCTTTTATTCTTTCTATTTTCTTGAAAACACTTTTTTGCACAAAAGTGGGGCTAAAGCCCCCCCCCCCCCAGCCCCCTCTGGTGCTGTCAATGTTTTATAAAACTTTTTGTTCTCTTGTGTGGCAACTAAATGTAGGAAACAACTTTATTTAAATAGTAATGTTGAATATAGATAATCTTTTTGAAATGCCTCAAAACCACTCTAGGTGAAGTACATGTAATTTCATTTCACATTGTTCTGTTGGGTGTTTCGTCATATCAGCAGTCATGTATAATAAAAATATTGGCACCTCCAGTAACTCCCTCTATTGACCACCCAGCTGTACCCCAGAAATATTTTAACATTTTCTATAACAGGTTAAATACCTAACAAACAAAAAGGGACATGTTGTCTGGAAAGTAGCTGTCTATGATTAATTTCAAGATTCTATAAGATCGACTTATGATTTCTCAGAGTCAGTTTAGTCTTATTTCCATTATTTTGATTGTTTTCTTCAGATTTAATATTAGGGTAACTGGCTTCCTCCTCAACTACCTATTCCCCAACCCTTGATCGATATAGAAATTTCAAGCCAAGGATAATGCCAGAAAGGTCTTGTGTCTGAACTTATTGCAATTAATGGGATACCTTGGTCAGCTAGTGCTGTTAACCACATAAAGCACTGAAATAAAGCCATTTAAAGGGTAGAGATTCCAGAAAGATTAAACCTCAGCTGTTTTGCTGTTAAATAGTCACATTTTATAGATTAAATTCAAAAGAAACTCAAGAGACAGCAAGTTCATATAAGATATTGAAGCCTGTCACATGTATCTCCGGACCTTTAGAAAATTCAGAAACTTCCATTAAATATTTCTCTGTTACAAAGACAATTTGTGCTCAAATGCATTGATTTACTATTAATTAAGTTCCACACTTAGTTTTTATTTTTCAATTTTAGACGACTTTGTTAATTGCCCAGAGTTTACCATACCAAGAAACAATCCATTGAAAGAGCTCCGACTGGTATGTTTACTTTTTCTACAGGTGTTATTCTTTCATATCTTTCTTGAAGATTGACAGCAAACTTTGTCAAATGGCCATCGGGTTAAGGTCTTTTATTTCCCACCAAACAGTGCATATTTATCTCAATTTTGCAAATTGTTCTCTGTAAGTTGATCCTTACACCTCTTGATGTTATTGAAATTTTTGGTAGCTCAAAGTCTTTTTAATGAATTCTCATATGTTATTTTTTGAGTAGTACTTTACAGTCTATACCTAATCTATTAAAGACATTTATCTTGAAATGTTGCTTCCTCGTATAGATCTTGACAATGGCAAGTTTCTAGCTGGAGGGTTCAGTTCTAGTTCTGTTGCAAACTGTAGCTAATTGATTGACAGCTTTTTATTTAGCACAGTTTTTAGATTATCATTTGCTTTAATCTGCTGCATGTTCTTGGTGAAACACTATATGATTACAGAAATTGTTTTTAAGGGAATAGCTGGAGGATCACTATCAGGGAAATCATCTTTGGTTCATCGCTTTCTTGCTGGATTTTGCCCTAGGGATGAGGTTTTGTCAGGCAGACATAAAAAGTGTATTAATGTAGATGGACAAAAATATTTGCTATTGGTGAGGGATGAGACTGGCCCACCCGACTCTCAGGTGTGCAAATTTTTGTCTCTTTGTCTCATGTGTTGTCCCTCAATTATGTTACTGTTTTGTTGTGTAAAAGAAACTCTAATTTGTGCTGCATGTATTGTCAGCAGGATTGTTGTTCAGTTTTAAGCAGCACTTGTTAATGAGCTTCTATATCTGTATTCAATAGATACTCCTTTAATTGCTTTCTTCGATAAATTTGGAGGAAATTTTCAACTTTTGCCTTGGCATGTATTTATGTCTATGTTATGTCTTTCAAAAAATTTGTTTAGGTAGGTTTTTTGCATTACAAGCTCGCAAAAGCATAGAAAGACCTTCTATTTCAATAATGTGTTTGCACTTGTGCTTCTATGAAATACAGCAATTGCAGACCTCCCTTTTAATCTTTCCAAACATTGCTAAAAATGTCTTAAATAGTTTGAGAAAATTTCTTATCTTTGAACAAAAATAGACGCCTTCCTTCTATAAGTTTTCAATTAATTTTCAGAAAGGGGCTTTTGAAGTTTCTTAAGAACAGTTTTTAATATAAAAATTCAAGCACACTGTCACCTTTATAAACATAATCTGCTGGAAACTCTGTATTGGAGAATATTGCCATGGGCAAACATTAAGAGAAATTAACTCTAAGAAATCAGCTTAAAATGAAATTGCTTGAAAGTTTTATCACTAAGAAGCTTAGAAAGATGTCTCAACTTAAGGATAAAGTGAAAGGAACCAGGACAAGAAGTTAGCAGATTAGATACTGGAAGATTATGATGCTATTCTGGTTGCTGCTGCTTGTTTTTTGTTTTTGTGACTATGTTGCTGTGAAGAAATGTAGGAGCTACTTGACTTGTGACTTTTTCATCAGTTAAACTCATAACGTTTTTATGTCTGCGTGTTCTAAGTTTTTTGCGACGCTTTTTGCTGATAATATCTTTATCTATATTTTGTGGTTGACACGCTTTTAATCTATCATTACTGTTAAATAAGTAGCCACACAAACAGTTTTCATCTTAGTCATTTTCTTTCTTGTTTTCTCATTACCTTTCACGTCTTTTACGTCTCTTTGTATTACTTCACCAAGCTTGATCGCTTTTAAAAGTTTGACTATGTTGCTCTGTCAAAAATGACCGCTTCCTGTCAAATTTCTTCACCATCAATGTCGAAAGAATATCTCAAATATGTTTGTACATTGGCCTTTTGGGGAACGCTTCAAGGTAATCGATTGGAACAAACATGATGTCGTAAACAAAGTAAAAAATAGATCAGATGGATATGTTAATGCCTACAGCTGCTTAATTTGAATCACGACAGGAAAATGCGGGACATAGTTAATGTTTGGCATAAATTAGGATATCAAAGATTGATATTGTAGTTACCAAACAGTCTATATAGGCTATATGTTCATGTAGCAGCTATCAATTCTTTTTATAATATTCGCTTAATGTTTATTACAGTTTTCACGATGGTTGGATGCAGTAGTGCTCGTTTTCAGTTATGCAGACGAACTCAGCTTCAACGTAATATCAAGCTATTATGCAAAAATGAAAGCTTACAGAAACGGCAATTTGCCTATGATTCTAGTTGGAATCAAAGGTTAGTGAATTGTATTGATTCCTGCCCATGCTTCTTTGCCAACTCAAACTCTATGTTTTTTTCGAATATTGCCACTTCCTTTTTACCACTACCACCCCTTCCCCCTTTCATGGAAACAATGATGGAAGTTCACGTTAATATCACACAGGTGTCACGAGAAGAAAAGGTTTCTAAACCCCCATACTTTGCTTTATCTTAGACCAGCATTGTTTGCAATTGGAGATGAGTGGTTGAACTTGACTTTGTAAATTGACATATTGATTTTAGTATTGAAGACGTTTTCTGTAATTTAAGCTGCCACTGAATGACTAGTGAATAGAGTTGCGAATCGAAGCATCTCAAAATGTAATGGTCTATCCATGTTCTAACGCAGCTGTCCAACATAGACTCTCTATAAAGTTTTAATTGCTTGCAAAAATTAAGTGTTCGTTCGATTAGTCTCACGCGTTATTAAATGTGTTTTCGTCTTATCACAATAACGCTTTACTTAATACCCCTGGAAAAGAACCCTGAGGTATTACAGAAAAGTTATCTTATCAGCTTTTAGATTAAGTAATGTATTCACGAATTAATCTAGCCTTGTTACTTTTTTGCGCCCATTCTTGGGTTTTTAAAGTTTAACTAGAAATTTAGGCTACTTGCCAGAGAAACTTATTGCCTTCACCTATTTAACTATAGATTAAATTTCACTTGGCAAGCAAATTCGCAAGATTAAGTCCTTAAGTCTCACTACTCCTTTTCGACATTTACTATTTTCACTGACCTCGAAGATAATAATACGTATATACATGTTTCCTGGGTGACTAAAAAATTTTTTTCTTTCACAAATTTCAATGAGGTGCAAAAAAGGATATTTTTCTCCGTAGTAATTTGTCAGAGGTCTCCAAAAAGAAGCCATATTGAATTGTTATTCATATTTTGCCTAAGCAGTTTTGGAACTGTTGACCCCTCAAGATGGAAGCGTTTTAGGATCTGTCTGATCTTGATTAGCAGAGAGCTTATAAACAGTCTTTCTTGGTATTGAACAATAGATCCTTTTTCTCCTGTTTCTCAGGAATCCCATTTCGCATGACAAAGTAGCCAGTTTCTGAGGTTACGAATTATTCATAAGTAGAGGTCGAATTTCCAATTGCCGTTCTTAATATTTTAGGTTTATCCTTGATATCCAGTCTTTGGTAGCCGAAAATTTTGATTAATCCCTGTTAAAAACAGTATCTCTAGTTATGCCCTGAAGCCTTTTATCTTTTTGCTCAGTTTGAATTGATTGGATGCCGTCAAGGCTTTTAAAGATGTCCACTATTCTTCTATTAGCTGTGCAAAATTTACTTGCGAATTTTAAAAAACAACCCATTTAACTCACTGTTGATCTAAGTCCGCAAAAACCATATTATCCTTAAATTTTTTCTTAGATGATACATTCTCAGAGACGCAGAGTATGATAAACAATGCCAGAATTAGGAAGTTCATCCTAGACCATAACAACTGTCCATTTTTTCTCGCGTCGTTGGAGACTGGGGAGAGTGTAAACGATGTGTTTCAAACAGGTTAGCTCGCCTATCTTTTTATTATATTAGTCAAAGATAAACAAGGCTGTTATTTGATTTATCAGTTCATCAAACACCAAAAACGGCTTTGTGTTGCAAGATGAATGTTAAACGGGGTTTTTTTCAACATATCGTTGTTTTATCTTGCACAACTGTATTTTTATCTTTTCTTATCTTTTCCAGCTATTTGCAATCGTTGATTAGTTTAACTTAGCCAGCGTTGCTTGGTAGCGTGGAGTGTAATTCACTTTGTAGAATCAGTTTGCACTAAAGCGTTTTCATCTCTTGCCTTAAAAAAGCAGTTTACTTCAAAGATAATTCAAAACACTGCTTGAAGTGTATCCCAACGTCCAATAACATTGAAATTGAACTGCTATTTTTACTTTTTTCGCTATTTCACTGTTTTTGTCTTTTATTTTCTTTGTACTTTACCTAAAAGCAGTACAAAGTACGACAAGGGTTCTACTGTGATCTTGTTTAAGTTTGTTAATTTTTATCGCCATTTTAAGCCACAATTTTGCCTCAAAACTGTTGTTATTAAAAACATTAAAGTAACTTTTTGTTTGCATTCCTCGTGGTGGAAATTAGTAACGCAAGAATTTCTTTTGTTTAAATGTTTACAGACAAAGAATGTTCATTCTTATAAGAAAATTTTTTTTCACAACTTTGGAAACATTGCAAATCCAATTGCTCTAAGCCTTTTCATCCGCAGTTTCTTTGTGCCTAGTCGTTTCGATATTTTAGACAGCTTCTGGAATTGTAAAGAAATTACATTATTTTAAAAGCGCCTCACTGCATATTTGCTTATAAAATAATCTTTATTTAGTTCACCATCAATGCTCGTATAGATACATCCGGGGGTCAGTGCCTGATGTTTAAAGGCAGTATTATCACAAACCAGATGGACCTTGAGCCAAGACTGGTCTTTGGGCTTCCACGGTGATGCATATTCTTTTAAAAGAGAACCTCTCCGATTTGGCTTGCAAACGAGGCGATGTGTCTCATTTGTGACATTGAAAACAAGCTAAAACTGAACTAGCAATTGAAAATTTTATCATGCTTTACACATGAATTTTGATCTCCAACTAGCGCAGGAGAATTCTTTAAGCATTTATACGGATCCTTTGCGCCCACCTGACCCTAAGGCAAGGGGCCCTTTGCCCCACCAACAACACCTTAGTGGGTCAGTTTTAAATTCAGCCTATGACGATTGTATACACTGATAAAAACAAGTCTTTTGTGTGTTGCTCAACAGGTGATAAACATCTGGCTTTATGTATATACAGAATACGAGATGGATGGGAAGGGCTATGTTTTCTCACCATCTCTATTTTACCTTCCAGATAGCTAGTTGTTAGCCAACTGTGCTAAAAGCCACATTAGTTCAGCTATCAATAACACCGATCTTTTGATAATGTCTTTTCCCGATTGATTGGCCAAATTTTTTGAGTCCCTCTCCTAATAAACAATTGCGAAAGATGTCTTCGAAATAAACACCGAAAATTCCATGTTTGTTTGGCTGTCAGGATTTTTGAGGAGAAGCAGAAGAACCAGTACAACATTCTGGTGACGGCTTGTGACTAACCTTTGTTTTAGTGGTCAGTTTCCCATAAACCTACGTTTCAATTATTAAATAAGCTTCTAGTACTGCCAAATTTCAAAACAGCGCTAAGAAGCAGAGCATAGCATAAAGTGCTGAAACCCTTTTTACCAGACACTCTTTCCGCGAGTGCAAACATCGATTTATCACAAAATGGTACGCGGAAGTTTAGATCCAGGTGCAGATCGAAGGTAACGCTAGAGAAATAGCGCGTTTGATTATTTACAGTATTTACAGGAGTTGATATGAGAATATGAACTCCATACGTGTATGTGTTTCTCTCTCTCCTTCGTAGAGTCGACGTGGAGGCTTATTGAGCCAACCTCGGTCTCGTTTTTGCGGATCCACACCCTTGTTGAGATACACCAATTCTAATTACGCACTTTGATGCGACTTTTTTAAGCTCAGATTTAGTTTCATCACCATAATTTTATGCCGGATGCAATTTTTCATATCGTTTATGCTTGTATTTTTATTTTACGGAGAAATGGAGTCTGGAAACTTGTAAGAGATTTGACCGCAAAAATCATTCCGGGTGAAACTTTACCCCCCTAGTCGCCAATCACGGTCAAATCTCTTATAAAATGTTTATCTTCTTGTCGTCATAAAATCGATATCATGAGCAATACCATAATGAAAACTTCCAAGTACACTAAAATCATTGCTCTCAATCCGAATCTGGGATCAAAAATTTGGTAATAATGAATTTGAAGAATTTTTCAAAATGAGACCGTAAGTTGAATTGGTGTATACAACTGAATACATAAAATGGAATAAAATATTTTCAAGGTTAAATTGTTGACTTTTCAGGTTGATCTAATCTTGCAACTCGGTTGGAATCTAGAAAGATTTATTAATTACAAAAGAAGATTTTTTCTCAAAGTCCGTTTTGGTTTTTCATGCTAAACCGAAAGGCGCAAATTTTGCGCTATCTTCTTCAATAATTTATGTTGCAAGTGCCACAGATATGAAAAAAACAAAGATTTTGTTAATTACATTGTTTGACAGTAAGGAAGGTTTGTATATAGGAACCTTTTGGCAATATTTCTTTGAATGCTTGTGCATGAGTGTGTCACTTTGGATATTTGGTCGAGATACCTAGAGACCTCCCTATATAGGAAACTCCAAAAAATACACGGGGAATTGATATTTTTTTGCGAAAAAGATCTTGCTTACGTCTGAAGAGCCATCCTACTTATAATTAATTTCTTCGTTTGGAGGGGGGAATAAATAAGTTGTGGAAGAGGGAAATAGTTGCAATCGTTTGGTAGTTTTTGCTGGAAACATTAAATGTCCTCGTAGATCAAGTAAACACTTCTTGTCATTGCCTAATGAGTCTTTGGCCGAACTTGAATCATCAGCAGCACCCATTTCAGCTATGAGCCCAGTAAATCATTTCTCTATTCAAAAGCCAAGGTTTGCAAAAAAAACATTTTTAAGTTTTTATCGCCTCAACGTCAAAAGAACTAGCGGCATCAGCCGATGGGCACCATAAAGCCATATTGTATTGTAATGGATATCATTCAGTAGGGATCAGGATATAATGCTGGAGGGGCTACGATTGGCGCAGTCTTATAGGTTTTTCTTCAAAGACTAAAGCACAGTTATGGTTTTTTCCTTAATTCAGGTTGTCGTTACCTCAGAAGGTGCTCCTGAAGCGAGAGGCTAAATTTTTAATTTTTCAAGCTTCATATCATCCAAGAAAATTCCATCGTTTTTTACCGTCTGTGAAGCCTCCGGAAAGCATAATCTCTTAGTCTAGCTTCTAACCTAGGCAGTGATTTCATTAAGCATTGATGGTGCTGGAATCTTCGGCTACCTTCAAGCATAGGCAGTTTGATGTTTGCACTGAAACAAGTCAGATTTCATATAGATTCGAACATTAGTTGAATTCAATGCCATGAAAGGAGTTTATTAATTCCCTAAATGTGACACTTGCCGCTGGTGAATAAAAGCTCTTTGTAGACACAATATGCATTGCTCATGCGAAGAAAGATTTAACTTTGCAAACAGTTTTTACAACCTTTTTTCTTTCAATAATTTATTCGCCGATTCAGGGTCCGATCTTTACCTCGTTTGACTTGTAATACGACGCCACGATCTACAAACGGAGAATTGAGCATGTGCCATTGTACCCCCGTTTTTCGGATATACGGTTGGCTTCTGAGTTGGGATAGAGCAGGCTGGTATATTCATAGTTTAAACTGTTAGTAATTTGCTGTTTGTTCTTTCGCTGGGCGTAGAGGATATGATTTGCTCCAGGCAGCTTATCTAAACTCGATAGATCGGCCCGCCATTGCTTTGTTATGTCTCTGATTATATCAATGACTTTTAAATCAAAGTTTTGAGCAGGAATGCATGCCTGCAGTTGGTCGCAGTTTTTTGGTTGTCCAGCATGTTTCGATCTGGATCATACACTTTGTTGTCCGATCTTCTGGAGCTGTTTGACCGTATGTGAAATCAAAGTTTTACTATGATTTGATAGTTTGTGCTTTTTAGAAATTCAATTGAGTAATGTTGTAGTGTTTCCTTAATTTTGACAATCATAGAGACACTCAAGACTTTTCTCTTTAAATGTTTTATCGGCGAGAGCCAAGATTAATGGCTTCTTCAAATACTTATGTTGAAATACTTCCATGTTGAATTTTGTTGTATAAGACAATTTCCAAAACGACTTGCTTAGAGTGGCCACATGCAGACATAAAATAACGGTAATTTCAACAATGCGGGAAGTATCGTTTCATAGCCACCATTGATCTTCCAACAGTAGTAAATGTTTGTCAATCCTATCTTCTGTTTGATAACGCAGAGGTTTTTCTAGAGTATCCGTTTGAGTTCCTCTAATCTCCTGGAGACTTGCAAATTGTCACGATGTGCCAAAATACCTCTAACTACATCTGTATGCTGGCATAGCGGAAGAGGGTGAATAGGGGGGGGGGGGGCATAGCCCCCAATTTTTGCTAAACGAAATTTCACGTATTAAAATATGGATCATCATTAGTAGGCTCTTTGCAAAATTTCCGATTCGACCCCTAAAACAGTCAAAGGTCCCTGTAATACAAGGGGTGGTTTTGCGGCAGAAGATGTGACTGCCCTAAATTGGAAATACTTCCAACTGACGCAAAAGTGATAGAATTTTTACTTGTTTTATATGGTTAAGGTTTTAATGGTGAGTCAGCTCAAATGTAGTATTCAAACATTGATATTGTTTTCGGAATTTTTTAAGTTACACAGTTGTTGCTCCTATGTTTTTATTTTGATGAAGAAAATTCTAAAAAAGCAGGAATGTATATAAGATTATTGAAATGTTTTGCATTTAAAATCCTTTAATATGAAAGACGCTGTTCATCATTTAAAGTAGCTTCAAAGACATATTTTTATTAGAAACTTGCTATAAAAAAGGGGCACTGAACATTCAGCGAACATTTAGGAACTCCAGTATTTGCATCCAACAATTAAGCAACAAGTGAATTTTTCTAAAATGTTAAGCTCCGAATTTTCAAACCTCTCCATCAATGCAATTGGCTTGTTGGCATAAAACTTTAAACGCAAGCTATGAAGGTTATTCAAAAATCTTCAAAAGTTCTTCACTACCAACTTCAAAAGACTCTTAGCTATCTTCCGTAATTGCTTCTGATATCAGTTAGGACTTTTTCCAGCATGAGAATTTGCAGCACGAACCCCAAATGACAGTAAAGGTTAAATATACTGGGCCGTGTTATTCAATTGGATGGCTGCGGCAAAGCCAGCGACAGAAAGAAGTAAGTCAGGGGGTGCATGCACTACCCTAAAAGCGTCTTTAGGCAAACGTATTTTTGTACAATATCAAATAGTCGCTCTGCTGATCAAACACTCATAAACTTTAATCCTTCTGATGAAATAATTATTTGACCGATCAAATGAAATTGGAGAGTCCTCCATAACTACTGCAACCCGTCTTATATTATTAATTTGTGCTTGTACCCTCTATCAGTGTCGTAACGGAACAAGGGCTCTTAAGAATACTTCGTTTGGGGGCCCTTGCACAGTCAAATTTTTTCCAAAATTCAGGCAAAAATAAAGCCATTGTCAAGAAAATTACTCTTTGGGAAAGAAAGATTGCAGGTCAATAAGGAATAAAGCAATTCCAGATAGTGAAAAAGTACCAAAGATCTAAAATCGATTAGTCAACTTCTGGTTTTCGATGGAAAGAATAGATGGTCCACGCCATAAGTTTAAAAGTGGCGGGGTTCAATTTCTTTAGTGCATTGAACTTGTAATTAGTGACAAAAAATCTCAGATATTTCGGGGTAAAATAAAAAGTAGGGCCGCTGGAGGTTTGTGGGGGCAAAAGGGTGGCTTTTATCGCTACAAAAGGAAAGAAAGGTCCGGGGTTACTCCCTCTGGAAGTTTTTTGCTCAAAACAACATCAAATTACATTTTGCAGCACTCAACGTCTGAAATTTTATAGCACCTATCCTTTTCAGGTGGAATTATCTCGTTTAGAAGGAACTACTGGTTTTGCGAACTCAGCGTCTTTTTGTAATATGTTAACCTGAGAATATTTGTCACTTTTTACTTTTTACACCTCAAATGACTTTTTACACTTAATAGTGCAATCGAACCTATATCATGACAACCTGTAGGGGGCCCTTAGGAGTTGCTCTAGCCAACAACCTACGTCGGTTACGCCATTGAGAATCTCTACCCTACTCCATAGCCCATAACTGTAAAAGTAACGAACCCATTAATACCTGTGTATTAATGGATTCGTATGTGGTTGAAATAGAGAGAAAATTTGTAGCAACTTATTTTGTTTTATAGAAATTAGCATGAGTTGAGACAAGCAATACGAGTGATGTTTCCACTTGCATTTTATAAGTCTCATCAAAGAACTCGTTGAATGAATTATTATGTTCTTTCGCAAAGATTTTTTTCAGGAATCAGAAACTATGGAATGGTTGTTGGAACTTCGTTCCCGGCCGGGGCTGTTTGATCTTTGTAATATGCACTGCTACTTAATAACTAAAATGTTATGTGAGAAAATGGCAGATGTTTTCTCAAGAACACGACTGTACGTAAACAGGCTCTAAAAGAATCGATGATGATCACTCCCTGAATCCTACCTTTCGTTTCTGCCACCTCTCACCCCATTTCATCTGGTCCCATTGACTCGTTAAGGCCATGTATTTATCGACAGCTCAATTCAGTATGTAAAATCTTATATGCATTTAAAGTGAGATCCCTCTCTCAAAGCTGACATTATCAATTTAGTATCATTTCACATCTAAAACTCAATATTGCCGTCACAATACCCATTTATGCCCCATTAATGACTAAGATTTAAATGATAACGTCTTAATACCCAAGGCTTACAATCAAAGTCTAGGGCTCCAGTGAGGTTTATATTTGATATCCATAATTTTGAAGCAAATTACCGGGGTATTAAAATTTATAGAATTTTGTTATGAATATTGCCCTGACGCTCTTGCTAGATATGACCCAATGAAATGCTTTCAAGGAATGTTGATCAAATCAAAATTGGGCCTTGCCTTTTACATCGAGAGACTTCAGGACAAAGTAAACAAACCTCAAGTATTTGTTATTTTCTAACCGCTTTTTCTGTTTGTTGCACCCGGTTTCACCATACACCTTTATTCTCAAAAGCACGGATTTTCTTCAACATTTTTTCACTATGACATATTCCTACCTTAAACGATTTCTTGGGATGGAATGGTTATTGATAATGAATGGTATGTACAATCATTGCCAAAAGTACTTGGAACACCCAGCAATTGGCAATGTGTTTTTATATTTTTCAATTCCTTTCCCGAATACTAAAATTTCGGTACCACTAACCCCCCAACCCCCCCCCCCCCCCGTCCCCTAAACAATGTTGATAATTGAGAAAAATATCATAGAAGTCGCAGAAAAAGATTTCTTTCTAATCCTCTACGTTGTTTTGTAGAAAATTAACGTTGTTCAAAGGGGGGAAGGGGAATGGCTGAATTTGCCCTTGAAAACTGACGTTATTGTAATCAAGACTTTCGGAAGGCATTCAAGGTGGTGTTTGTGAATCAAAGAATAAACGTATATGAACTTTCCATCTATCTAAAGTAGAAAACAGCTCAAGAATAATCGGCCTCAAAGCAAAACGCTCCTTGAAGAAAAAAATGTATACCATTTACTGGCAGCAAACATTGTTCTATGGGCTCTGGCTAAATAAGCAACCGTCATATCGTGATAGGAGGCCGCGAGCACGCCGTTCTTTCCAAACTGTTTGATGTGATATCAGGGGTCTGGGACTTATTACGTAATTTCTACAAATGTACTGTTAACTGCACGGAGCTAACAGAACAGTGCCAAACAATATCTATTCAATGGAAAATCCAGCCTGTGCTGGAGATTGCCAGTTAAAACATAGTTTTAGTGCTTTTTTCTGTAAATATTGTCATTTGTCAGCAAATTTGCTTGTTTTGTGGGTTTTCACTCCCCTACCTGAAAAATGATTTCCGCCACTTAATCCAGCAAGAAAGCTTCGAAATGTTTGTCTGAAATACTGTTACGGACAGTCGAAAGACTTACCAAGGCATACGATGAGCAGACCAGCACCCTCCTTTCTTTTCCAAAGTCATTCGCTAAAGGAGTCGCTTTATGCGTTCGTTGCCAGTCATTCGTTCCCATCCTTGCATTGTTAGCTATGTGCGAGAGATAGGCAACGAAGGAGCTTTTATAAATTCTTCGCAAACCATGGAGATAATCCAGATGCATTCAACGGAGCGTGACAAATTAGATTTCTTTGGTAATCAATACCTTCAATGTGATATCAAACAGTGCAAGTGGGGAAATAATCAAAGAAGGCAATGAATCTGACGGTGGTTTTGTTTTGAGAAGCAAAGTAGCAGTTCTCAAGGTCAAAGGTGTTCGCAGTTACCCGTTATCAAAGTACAAGGGGAGTAACAATAGTTGTTTTTACTCGATTCCAAACTAGAGTGAAGAAATATAGAGTTCATTAATGATGGAGTTTCATCGGTCGTACAAGAAAGAGCGTAGGTCGTCATGGAAATATGAAATAACAGCACTTTTTTCTCTCAAAGTGCCTATTGGTATGTTTAACAAAATTCTCCAGTAGCCTGCTTGTATGCTTTTGGATTTACTATCCGTTGCCCGACTTCAGATCGAATTATGAGCATCACTGATTCTGAGCTTAATCATAGTTATTTTAAGATTTATCGAACACTTGGACGAGAAGTTTGTAATAAATTAAGTTCTCTCGATGCAGCTTTAAAAGTTCTCTTCTTTTACTTCATAAGATTCCCAGCAGCCTCCTCTATTTGGTGCAGTATTAGGCTGCCCGGCCAAGAGGGAGCGACACAAACAACCCGGAAGGGGCTGTTACCGGATGCTCCGATTAGGGTTAAAAGGAAAGGGAAGATAGAACAAGAAGGGCTAATTCTACTATTTGGTTGCAAATATAGTCAACTTTTTATCTTTATATTTGCCAAAGATGGATTATAGAATTTGAATCTCCATGTTGAAATTTGTCTCAGTCTAAAGTCGCAGGTTTTTTTAGCATGGTTTGAGCAATCCGCGAATTACGTGTCGCCTGTTGCAAAATTTTTCTTTTCCTGCACAATTTCACTGGAATTTGTTGCTGTAGTGACATGTTGACTCTACAGCTGCGAATTGTTGAGAAATATCCAAATATTCTAAACGTGGTACAGTAACCCGTGTCTCAAATCTGAGGTCCATGTATCACACTGACAAAGGTCTGTAGATAGCGAAATGGGAAATCGATGACATCAGCTTGGAACTGAGAATAAGTCTGGATTAGATCCTACGTGGTTAAACTTCAAAAACCCTATTGATCTCGTCCTTGTTATTTATAGGGAAGGGGTAGCCAATGCTTTAACACTGATCCGTCCCCAGACAAGCAAGTTCTGAAATTGCCCCTTTTTCAAGGATCCCTCACTTTGACATAAACACCATGACACCAACATTGAAGCTATGTTTCATTCACTTCTCTATATGGTCCTAAAAATCTACCCATTTGCCGGGTTCTAGAGAAAATTCTAAACACGTACCTCGGTTGTCGTCCTTCATCGAAAAGTATTGCAGTTGTACACGCCTTCAATTATTTTGCTCTGCACCTGTAATTATTAATTAAAAAATGACCTTTGGACGATCATTAAACGCTGTTTGAAACACTAGTATCAACTTAGGGAAATTTTGGATCCCTTAGAAACTTTTCTTTTTATTATTGATCCCAAAATTAAGAAAATCCTCCAGAGAATGACAAGCTTTCTAGTAAGGAACTTTTCCAGCTAAATTTGACGCCTGACTGCAGTGTTTGAAGTGACTTGAGGAAAACGATGTCATTTTTCTAACTTCCTCAACCAGCTTCTGTTCCTGAATACGGAAAGAGTACTGCTGATTGGTGTTAAGTGTCTATCACTAAAAAATGCTCGATAGGATGATTTGCTATAGACAGGTTATTAAGAAAATTCAAACACACAGTTGGCAGCTCTGTTCGTTTTCGAGTAGATGACTGTAACTTATAATGCTTGAGTTTTTTATCCGGTATTTTCGTTGAATATAGCGAGTTGCATTAAAGCAAGATAGTTACTTTAGGGCCTTTCGCGAAAACGCCGCAGCTTATTTCAAAACGAGCTCTGCCTCTGTTTCAATCAGGCGCTGGCTTTTCAATTTATTTGTTTCCGCTGCTGCGCGGCACCAAGTCGTACGAATTTATTGTCGGTCTTATCCATTGAAATGGTTTCAATATTTTTAGAATGTCATTGAGAACCGACGGGAAAACAAAGACAAAACGTATTGTTCACACCAGACCACTGATAATTGTAGCGGGATTTTTCCACTGCATACTGTAATTTCTTCATTATCGTATCTGGTGGCCGGGCATACATTGCAAATTATCAAAGGATGTTCGACCGCATCTTATTAATTCGACTGTTCGAAAAATGGCATTTTCTCATTGATGTGAGATAGG
Organism: Rhopilema esculentum; assembly: GCF_057945365.1. Classification (NCBI taxonomy): domain Eukaryota; kingdom Metazoa; phylum Cnidaria; class Scyphozoa; order Rhizostomeae; family Rhizostomatidae; genus Rhopilema; species Rhopilema esculentum. The sequence goes on from NC_142830.1 coordinate 2,431,429, forward strand.
GTTAGTTTTATCAAAGGAAAAGATATCTGGACTGGTCGCGATGGACTATCCCGTATCGAAACGAGAGATCAAGAGATATTCTTTTATGAAAGGCTTGACATCTGTATTCAATACGCTGCATTTAGTGCCAGGTACTTCTAGTAAAAGTGTCTCAATTTAATGTTAAAGCAAATCGTTAGACCTTAGTAACTATTTTGCTTCTGTTGTCTGTATCAACGTCGACGCACATCCTAAATATTTTTATAATGTATCGTGCCATTCTAGTGAGCAGTTGTTTACTCAAGATTCCTTTTGAAATTGAAAATATTTATCCTACTCTAAACATTACTTTCTTACCAAACAACCTCAAACTTGGACATCTTGTTACAAGAACATTGATTATTAATTACATGCTATGTTGTAGTGAATGATCGCTGTCTTGCTTAGTTTGAACATAGATTATGGCTCCTTACGGTGTTGCTTTTGCTATAGAATCTAGACCTAAGTTGCAATACTTGCGAAACTATGGTGACTAATATTGTGTGGTTAATGCTTCCTTGTGTGGTTAATGCATCTTCCATGATTTGGCAATTAATCAGAATGCCATGCATCATAGCAGTCAATTAGCAATAAATGCTTTCGGAAAGTACAAATAATCGCATATCTTGTCCCTCGCATATTTAACTAATTCTTCGTGGTTTTACGGTCTTTTGTTTTGTTTAAATGCAGCTTTTTCTAGCTGCAAACACTAGCTGTATATCGTTATACAGTAAAATGATTTTGGTGCACCTATAGGCAACTACATACAGAATAGACCCCGCAGTGATGTGAGATAAGCAGGTATAGATGTAATTAGGTTGTTATGCCAGATGAGTATCAATATTTTATGGTTTCTTAGTAACGTAAAAGCTGGAACGCAGCAACAAAAAGAAAAGAATTCACTAAACATTTAAATTATCCCATGAAAGAGCCCATCAAAAATATCTGTATCATTCACATCACAGGCAATACGAGTTGTTTTCGAAACATTAATTTCAAACTGAGTTTTTCTTATCCTTGTTTCATTTTCAATTGAAAACAAGATTTCGGTTGTGTGACTTAAGAATCAAGTGCTTAAGCAAATTTGATGGCTCTCTCACCGTAAACCCTCCTTGAAGCCCGGTCAAACGAATAAAACATTCGTAAAACATTGTCAAACTTTTTGTACCAACATTGTTGGACGATGTTTTATGACCTGGCCAAACGAGTCAAACAAGTGTTAAAACATCTGTGATGGTCAAGCGCTGCCACACATCTTCCTACAGTTACTGCGTTGTATTTGCCGAATTTTGACCTACTGCGCTTGCGTGAGTAAAACAAATGTTTTAAGGGCTGGTCAAACGAACGCAACATTGTTGGTCAAACATGAGAACAAAAGAGATGTTTTACGAAAGGTTTGATGCAAAACATCATAAACATCCTAAAACTTGGTGCCCAAACGAATAAAACATGTTTTATGCAAATTTCCAGTAAATGCTCCTTTCAAACTTTTATTTTCATAAGTTGTGGCTTTCGGTTGGTTTTTCTATCAATAGGATTATAATTCCACCAGAATAATGTAATTCCTGGTCTTTTGCAGCCTCTGAGATGATTATTCGTGCAAAGAGCAACCCAAATTTGCTGAGCACTGGTTACGAATTGCAGTCCTCCCCGTCACCATTCAATCTAGGGGCGTCATTTGAACAACTGGCATCAGGCAATTACGGAAGCTCTCTATCCATTGCATCTCAAGGATCAGTGAAAAAAGGAAAGAAAAAGGGTGTATTTTCGGTGAGTTTTTCTTTAATTCTACATTTATAGGTGTAGATTTTTTCTATGCATATAAAATATTACAGAACATGTTACTTTCTACTATACTTATCCTAGTTACTATACTACACCACATACACGAAACCAAGAGGAGCAAAAGACAATGACTACCCCATGGCCAACAGGCAACCTTAAACTACATACAACTACATTATTCACGATTAAAAACCAAACATAATGACTCGTTTCAAAATTTATGGTGGTTAAACTGTCTGAAATCTAATGTGAATCAGAATTTACAAAGAAATGGTTGCTTAAGGCCCGTCTACACGATAAAACATTGTCATACATAACATCGTCAAACATCTTCAGACATGTGTTGGACGATGTTCAAGAACAAATGTTTGATCGTGTTGACCACTTCATCATGCAACCTTGAACATCATCAAACATGTTTGACGATGTTCGAGGATTTTCTGACGATGCTTTACGATGTTCAAAATATTCTCCAATCAAATTTGCAGAACTAGCGCGTGCGCATGGCGCTCCTCGTGCTTCATAACAAGAATTATGGCGGAAAAAACTGCAGGAATTGCATGGGATTACACACGAACTTATCGTGGCCTACGAAACTTATCCTTGTTTATACAACATGAGAATTAAGGAATATAAGGACAGAGCGAAAAGAAACACAGCTTTGCTGGAGTTGACACAAAATTTTGCTACAACAAGTAAGATTGTTTGGTGATGATTAGGGCCACTTTACTCAACAATTATTCAAATAATGTGGAGTCCATTCTCGTGAAATTTCTGTAACTGGACAAATCAGTTTGCTCAATTTCACCTAAGACACTATGAAATGCACCATGGTTTGCACGCTCTCTTATCCAGTCCTTCACCCATAACCACCTTTTATGCTTTTTCCTGCGTCGTTTATTAGTTATGACAAAAATTATACTAGAGGATCTGCAAATTATTCTGCATCATCCATGCTTGCTGAATTCCATCAAAGTTTTCGCGCGAATTTTGTCAAACGTCTTCATACATTTGTTTGGCATTGTTTGATTATGTATGGTAATGTTTTTTTGCTCTATGAACATCGTACAACAAATGTTTGATGATGTTGGATGGTGTTTTGTATGACGATGTTTTATCGTGTAGACGGGCCTTTAGTGTTTAGGTTGCAATAGATCTCAATCAACCAGTGTAGATCTTCCCCGAGCCCGAGCTAGAACGGCCGCTGAGTTTGTCTGGATTCTAAAGGCCTTCATTTTATGATGTTTTTATTGTGTTGGCTGAAATATTTATAAATTTACGTTTGTGAGATACAAATATTCATATTGTTACTGAACCGGTTTAGACAAGCTAATTATGCAGGCCAATTGTACAACTTTTTAATTTGGCAGTAGCAGGCTTTATACAGGTCTCCACGTCTTTGCTGTTCATTATATAGGCAACAGGAGGAAAGAGACTGAAATGTATTCATAGCATTTCTGAAAAGCAACTTATTACAAATACTTGTCGGCCATAGACTCTTCTTCATAATGCAAGTTTACCTGCTGTTGTACAAGACGTTTCGAAATGCAGGCGTGAGAGTTGCAGGCCTTCCGAAATGCCCATTACAAGGTAGGCCCCGGCATGTAAAACGAATTTGGAAACGAGTTTCCTTTGATACAGTTACAAGAATAACTGCAATTGCGCGTTCTTTTTGTCAACATATGGTTTTTTGGCGAATATTGGCAGACAGTTTCACTAGTGCTTTAGCAGCAAGATATTAATGCATAATCTATTACAAAAAGATATTTGGTATTGCTTTCAACTTCGCATTCGGGTGATAAGAATCCTGCTGGATTTCTACGAATGCTCACCACAATGTCTTTGTCGCTACATTCTCTGTCCAGCCTGGAGACTGGTTTTGATGTCTGTCTTTGAGGCTCATTTGCGTAAGGCACTGACTGATTCGTGGTCAAATTTTTGGAAAATTGTAATTTCAGGTAAATTAATATAGCGAAATTTTTTTGTGCCCTGGTTTGGCATCAGCGGTTTGATGTACTGGCCTTGAATCGGTACGAAGAAGCAAAAGCAACAAAGCAGGCAAACCCTAAAATCCTTCTGTTCCAGCAACTGCTATTTGCCCATCTGTCATTGCGTGTCCAGTCTTGTCCTAGATTATCGATGATTTGAGGTCGGAAAAACTGGATTGTGGAAGAGACTGTTTGTTTCGATGAATGTCATGAAGTTTTCTGCAATATTAAACCTGGGCCCATGCATTTACTTCTTAAAGGGGTGTCTTAATGAACAGACGGAACTTTTAGTAGACAGACTTAACAGTTTGCATATGGCTTAGTATCTGGAATTTATTTCCATCTTTAGAAACCATACTTAAAGCAGAGACAAACTTTTTTGAGAAATAATGGGATATTTTCTACAGCAAAACTGGAAAATTTTATCTCTGAACAAAAATCTAATTGGCTACCTCTACTTTTTTGAGATGCCTACAAAATAATACCTCGTACAAGGAAATATATAAAAGCTTGAACCCCTTGCAAGATTGGTTGAGTTGCATTCGCAGATCCCAGTTTATCCCAATACTCGTTTTTGCTTCTAGGATTGCTAATAGATCTGTTCTTTTCTGATCAAAATATTTTCTTCGCATTTGTTATTTTGTCTCGAAGACTTTCCATGGCAACTTTCGAAATTTCAGGTGCCATATTTTCACGTTAATTCGTGCTAGACTAGATTACAGCAAGATTTGATTTTTTCAATAAACACTTTCTTTATTTTGAGGATTTATTACAACCACTATTGTGATCTAAAATGCCCAAGGATTTAACATTCTTTTTAGATGAATTCCGAACTATTCATTTTATACAACTTTAGCTGTTTGCTTACAAATACGATCTTCCCTTTACTAACTTGAAGACAATAAATCAGAAAGGTGCTTTTTTTTAAAAGTGCTTTTTGGTTTTTGTGTTGATAACGACAGCATAAATAATTCATGCAGTTCGATGACAATGCCATTTTGAGATAGCTTTCTATAGACCTGATTTAGGTATTTTCTTGCAGAGGTATTAATTGCATTGAAAAATAAGCTGAAAACTTTCGAAAGCAACCAGTGAATGCTGCCTTTGAGATGATAATTTCCAAAGGAGTGTTTGGTCTATTTTCTTTGTCGTCAACGATGACGGGAATACGTCTGGCTATGTAAGAATAATTGGGGCTATTACGAAATTCAATTTCCGTGACGGACGGACAAACGATACTTTCACAAGGTCTCAAAAATTAGCGGATGATTCCTGAATTTTCTCCTTTTGTGTCAAAAAACCCATAAGAAGGCGTAGATGAGTTGAAGCAATCACTTCTGGGATAAGCACATCGCCTAAGAAGGATAAAAATGTCTGTCGTGACGGAAGGACGGACGGACGGACGGACGGACGGGCGGACGGACGGGATAGAAAACACTGAGAAAACTAATTTCATATTGTTTAAATGCACATTCTTCATCATCAACAATTACTAAAGGTGAATAATGGTTGGTGTCAATCGTTTATTTGGTAGTTCAACCCCATATGTGCAGCAGTTATTGGACAAGTTTCGAATTGTCCATTTGTCACAAATTTTTTAGAAATCATTTCCTCCCTATAAATTACGACAAAAAATTGTTCTTTTGCTTTACCTATGATGTGGTGCCTCAATCACTATTAATGTTGATGATACGAGCAGAAATACCGATTGGTTCCTTTTAAGGGAATTTACGATTATCCATCCGTCACGAATTTGTGGTGAACATGTTTATGGTGAAGAAATATGATGAAAAAGTCTTAAACAATAATAAAAACATTTTTCTGTGTCTTTTGAGGTTTATTTTATATCTTGAAATAATAATTTCAATCGTTTCAATTACTCAAAGAAGCATTTCTTTTGAAACCACATACACGTACAAATGCACGTACAACTTTGAAAAACTATTTTGACTAAATTGCGTGACGGACGGACAGACCGGAGGAAAATGAGAATGTCCGTATGTGACAAAACATTTGTTCTCGAAAACAAATGGACAGTTGAAAGTAAACAGAATTATCAGTTATAACAAAGGTGCAGATTTGTATGAAGTTAATTCGATTGGAAGAAATTCGACAAAAATTTTTTGTCCGTCCATCACAATTACTTTCATACTTAGCCTCTAAATCTGCTATAAAAAGAGAACTATGTGCTAAAATTGAGAAATATTTGTAATACTGGGATAAGATAATCTAATTCTGGGATAAGATAAAATTTTCCATGATATCAAGATGTTTTGATTTTTAAAAAAACGCAACGAATTTCGTGATAGCCCCAATTATTAATGGAAGAATAATTGTTTTCTTGTGTCAGTCTGGCCTGTTGTTTCGTTTTGTTTTGCCTAATCTAGATTCTGTTACTTTCCTATCGATGAAAGTTGATTTTGTCACATATTCCTTTGAACATCACATTTGGTCTTCATGGCTGGAAGTGATGTCTTTGAAAAGCCTCTTTACTCGTTAAAAGCCTTCTCTTTGCAATGGTGATCTGTGTTTCTTCTGGTACTGCCACGATTGTCCAGGGATGATAATCACATTCCAAGTTCTTGTATCACGGCAGTTTCTTGTCTTTTTTATTCTTTCCTATTACCTTTTTTATTCTTTTTATTCTTGTTATTTTCCCTTCACTAATACTACCACTTCCAGTTCCCCATCAGCCAGTGACAATTTTGTATAATCTAGATAAGCATCGTACCATTCACACGAAAAAGCGCTGTAGTAGCTAATTGTTAAAACGGAGAGGGTGTGGTGAGAGTGTTGAGTACCACCTTGTGAGCTGATGTTTCATGTTCCAAGACATTTGCATTGATTTGGTGTGTCTTACAAAGGACCTGTTCTTGTTCAGTTTATCTCATATTTTCTCAATTTGCTGGCGTTGATAAAAATGGTTGATCCATGTCAGTGTGGAAGACTATATGGATTGGCTTTTCGTTAAAAGAAGGTTTTGTGCTTGTTATTTCAGCAAGCCCTTTTTGATATGTTCTTGTTTTCGATGGTTTAACTTAATTGTTGTATCGAATGCCATCTTGAGACATGATTTGTGTAGTTGCGATGGTGATTTGCTACGCATGGTTTACTGCAATATTTTATCTTTTCTTAAAGGGACTGGGTCATATCACGTAAATGTAAACAAACAGTTTATGCGGGACGGGGACTTGGTTTACCACTCGTCAAAGCGGAGTGTCTGACAAATTAGCTGGCCGTGAAATCTTGATGCTTGCAGCAAGCTGCCAAATCTAAATCGTTCTTATACGATTGGCTTTCAGCATTTTCAACTGTTCATGAGCCTGGGCTTCCACAGACGGATGCCTGTGCTGTTCCGTCTGCCAAACAGCCCATTGGGACATTCACTTCTTGTGTTCGGGCTGCAGTACAAACGGCTTGATATTTTGTTAACTGATCAAAGAAATGATGTTAAACTATACGTATAAAAACTATCTTTAAGGCTTTTTCAACAACAAAATGATTTTTTAGTAACAAAAGGCATAAAAATCCTCTCGATTCACTGCAATTCTCGTTCCTACCAAATCTTACTTCAGCTGCTTTGGTGGATTGGTTCTGCACCTTAATGTATTTTGAAAACTGCCTCCTATGATGAAGCATTGAGTCTTAGCTGAAGCCATGGGCACAGAATAGGAAATAGGCAGAAGGGCAACTCTCTTAGGTTCTTTTGTTGTTTTTGAAGCCTGAGGCACCTGTAAAATTTCTTGATTCCTTTTAACTTCAATTTCATTGGACCAACTTAGCCATAATAAATTATCATTAATTAATCTGATAGTAAACGAATGATGATACAGAATTAAATTTTTTTGCTTTTATAGAGAATTTTATCTCCATAAAGTTATCTACTTATTTATAAAAAAAATTCAGCGACAGATACATATTTAGCCTCGGATAAGTTAACGCATGCGCTAGAATTTTCTGTCTTCACTTGATGGGTAGGAGTTCCCTTCTGCCTTGTTCCTATTCTCTGCTATGGGTGAAGTTAATCAATCTCGGATCTCGAGTTGTGGAGGAAAACTGTTCAAAATATTTTATCCAAAGAGTTGCCAAATAATTATTATTAGACTATAGAGGAATCTCACCGTCACATCATTTGCTAAGGCTTCCTTCGCTCAGCAAATAACTTTCGTAAAAGATCCCTAATATAATTTTTTCTTATATGGTCTATCTATTAAACCAGATATCCTTTAAAGATAAATATTCAAGCAACTGGTGAGATAATATCGTGACTCAGAAATAATTCAACCACCTTGATTTATCTGTTTCAGCTTAACATGTCATCTTTTCAAACTTTATCATTTAGTATTCAGTGTTTATTAAGTTAATCTTGAAATGATTGATTGGTTTGGACGCCGAGAAAATTGAGTTATGTCATTTCTAACGTCTATACGTATTATTGGTTTTTGCCTGTGATTAAATATTCATGTGTCCCTATATATCACTGTCCCTTTGATGTCCAAGGCTTGTGATTCGTATTGTGGGATAACAAGTTCCAAGTACAGGTCTACGTGTATTTTTGTAGTGACACATCACTTCCTTTTCTTTAAGTCTCTGTCGTCTAGCTTTGCTTGGCATTCCTATAATTTGTGCTCTCACTTTGTCTTCATTGTTGGAAATGTATATTGCACTGGACTGGCAACTTAACTTGTTGCAGCGAAAAGCATTTTCCTAGCATCTTTTTCTTGCACAAAGCATCGTGCTATTTTTCAGGGAACCGCCATTTTTTGACCCAGCGATCTCGTGTGACGCTTTGACAACCTTTGTAAACGAGGCAATGCTTTCTGTTAAACCATTGGCCGTTTTTCATCTTGCATCTGTCAGCGCACAGTTGGTTGCTAATCTTTAAAGAAATCTGTTCTTGGGTACAGGCTAATCTCGACGAAACTGCCATGTTTATCTCTGCATCCCTAACCGTCTTCTCGAGAATCTCATGCTCATTAAACTTTAATGTTATCTTATCTGCCATGCGTGAACAACGTTTTCAATTTTTGAAGCTCTTCAAACGCTAAAGAAATTCACCAAACCAAAGCAGAAGCTGCTAGCATAGGGCAACATTTCAAGGAAGCGTTGTCGACTTATTCATGGGTTTCAATGGATGGACGATGTAGCTGTTATTTCATCACTGTTTCGTATTTCTTAGCGGATATTTGTAATGACAGCTATGTACTTGTGAATTGGATCTAGAGAGCCATTTACGGACTTCTGTGCTTCAAGTTGCTGCTTACTTTGCTCCACGATCCGAGTTTGTTTTCGCAAGCAACAATTGAAATTCGTAACAAATCTGCAGACATACAGTGAGGCTTCATACTGCAATATCAACGTGGTAATCTCAATCAGTATCTTGCTGGTTTTTCACAACTTACGGCCTTCTTTATTTCGCTATTGCTTTTTGCAGTTAGCATTTATAATGATCCATACTAAAATCACCCATATATTCATGCACAGTATCGTCAATGTGACATAAGTCTCGTTATAGCTACCACCTGTTATAAACTCGTGTCGACATTTTTGTTTACAAAGAATTTCTTTTCGGTGGAAAAGATAATAGACTTAATTTTATCAAGCAATTTCGTATCGTAGAGCGGGTTTCAGCTGTCGAGATACATCCAGTATGGGATGTATTTCTACAATTTATTCAAAGATATGTTTATAAAAGCTTCAAGGCATGACTGTTCTCGGTTTCAAGTTGATATTTTGAGGCAGATTCAAAGCGAAGTATTGAGTTTTTGGGAAACGCAGCAACTTAACTCCATTTGGTGACATATTAGAAAGTTGCATCAAAGAAGATTTCAACAATCGAAGACACTTGGATTTTGACGAGTTCGTGATAATCTGGAGGTTATTTTCAACTTCTTACTGTTTGACCTACTGAAGTTTCATCAATATATTACAGAGAATAAGACCCAATAAAGAGGAGTTTGACACTACCGCAGTTTTGTTACTCCGTGGTTTCTACATGATGATGTTAACAAGGTGACATGGAAATGTTCAAGGCTGTCACCAATGAGCATAAATTGGTGTATCTTGTGCTATCAATCATTTTTTTACGTATACCGTAAATGCAGTGCGCGCAATCAACAGAAAAAATCAGTTTTGGATTCTGCTTCGTATAACCAGCTACTGGCAAAAAGGAGATTTTAAACATATAAACCGAAAATTGTTCACACAACTCGAATCTGCATGCATGGAAAAAGACCAGCGTTCGCCTAGCTGCATCAAAATATATACTCGCCCAGTTCCAAGCATTAATGGGTAGAGTAGTGGATTGACTTAACATTATTACAAATGGAATTTCAGGGACTTAATGGATTCAAATTTAACTCTATAACTTAATTTCGAGTCTTGAGACTGACAATTTGCGATGAACTTTAAAGCGTCTGCAACGCCCATTGAAATGAATATCGATGGCCTAACTTCAGGAATTACAAGCCTCGATGGCATGAAGCTGTCAGAACGAAAAACTTCGAAAGGAAAGGCTCGCCGCATGAGTGAAACCTATCTACCTCGAGTCAGCATTGCGTTTAGCCCAGAACTTAACAGGCTCTCCGTGGCCTCAAACTTTCGCAGAACGAGTATACATCGGCAATTTTCTTTGAGGCTCAACCGAAATAGAGTTGGTTTTATACGGGTTTGTCCTCACGATAGGATAATTTATTTTTGCTATTTTCAACATGATTTAGTTTTTGCTAATTGTTTTTTTTCGCAAAAGCAGGTGATCTTTGGTAATAAGTTGTGGTGATGTGAAATTACAAAAATCTTTCATATTGCACCTGCTCTGGAAATTGTTTTTATTGAATTCATAAAATTCCATATTGTTTCGTTTGACCATTTCATTCACATCACACGTATAACATCACAGGTATATCAATGAACTAAATTTATTGTACTGTCATATTTACGTGTTGAAAACAAAGACTGGTAGAGAAATATGATTTTCCGAAGACAATCAAATAGAAAACTAGTCTAGGTTTTGTTGTTAATAGCAATTAAACATCATAACGATAAGCTAACTCATGACTGACAAATGCTTTAACCTAAATATAAAAGGTTCAATGACCCTTCATATAGATATGACTAGAAATCGACAGTGCTGGAGGACCAGGCGAAGGAGTAACATATGCCTTGCATGTTAAGGTCTAGGTATTACATCATACCTTATCGATGTTCCGATCGCACGATGATTCTTACCAATGTGACATTCAAAGGAAATGGTACCATCTAGACCACAGAATCCAATAAATTAGTATGGGTTTCCACGTATGGGTTTTTTATCGATCCACATTTGGCTGTCTATTTATTTCACCTTGGTCATCATAGAACACACGATTGTTTCTACTTGGACATGCCTTTCTGTAAAATAACGTTTTTTTTTAAACCAAGGTTCTTCAATAGTGAAAGTATAAGAAAGTATAAATTAGCAACAACCAACGATTACAACATAACGACTTCTTTCAACGACAACTTCGACTCGACTGGACTTGCACTCAAAGAACATACGCTTTTAACAACATGAGTGACGCACACAAAACCCTAATGACACAAATTAACGGCAAATGGACTAATAACAACTAAAATAGAGATGGCACGATGACAAACAAAATGGACCGACGCAAACATCGAAAGACATCCTCATTAACGATAACGAACCACAAACACGATGCACGACAGACAAAACAAGTTGTATAACATTACTCCCCCCTTTGAAAGACAAGCCTCCTGGCTTGATCTCTCGAAGGGGAAGAAACATAAAAGTATTATAAGGCAGCACGAAGAATCAAATCAAATAATTTTACTGAAATGAGTAAATCAAGTACCATCTAAGAAATAATGTCCCTGTCCAAGTTTATTCTGTCCATACGGTTCTCTACCCGAGGCTATAACAACATTATGTACACGTAAAGGTCCTTCTCTTCTTTTAGTGTCAATCAAATTTTTTTTCATATGTTGTGGCTAATAAACCCTCGTCAACTTCCATTGGTTTTGAAGAAAGCAGTCGCGTCACCATTGGTCGTGATAGTTTATGTGACTCCAATTCATTGACAATCTCCTCCAATTTCTTAACTCGAGTTTGAAGATCTTGAAAGTGTGGCTCATTTCTTTTGATGTTGCCAATAAAGGTAACCCGAGGTCGCTCTTCAGCTACCGAGGCAACAATCACAGGTTCATTTTGATCACACTTCTCCTGGGATGCTAAAGAAAATTTCCTGTCCCTACAATATTTGGCAACATGACCAACGCGCAAACAACAATAGCAAATGGGCTGGCCATCTTCAGCACGATAGACATAAGTTCGATTCACGAAGAAATTTCTCCCATTCTCCTCTGCCAACCTCACCCTTTCGGCCATGTGAGATACAACGGTCTTTATAATATCCAACAGAATTTCTCTGAATTGTTCTGTTGAAATCATTTCCATTTTTTTCTGCGAATTCGTCACGTCGTGGTCACCAATGTAAAATAAAGTATATTTTTTTAAAACCAAGATTCTTCAATAATGAATGTATAAATTAGTATAAATTAGCAACAACCAACGATTACAACATAACGACTTCTTTCAACGACAACTTCGACTCGACTGGACTTGCACTCAAAGAACATACGCTTTTAACAACATGAGTGACGCACACAAAACCCTAATGACACAAATTAACGGCAAATGGACTAATAACAACTAAAATAGAGATGGCACGATGACAAACAAAATGGACCGACGCAAACATCGAAAGACATCCTCATTAACGATAACGAACCACAAACACGATGCACGACAGACAAAACAAGTTGTATAACATTTCTCGGCTTTCTACAGTACACACTTTTTATAAGAATACTTATATAAGAAACCGAAGCCTAAGATGCATGGGACCATTTAACATACAAGCATATGGGATATTCCCCATTTGCCCCCCTGATTTCCCCAACAGTTTATCCATGATTCCCAACTAGTTTGTCTCTTCTTACCACTCGTGTTTGTTGTCTTGTGTTGTTTTAACTCACCTCCTAATTATTTCCTGCTTTACCCATTATTATCATGATGCATACTTATCCCCTTGTTCTTGTTTTCACCTTCAGACGAATAACAGTGAGAATAATGCACCTTTTCATTATGTCTTTGCAAGTAGAAAACCATTAAGAGATCCCTTGCAAAGATGGCAAAAATTGATAGCCATAGTACTAACTGTATAAGAAATTTATGATAACAGATCACCTTCAACTTTAGGAAACTGCTCAATAATGGTTCTTATAAGTATGAATTGAAATGATACCTTTAGACGATTAAATTATTTCTGGTTCAGTCGAAAAAGATTAAAAAGGAATAGCTCCTTGCTACTGAATGAAATAGTACTTGGTATTTAAAAAACCTTTCAGTTACTTTAAGTACTAAAATCATAAAAAACGAGAAACCTAGTACTTATCCTGAGCTAGTTCCTTATCCAAAAATGTATGTATAGCGTGTGAAATTTTAATTGATTCTATTTCTGGTTGTACTGTATAGACTTGCTTATTCTAATTTGAGAGTTCTTCAGAATACTACAGGAAAATATGTTGATGGCAAATGCTCACAGGAGCCCCCCCCCCCCCTCTCCTCTTTTATATATTAGATAACGAAACTCTTGTATGCAATTTTTTATGTAAGTCTTGCCAAGTTTGGCTAGCTTTTAAGTTTAAGATTTTTCACTTTTATCAAAACTGCCACAAAACTGTAGCTCAGTACAGTGGTTAGCAACTTGCTCACCAATCTGTTTATTCTTCTATACCATATCTTTGCACATTAGCAGTTGCATTAAAGATATGATGTCTTACTGTATCTTTTTGGTTTGCAGAAACAAGAGAAAAAAGAGGAAATTCCAGATGATTTCGGAAGTGGTCGAATGATACCCACTAAACAGGTAAATCGGTTTGTAATGAATTTCTTATATGCATAGTTTGCTCTGCACATCTGCACCCTTCATACCGGATTATGATTGCCCTCAACACAAAACTGTCGTTAAAGCACAATTCAATTTTCTCTACAGCTATGTAGGGCTCACTCATTTAATCTAATTTTGATGTAAGAGGTACTCTGGCGATGATACAACTCTGTTATCTGTAGCTTTCAGAGTATTCAGCCAGCATGAAAGCCTTTCTTATATAATATTGCATTAGCTCAGCACGAAAATTGACTCATGTTATATCAAGAAAATTGACAAATAGAGATTTAAGCAAACCATCTTAACTTCACCTCCGTCTGCTTGCGTACCATATATCTTGCTTCCTAGCTCGAAGGTGTATATCTGCATAATGGCATCCTATACCCAGGCCATTAGCTTTTCTTTGCTGACTTTTATTTTAAAAATGCTCCTATCATATTTAAATTCTATTCAAGGGCTATTTACACAAACGGAGTCATAACAGTTTGAAGGAATGGAAAAAGAAATACGTGACGATCTGCGACAACAGTACTCTTGTTTATTACCCAAATATGAAGGTAATTCCTTGTTAATTATATATCATGTAGAAGTTTGCCAAACTCAGCCAATGAAGTTATTGACAACTTAGCAAAAACGATGGATTTCTCAAATTTGATCTCTTGTCATTAACAATATATGTGTCTATACAGTATTTTCTCTAAAGAACGCCGCGGCGTTTATTGCAAACTCCAAATTTTGGATGCGGTGTTCAATAGAGGGCGGCGTTTATCAGAGTTATCAAGTTTACAAAAAATGTCTTGACGTTATGGAAATGTCAAGGAATGTCAATACCCCTGCCTCCGTCAGAGTCCTCGTCTCAATGACATAACCACTTCATAGCTTTCGAATAGTGCGTTTTCTACTAAACGCCCCTTTTCACGATGCGGTGTTCAATAGAGGGTGGCGTTTGTCAGAGGGTGGCGTTTGTCAGAGGGTGGCGTTTTTTCCAAATGGTTGGCTGAAGGTGCGGCGTTCAATATTGGGAGGCGTTTATCAGAGGGCGACGTTCATTATAGGAAATACGGTAATTATTGTCCATATGCCCATTATCAAGTCGTAGCGAAAATACCCAGGAAAAAGGGAAATGTGGGAAAAGAAGTACTGATTGGACAATGACATGAAGCCAGTTGTCAAATAAACGTAATGGAAACTCGATTTTTTACGATCTGACTAATGTAACGAGAATCGGTCCTGGAAAGAAACTTTCAGGAGATAGAGGAGAGTAGATTTATAGTTTTTCACAATTAACTAAGGATGTTATAAGATTGCCACGATATTAGATTAATATTTCCCATATCTAATTAATAATGTTGAGCTACTGTCTTACGAAATTTTAGATTTTATCTTTTTAGTAACTTACTTATTATCTTCAAAGGATTACATCGAAGAAATAAACGGTAAAACTATCAACTTAGCCCATACAACAGTTAAAGTGCCTGGAAAAAGACCGCCAAAGTTAAGCTATCAAGGTATCAACTTTCCCTTTTAATATTTCACTGTATCTTAGTAGTTTTTATCTTTGAAAATATTTTATACCCGTCTTATTAGATAGGAAACAGCTAGATTCAATCCACCACTTGAATAGCAGTGCTAAAATATTGTCTTGCATTTCCTGTATTATAGGTCCCTCATCGGTGTTGTCTTACTGTGCTATCTTCGCATGCAAGTTGAAGCTAAAGCCTAACTCCATACCCTAGCAATATGAAGTATCTTAAAGCTGATTCCTTAGCTTCAAAATCTCCTGTGTCTCTCCAGCTTATTTTTACTCCTGTGTTGATGTAAAGATGAACCGCACTACCTCGAAGTTTCATTGATAAAAGCTCAGGCTTCGAGATATAGGTGCTTTATGATGAAATTTAAATTTTCTTAACGAAAGTCTGTAAAGACCTGTTTGAGAAAGTATCCAAGATACTGGGTTCAGCACTATCACTTTCTCAAAGCAATCACCCAGGCAAACCCTATCTATATATTGATATACGAGTATATCTCAGTGTGATGCATTACAACTTGCATTTTCAGGCAACAGGCAGGCAACTATTGATGCAGCTAATGGAGAAACACCCAAGAAATCTCAGATCGCATCAAAACGTCATTCAGTCCAAAAGGAGGCAATAGATGCAGTCGTAATTTCAAATTCTTTAGCCGCTGGTTCTCCGGAAAAGCAAGAAAACGACACGTCAGTCCATTTAGATAGTGCGATTCTCAAAACAACAAAAGGTATGTTTGCCATCATCAAGACTTTTCTAAACATGCATTGAATCGCGTGTTTTTAAGGCCCTGTTTACGCGAGCCTGGGTTTGCTCCTACCCGCCTCCGAGGGTCAGCCCGTTTACGGTTAAATCTCAAATCATACGTTTACATGATGACATCAGCCAACCCTGGTCAACCCGGTCAACCCGCCTTGCCAGGTAACCACTTTTCTCGAGCTTTCTCATGTAAAGTCGGGTCAGCTAAACCACGGGTCGTGTGAACACTGAAGCAGTCAGTTTAGGGTCATTTTTACGCTTGAATTAGCAAGTTGAGCTGACCCGGCTGAGATCAGCCATCTAAAGGAACCAGTTGGCCCGGGCTCGTGTAACCGGATTTTTTTTATTGCAGCGTTGTGACCTGACCCCTATAGTAGTAGAATCTAGTCCGGACTCGTGTAAACGGGGTCTAAGCAACCGGCACACTACAGAATAGACTAATGTTTTAGCTATTTTTGCCGGCTCAGCAAACGAAATGATGTTATTGCAGTGTTCTCACAATGTGCGTAGGCCATTTTCAACTAGTCTCGATTCAACTAGTCTCGTTATACCCATTCTATTTATCATTTTCACCAATCCTTGATGACGAACAACAGCTGTCTGCGTGCTACTGGAAATGCTCTTAGTTCTGTTTTATCAAACGTCTCTTTGAATTATAACTTGGCACTTTTTTGTTTGTAAAGCACTTTTTGGTTTGTAATGAATCAAATGATTGCTCTATGAAAAAAATAGGGACTCAATGGCTATGTACGATGAGGATATTGGTACGTAATATGAGCTCAGTAAAGAGCTGTAGCAAGAAGGATTGGGCTTTTCTGTGAAGATGTTTATAAAGAAAAAATATCAGAATATTGCGTCTCGGCGAGAATTTACTCTCGTTGACATTGTCATTGACGGTGGAGTAATATCTCTCGGGCTGATTCGTTTTAATTTTCCGTAAAAGCTCTATTAAGCCCCGGGGGTGGGGGCTTATTTATTTTTTCAGTCATAAAGGGGGGCTTATTTGAGATGAGCTCTTGTTAATTATTAAACATCAAAACACATTATAAAAATGCCTTGAAGAGTTTATTGTTTTATTCGAAGTTTTATAGTTAGAAAAGTGGCTTGTGGTCACTTAATTGACACTTTGCTTTTTTTGGTTGAATAATTTAATTCGACACGGCAAAAATTCGGTGTTTAAACTGGGCCTTAGATTCTGAAGCTGAACTTTTTAATTGTGTCACACATTCTGCAAGTCTCTTTATGACACATCCATCTAGGCCGTGTTTTCATTGATAAAACAGCTTTGTCAATAATTAAAAATTTAATCGAATATAAAATCTTAATTCCCACAATAGCCATTTTTTCAATTAAACGAGTGCACAATTGCGGAATTGTGTGCTGCAGCTGCCTTTGAAACTGTGCCAACTTCTTGTTTGGCATTGCCATTTCGTAGACTGAGCTGTTTTATCAATGCAACTATTGTATGATGAGTCAACATCATTTCGTAGCCGCGAGCAATAGAAAGAGGGACACTAATTAGAGGAAAATGGGAATTCTCGTAGCATTCTGTTACGGAAACGGTGTCACTTCGTTGGTTACTTACTTACTTACTTACTTACTTACTTACTTACTTACTTACTTACGTACTTACAGGGGTCCCCACTCCTATATGTATGTACTCATTCTTCTTACATAATAAATGTGACATTCATTAATTTTCAAAAAATGAATTATGATTTTAATTCTGATGATTTTTCCCTGTCTGTAATTCACAACTGTGATTAGATTCTGTTTGAGGCTTTAGCTTGTTTTTATGCTTAATTATGAATTCTCTTGACGTCAAAATAAAGCCATGGAGATTTCCTCTGTTAGGGCCAGCTCAACACATTGTATTTGATATGCTAATTGCCTTCAGCTCTTGTTTCCCTCGCACCTTGAAGTCATTCAGATCCTTACAGCTTTGTCTAAATAGCTGTAAAAGCGATTGCTGTTATTAATTCAGAATTACACAACATAGATTAAAACTCGTTATGCTTATTATCCACTCTTAAGACCTTGGTTGTAATGCATTGGCTAATGATCATCAATTTTTCATGTTTTTATTCTTAATCTTAACATTGACGTAGAACGACATAAAGCTTCTGTTTTAGGGTTTATCCTTTTCTGTTCTGCAAACATTTTAAATTTTTACGAAGTTCGTGCCTTGAAACTGCATTTACTATCCTAAATCTCGTCATGTTATTTGAAATTTTACCAAATGGCTACTTTTGCATCTCAATTAGAACATTTGACTGTAAAATCCTACGATTTTTGCAAACAATTTTTCATTTTTTTTGTTCATATAAACATTTGATAAGACACTGTTAAAAAGCCCGTGTTTTCATCCATCTTTGCATCCGTAAAAGTTGGTAAACATGAATTCTTTCTCTTTTTTCATCATCCTCGGTGTGATTTACGTCATTATGAATTTAGAGTCTGTTCCACACGTGCCTGCAACAACTTTCAAAAATTGTCTCTGAATATTTCACATTTAAAAGAGGCTCTAGATGCACTGCTATTTGATACAATTAAAATTTTAGGCATTTTCTCCTTTTTTCTTACAAATAGAGACGATTTTGTTAATACGCCGTATGATCAATGCCTTGTATGATTCAGATAGCCTCCATATTTCTTTAATATTTCATTAACCTTTTACGTAGTTTTTCTTCCTCAATCTTATTACATCTGCAAATTGGAGTCTTGTATTAAATCAAAAAATGAATAATACGGAGAATAAGCGCTTTTGCGCTGTGAACAAGTTTTTGAGTATTTGCTTGTACCATCTGTCGTTACATTCTAATGACGCTGGTCCTGACCGGCCGATCTCGTTTATTGCTATGTGGCCATGCTATGAATACCAGTATTAGTCTCTCTGTGAGTTAATAGCAGATGGCGTAGTTATGATCTTACGACCCGCCAGCAGTACAAAAATATTATTCTATAGTTGTCTTTTCATCCAGTCGCACATCAAAAATGATGTTGATTAGTTAATTTACTAATGCCAATAATAACCAGATACTTGTTTCTAAAAAATACTGTATATTATTTGTAAATAAAACTTTGTAAGTGTCTTGGCTGGGGAACGACAAGTCCATTCCGGTGCTCGCTATCATTCCCCCCCCCCCCCCCCCCCTTATAAATTTTGCTCTAACTCTCTTGTAAACCCAAAATTTACTTGTAAACCCAAAGCACTCCGGTACCGACGTTGCTAAAACGAGGAACTAGCGGAACGTGCGCGGAACCAGCGGAACGACTAAGGAATGACCGCGGAATGAGCGGAACGACTAAAGTTCTCTCCTCATTCCGTGGTCGTTCCGCGGTCATTCCTTAGTCGTTCTGCTAGTTCCGCGCACGTTCCGCTAGTTCCTCGTTTTAGCAACGTCGACTCCGGTACTGCCTGAGGTAACGCATACACATTATAAATTTTTCCTTGTAGGAATAATTTCAACTGGAATTCATGGCACACCGAACAATGCCCTCTCGCCAACCAAAAAGAAGAACCGTCGACATGGCGGAAGGCATGCAAAGTCGTGTGAGATCGACTACGGCCAGATATGCAGCGACATGGAAAACTCGCAGGGGACCCCTTTAAGCGCAAGGAAGAAATTTTCCCATAAAAGGAATAAGAGTGGTGCTGGAAAAGATCTCCAGTTTGACAAGGGTACAGACACAGGTATGGGTACCTAGGTCTTTTAAACATTTATGATATTTTAAGCTTCAGCTTTAATGAGATATTTTAGGCTTTAGCTTTAATGTTAATTTATATCTGTTCCTATCGATTATGATTTGAATTTTCACTTAATAAATGAAATGCATGACACCAGCCACTAGACTGTTGGGGGGAGGTGCTCAAGATAAAAAAAATCTAAGCTACTCTCATTTTTACTGTTGGAAAACGCCCTTTTACCAACAGGGAACGAAAATGTTATGAACGGAAATGTTATCAATTACGAACACCCTTGCCTAAAGTTTGGTTCCGTAAATAGTTTCAAAATCAAATAATCACATAAAAAATACTTGGCCAAAGTATCACCTTTCTCCTAACATCCTCTCGTAGAATTTAATCAAAATACCACATCAATGCTGCCGAAAACCTCTGAGGCATGTTCTCCCTCCGACTGCCCATGGCAGGCACCGCGCAGCCATTGGGCTAGCAGGGACTATAGCCCACCCACTTTTTTGCAATAATAGGCTAGAAAATTATTTTGAAGGTTTATCTGACGCAACTTTGGATAGTTAACTCCTATGTAGTAGCAGTTCTCATTGACTGGGAACCATTTTTGTTCTTTTTCTAGGTTTTTCATCTTGTTTAATGATATGATGTATTTTCTAACTTGGTTAGCTTGGTTATTTAGTACCCTCGAGCTAATTCTATCTATTTCTATGGTTATTGATATCTTCTCTGAACCAGACTCTTTATAAAAATTCAATAGAAATAAGCAAGTATCTTCTAAAAGGGGCGTTTTCCGGCGTTCAAGAGGGCGTGGCCTCAGAAAAATTTCGGTCTCACCCATTTCAGCCCCCCTCCCCCCCACTCTTACTGTGGTGCGCGGTCCCTGGCTCATGGTGCCGCCATTGCTTTGGGGGACAAAATCAAAAGCATTTGAACGCCAGTGTGAGGTTCCAGTTGAAACAAAATTTCTCATATTTTCGTGATGAAATCCCTATCGCCGTCACAAAATTGCATTTTTTTTTCAGAGGAAGATGATGTTGTTTTCACAATAATATCTCTTGATGGGAAAAGTTGGGATTTTGAATCAACAACTGCCGATGTAAGTGTTGTGTCTGAGATTTTAATGTTTAGAATTGTATCGTGTAACTTTTCATTTTTTAAGGTAAAAGAATGCATATCTGCTAAATTTTCTTACCCCAAAGATTCTTTTTCGAAATTCTCAAATACATTTCTTTCATATCTGTTGCAAAATAAGCAAGGAATTCCGCAATCCTGTCACAAATATCTTGTGAAAAAATTGTCCTTAGTCTAAACTCTAACTTTCAAGTCAAGAAACAAGAATGATTTCCGCTTGGTTACTTCTCTTATGATGGATAACACTATTGACCAATTATCGAATCGTTCTTTGTAAGAGGTGATTAGAGATAAAATTTGGTTTTCCCTATCCAAGACTTTTTCGAAATCGATGATTTCTATATAATTTAATTAGGATGTCATTTATTTTACAATAATTTGGCTGATTTTTTCAGTAACACAGCACTAAAAAACTCTAACTGAAAGATATATACTAGAGAAGTAGAGGACTTGAATTTTGTGTTGCTATGGTTCAAATTTCAAACTGCTGTATTCCTATATAACTTTAAGGTAAAATTGTACGACGAAAGTAAGAGCGAATTTTAAAAACAAAGTTTCGAGCATAGCCCAATATCCAGTGCATTTTTATCTGGCTTGGCTCTGATTGACACGTCGTTTTTAAATTCGCTCTTTCTTTCCTCGTACAATTTTACCTTAAATCCAACCTATATTGTTTCATTATATTGTGCGACATGCAATCTGGCATATTTATGGTACGTTTATACTGTATTTCTAGGAAAGAGATCGTTGGGTTGATGGAATAGAAAAACAAATACTGAAAGCTTTTCAAAATGGTATTACGTCACCCAAAGAAGAAAGGGTATGTCAGTTATCGTAAAAGTGTTTGGCGTGAAAGCTTTTATTTTTCACAGAATCCAGTGTATTTTGTCTATCTAGGTTTGCTTTAAGATATTTTAAATGTTCACTCAGTTTGATTAATGATCAGGAGTTAGTTGAAGGTGAATCTGAAAACAGGCGCAACATTTAATAGATGTGACAGTGTCTGCACCATATGGTTCACTTTCTGCTCTCTACATTAAATACGTGCTTCTTTCATGAAGGTACTGTAATCACTGTAACTTTTTCATTTTTGATCATCATCGCCATGTCTCTTGTGTGGGAAATCGTGTAAACGACCAGCACTTCTTGACATATTTTGAAGTTTAAAAACAAAACTCATTTGTTTATATCAAGTACTCCCCTTAAAACCTTATTATTTGTAAGAAATGGTGTCCTAGTTTATTCCATTTTATGCTACTTTAAAAAATCGATTAGAAATTTCCTTACGTGAGTTTGAAATTTTAATTTGTCAAAACATTGTATGCAGATAACCTTTTTGTGAGTGAATCAACCTGTGTACCCCATATTTGTTAACCAATTTGCTCCTCGGTATACCCCCCTCAATTCCGCATCTTTTAAGATTCTTTCAGTAATTTTGTTTGTATTTCGTGGTATTTTCTCGTGGTATTATTCTTGTTTGCTTTTAAGCCTATTAAAGTTTTTCACTGTCAGGTCCACCAATGGTTTACAATGAAATTTGTAACCACCGTATTTATTTACTTCTAGTGTGCAAGCGACAGCTCTGCCTACAGTTCTACATCTGCGCAGTCTAATCTTCGTACCATTGCTGGCAATGACCGCTGCGCGGATTGCGGAGCACCAGGTGTGTGTCTGTTTTCATACCGGGAATTTTGTCTGTTTATTTATCTTTCTATTCTTCCAGTCATTTACAGTTATTTTTACGAACTTTTTTCTTATCCTCTAAAAGATTTTGAAAGGCCGTTGATCCAGTTTTGTGAGACGCTTGAGGAAGGGAAGGAAATGAGAATGATCTCTTTATATTCTCGCAGCCATTGGCCTGTTGCAAATTCTTTTGAATTTATATATTTTATCGAGAACAAATCTTTCAGTTTAACTTGAAAAAATTGATCTCTACCAAAACGCTTCTCCCCAATGAAAACGGCAGTAGAAAGGTTAATGGAGAGGGTAAGGGAAAGAGAAAAAGAAAGGAAAATGGGAAAATGGAAATGGGGAGGAAAGATTGAAAAGGAATCTGCTACATGTCTTTTTGAGGTTGTTGATAAGGATCTGTGAGGCCCAGGGGTTTATGCTCTTACCGTGACCCCTTTAATGATGGGGAGATGCCAACAGAACTTGAAGAAGAAAGCAGGAAAAAGAAAAGGAGAGAGAATGGAAGGAATAGGGAATAGAAGGACCACCCTTTTAAATCAGAATGCTGCAAAAGACTAAAGGTGGAAAACTGGTTAGAAGATTATAAAATAATTCCTTTGAAGCTAAGCAAGTGAACCCTGGAAGCAAAACTATAAAGTTTTATCATTTGTCTGTCAAAAGAAATTCCCAAGGATCCAATTTTTTTCTTTTAAATAGACCAAGCTAATGCAATGCATCCTTCCTATCAAGCCATTTTAACATTTCAAGGCGTTTATAACGCAAAGCATAATTTTCTACTTAGAGGATAATGATTGACATTTTGAAGATTTTTACCTCTTCCTGATTCCTTACTTAAGATTCGTTTACTTCATGCATCAATTTTTATTCAAAACCAACACGTTGTTTCGATTGTCAAGATTTTTCCTTAAGGCGACATCTCAATCTCACCGTCCTTCAGCCGACTTTAAAAATGTTTAACCCGTAAGAGATCAAAGGAAAACAACTATAATCAGTTGTTCAAATTCTTAAAAACTTTTTAAGCGATTAGTTTTCATGAGAATTTGGATACACTGGCCCTATTCCAATGTCTCAAGGATGATATTGTCGTTTGCATTCATGTTAAGTTTAAAATCAAGGCAATTTTAAGCAAATCAGCATTTGTAGCTAATTTTTGTTCCGCCTATTGTATATTTCCTGTTGTTTGATTTTCAGATCCGGATTGGGCTTCAGTCAATCTAGGAATCCTGATCTGCATTGAATGTTCCGGAGTCCATCGGAAATTAGGGACACATTTATCGCGGGTTCGATCACTTGATTTGGACGCATGGCCGTGAGTTGAAATCATTTTTTGACAATAAAGACATTGCGCGGCTTTATGTAGGTTAAGTGCCAAGGAACAGTTTTATTGAAAAAATTTATGATAGACCCAAACCATAAGTAATATTCCGAAGATTCCATGTACATTGGTATTTGCCTCTACCTTCCTAAAATCATAAATGCACAGTTTATGAAATATTTAAGGCTAATTAACAGATAGCGAAGTGACCAGAATATTATGTCAATCAACATTTTTCAATCAACAAAATTCTTCATGAATGTACGAATTCGTATTACTGATATCTTGGCATCCCAAAGTTTTTGTAGCATAGGCGTAACTAGTTAGCCAAAGAGAACGCGTGTTTTGAAAAAGAAGCCATTTCATGAGGTGCTTTGTAAATCGAGATACCTTCCGTAGTCTCTGTCTACTGGCAGGGTAGCCCAGGAGAACAAGTGATGGTTTTCAAGCATTACTCCCATAGGGTAAATCCAAACTGATTTACAAAAGGATAATGAACCTGTTAAAATCTAAAATTTTCTTAACAAGTTACAAATATTATAAATGAAGAGCCCCTGAAATGTTCTTTGAGACTTTTTAGGGAGTACGCCTGTTAACTCCACTTAGAGGATTTTATTCCACATAATGGTTTCTCTATAAGAAATGTATTTTTGACTGTTTTATGTTTTCTTCAAAAGCAGCATTTAATTTATTATTGTAATAATAAAGCTGTGGATGAAATACAGCAAGCTTTTTTATAATAGTTAAATAATGATTGCGGGTGAACCCAGTAAATGATTTCTAGGCCATTGCTAGAGACTCGCTTTGGTATGTGTTCAGGAATAGTCTTCTAATCCAGACTTTCGATGAGCTGGGAATGCAAAGCTGCTGCTTTTTATAATTCTAGCAAGATGGTTTTTCAGCTTTTGTAACTGATTGGTGAGACTATATTTTCTATGACTTTTTCATGCTATTTCAGGCCCGAGTACACAGCAATTATGTCAAATATTGGGAATGAATATGCGAACAGTTTATGGGAGCATTCGCTGCACGGGAAGAAAAAACCACACCCTAATTCGTCTCGGTAAGTCGTCATCCTTTTTTATGTAGCCTTGTTCCTGACTATCCTAGATACTTTATTTTTTATTTATAACTATTTTCACAGGAATACCTTTCAAAAAAACAAATTGACAAATTAATAACTTATTAACAATATATAGTTAAGAAAAAAAAATCGCTGCTCTACCAAGGGATCGATTTTGGTTTTTCTAACTTAACACTGGGGATTTGCAAATCTCTACAATTTCCTGTTTCATACTCTGAAATCTGGGATCTTTCAGTAAACTAATGACAAAGATTGTCGGGACACAGGTCATGCAAAATATTTAATATCATGAATTCTTGGTCCAATCATTTTCAAATGTCATGACTCCTTGGTGCAAACATATTTTGGTTGTCATGACCTATACCAAGCCCCATACATTTCAAAGGTCAACAAAGATCACCACGTTTGTTTCTTACCGCAAGCTCTGCTTAACCCTACTTCATGAGGAACATTGCCGTTGAAAAATTAATGGGTGTATTAATGGAGAGATATTGATATGTATGTGAATACCGTTGATTAATGAGCTCTGTCATTTATGATCACTCTTGTGATCACTGATGGCGATATTGATGATGATATATTATGCGTATCTTGATCTTATGATGATCACAAACGTTCGTGATTGCATTTATGATCACTGATGGTTACATTGATGTTGAAATATTATGCGTATCTTGATCTTATGATGATCACAAACGTTCATGATTGCATTTATGATCAATGATGGTTACATTGATGTTGATACACTATGCGTGCCTTGAACTTGTAATGATCACCATCGTTCATGATCGCATTCATGTAACGTGATGTTTGTTATTTTCTGTTTGTTACTTTCTGTTTGTGATTTTCTGCATCTGATTTTCTGCATTTGATTGTCTGTAGCGAAGAGAGAGAAAACTGGATACAGTCAAAATACGAAGTGAAAGAGTTTCTTGACTCGCTGCCTAAAAGTCACATGACATTAGGACAGGTATTCTATTCCCTACATTTACATCTATGCTTCTTTCTTATTTGCTCGGAATATCTATTGCATTCCCCTAATGCTTCTGTATCACAGTTCTCAATATATGAACCGATGCAAAGGATAGAAAAAAATTCATAATAGCAGTGCACTCATTGTATTTATAACGCGAAGTATAAGCCAACCTCTGGTATGCTATGGATTAAATCATACCTTTTTGGAAATAAAAATAATTAACCTATTTCTATGCTGTAGAAAAATGTCTTTGTGTCGCTATTTACTTCCATTTAAATAATTTTACAATTGCTTAATGTTTTCTTTTATTTTAAAAGGTATCATATTATCTTTGTAAGCAAGAAAGACTTTGACGCTTTTCTATGGCCTGCCATATTCTCTGCTTACTACTTACTTTGTAACGCCTATCTGTAACTTTTTTGTTTCAAAGTTTCTTATTGATGACCATGAAATTATACGCCCTATATATTAATTAATTGCGTTGGTTGTAGCAAATTATAGATGCTGTGTCGAGAGACGATCGACGGTCGTGTTACCCCCTCTTAATACACAGTTCGGTCGATGACGTAAACACGAGGACAGATGATTCGCAGCGTATGACACCTCTGCACATAAGTTGCAAAATAGGGAATTCAGTTTTAACACAGATGCTGTTATGGGTGAGTGCCCTTTTTGGCTATTATGAACAATTCTTTTAATGTAAAATTGTTGGCAAAAGAAATAGGTTGGAAACTAACAAGTCAACGAAAAAGTTCATATTTGTGGGAAAACACAAAATTATGCCAAATTATGCCTACCAGCTAAAAATATTTTCTGAAACAAAACAAGCTTAGAAAAAGCTATATTTAAAAAAACAAGATTTCTGGAATATACTAACCCTGGAACCGAAAAGTTTAAGTTGGTCGCTGTAAACTTTCAACCGTGCAGTGGAAACTTCAATGACGCAATTTTTAAAGTATTTCTGACTATGTCCCGACGCATTTCGATGGCCATTTGAATTCTCATTGGTTGCACTATACAATAGGTCTATTGTTACATATCCAATCGGCAGCTCCATATTTCTCAATCATATCATATAATATCATATATATATCATATGTCATGTCATGTCATGTCATGTCTTTATTTTTGTTTTTGGAGCAGACTTGAGATAATTGTGAACGACCACAGGGTTGTTATAAAGATTCGCACCCCTGTGGTATCGTTATTGTACCGTAGTTTGTAGTAGTGTATTGTGAATTTCTATAAGCATAAAAAACGGTTTTGTTCTAGTATTTTGGCGATCCAAGAGCCGAAGATGCTTCCAGACGAACTCCTATGACGTATGCACGCAAATCTCAAAGTAGAGAGTGTGCAGATCTATTGTCACAGTTCGGGTGCCCTGAAGACACACCCTGCTAGCTGTGAGACAACGCTTTCCCTTGGCTACAAAAGTAAACGTCGCACTACATCGACCATACGGTTCACGTGACTGCTCGTGTTTAGCCACAGGAACAAATCGTGGAGATATTTCAACTGGTTTGCGCATCGCAATCACGCCATTTATTCCAGTCTTCAAAAATCAGGGTATTCGCACATTCTTAGATTTTTTTCTTTGATGCAGATGCCCTAGACATTTCATCTTTATATTTGTGGCCTGCAATAAGACAGAAAAATCGAACAAATTTCGCCAAGAATGCCAGATTGAAATAAAAGAATGACTTTGTGACAGGTTGATTACAACCATTCAAAATAATTGAGCTGAGATAATGCACTTCGAATTTGTGGCCATGAAATAATTCGTAACTGAATTTGATTTATAACTGAACGGCCACACTAATCTCTTTGTCAAAAGCAATTGTTTTAGCCTGGGAATTCTTAGAAATATTTTGCTCTCTGTGAATGATACTGCTTAGGATAGTTCAGATCAATCAAACTGTATTTGGTTTAAACTAGAAAGTTCCTATAGTGGTTTTTTGTTGTCCTTCGTGAGCACAACAAACGCAAAGCATTTCGAGCTTTTGAGTTGTGCTTTGTTTTGATTGTTTAAGCAATCATTGATTAGGCCTAGACCTAGGCAATGTTTTCATGTAGCATGCCAATTTTATTCTAAAGCATTCTTTATCCTCTTTGGCATGTGCTATTTTCTTCTCCGCCTTAGTCCTTTTCTTTGGTTTCGGTAAATTTCTACCGCCTTTGAATGCTCAACCTCACAACTTAATTAACATATTTTCAGCTAAAACCATGCCCTTTTATGTCCGAACATTTAATTCCGACAAACTCGGAAAAGGAAATAAATTCAAATTTAATAATAGAAATAAGGCTAGTATTTGTGTGATGCAAGTTCCACTGAAATTGATGGAAGCAGTTTCGAGACAGCACTGGTATCTAAGCTTCTGATGCAAGCATTTGTAACCTTACTTGCCCGAGTTATTCCTACGTTCAAAGAGTTGCCCAAAATGTGTTCGTCTTTTCAGTACACCATTATAACTAAAGACAAATCCCCTGCATTTCACAGTGGTATGGTAGATCTGATTGATAGATCTGAATGTTTAAGCAAGTTCCATCATTTCACGTATTAAGTATATTCCATCATTTCAAATGTAAAACAGTCAATATATAAAATGTAACAAAACAACACTTACTTAGCTATATGCATGACAACAGTCATAATCGAAACAATATTTGTTATTTAATCAGTAGAGTATATTTTTATCCTGTATAATGTGTTAATATTCCACATCTATAACATTTTCCTAATTTTTGCGTTCGTCTAGTGAATGAGAATGAGAAAATTAAAACCTTTGGTTGCATTGATAAGTGTTTTTCAAGTTATATCTACCGGTGCTTAAGAGACAGTGTTTGGAGACATGGACATCTAGTCGCCAGGGCTACTGGCTGGTCGTGTCAGTTAATGTATTTGTTTCTATACATATAGAAAGATAAGGATTCCAAAGTTTATCAACACCTTGTGTCTTAAAATAGTATGCTTTGGGTAAAAGGCCTAGAACAAGCACCTGTCTCCCTGTTATGTGGAAGCAAACAGCCTTCATCTTCTGTAAGTTTTTATAGGAGAATGCATAAAGATTTTTTACGACGCGGATGTTTTTGCAGGTAATTGTCTGATGCTTTATTGGTTGGATGGCTTCTTACAAGGGTTTCTATCTAATATTTTGCATTTGCTCATTTACTTGTTATGAGTATCGTATACTGTAAACACAGGCATATAGGAAACTAGAGGATTAAAACCTGCAGACTGCCATTATGAAATTAGACCCCCATTTCATATGGACCAATCTAGGATGAAATCTGAAATGAGGTTCTTATTTGTAGAGATCACCAAGCTACGTTAAATCTCTAGATGCTTGCTCAATGGCATTGAACCTTCAAGGACCTGTCAACCCTCCCGGTTTTGACTGCTTTCTCCCGGTTTTTAAAATTTTTCTCCCGGTTTTAAAGATGTCTAGCAGAATGTCTAAGAAGATTCTTCACCGATTGTTTTGAATGAACTGAACTGCGCATCTTGTGTTTCAAAGACAGTTCCATTGTGTATGTTTTCTTTTTACAGAGGTATAATTAAGATTTGATGGTCACATTGACTTTCCACATGACAACAATTTTTTGTGAGTGCTTACTGATTGACAAAAATGCACTAAAAGTTATTATTGAGATACTTCTCGTGATCACTTTTGTCATAAACTGTTTGCCGAGCACATTATTTTATCAGGTATATTTATTCCTTTAACGAATTACTGTGATCTCCCTGTTTTTGACCAAATCTCCCTGTTTTTCTTCAAGAAAAATCTAAAATCTCCAGGTTTTAGAAAATTTAAGGCTGACAGGTCTGCTTCAGCTGATATTATGGATGCTTAAAAATATCTATAAAAATGTAGTAGTTAATACACTATTCAGTATTTCAATGTTTATCAATTCTCAAGCTAAAATGCTGTACTGTTCTTTATTTTACTTAAATTCAAGTCTTTGGAGGACTCACTTTTGCTCAGCTGTCTCAACACCTTCTGAAGGTAGTAGGGATCTCAACTAATAGGTTTCAAGTCCCTGGAATTCCAGAACCTTTAGCCCGAGTAAACACATTTAAATTATGACAAATGCTTGCAGTTTGAATTGGAGCAAAATATATTTGTGAAAGCCCTGCATAAAAAAAGAACCAATTCAAGAAACTAAGCACCTTCACTTTCTATTTAATACCCAATATATAAGAACTTAGCCAGGCTTATTGTAGATTTTATAGGCGGGTGTTTACTGAACTTTGTTACACCCATCTTTATAATTTTATATATGTCTTCTTGTTTTCTGTAATAAGAAGAGATCAACGCATGATAAAGGCAGTTTTATTTAGTTTCATTTGTATTTTAGCCATTCCTAAATATAATTATACAGAAGTTTTACAAAAAGAGGAAGGATTACATATTTCCAGTTACTATTAGATGATTATGATAAATGATTAGCCCTTTGTACCTTATAAAACTATAAAATTCTAGAATGCTAGCCCCATTTTTATGTAAGAGGAGTGTCTGAGTAAATTATCAGAAATATGTTTCTTAAAATAGATTTTATCTTCATCAATATCTTTATCAATATTCTGGCAGATTGTCGTTGAAATGTTTAAGTAACAAGCTAGTGAAGTTAGATGACCAAGAACATGCTGAAGACAATTCTTGGTTGGGTGGCTTGGTTGGGTAACTTGGTTAATTTTTGACCTCAGATTCGGATGATTTGAAGTTTTCATTTTGGTATTGCTCACGATATTGAATTTATGACGACAAAAAGATAAAAATTTTATAAGGGATTTGACCGTGATTGGTGATTAGGGGGTAAAGTTTCCCCCCGAATGATTTTTTTGCGGTCAAGTCCCTTACAAGTTTTCATACTTCTCTGTAAAATCTTAAATACAAGCTCAAACAATATGAAAAATTGTATTCGGCTTAAAATTATGGCGATAAAACCATACCTGAGCTTAAAAAAGTCGTATTATTGAGTTTGGAGAAATTTCCAAAACGAGGCCGTAAATCGAATTGGTGTATGCTTTTTCAATAAAATCTTCATTTTTTTTAGATATCGATAAAGGGAAATGTTTCTGAAAAATTCGCTGCTCGTAGTATTATCCTTTTAACAAACAGAAAGTCTACTTGTTTCTTCCATTAAACCAGTTGCTCCAATGTTCAAGATACTAGGATCAATTTTCGCAAATAATTTAACTTAAAGACTCATCGCTAACAATGAGCCATTGCGCTACGTAAGCATCCCATAATGCATTTTTAGACTGTCTAAAATCAATTACTGCCATTGTTTGGACCGTCGCCACGCTCGCAAAGGCCCATTGTTAGCAATGAGTCTTTAATCTCTATGCATGATAACAAGCTTGAAAAAAATTGCTAATGCCAAATAGTTGATAGATATTTTTTCCCTGCCCTATGTTGCTGTTGTTGCATTCGTTTGTATATAGTTAGCTATGATTATAAGTTTGCGCAAAGCATCAGAGTCGTTACTGATACATTATCGTGAGTTTTTTAATAACATCCTCCTCTTCAGTTCATACACAAAAATTCACGAACGACGAGAAACCACATGCGCTCTCCAATTAAAGAAATGTTTTTTCAGCTGCCTTAATGTCGTTTTTAGCAAATCTTCACAGCTAATACATTAGCATAATTACAGTTTGCACTCTGCGTTTGTAGTGCTTTCAGTGTTTTTGACAAGGAAAGAAAGCCATGTCTGTTTCTAGAAGACAGATGGCAAAAAAATTGAATTGATTTGACAACAAGAAGGAAGAATTGGACACCGGAATAGAAATAATATTGATCGTGTTGTTTTGCGTTTCTTGATGTTTTTATTTTTTTCCTGTATATTGTATCTTTGCTTTTGTTTGAAAAAAGATAGCCCCAATGACAACTTTAACCTTTGAAACGTTTTCATAGTCCTGATTCGGATCTTGCAGGGCGGATGGCAAGGTTCTTTTGAATGAATCCAACTCTATCTTTCACGGCATCAAGGTAAAGATACGCATTAACTAACAAATGGCCATTTTGGGCACATAAACAGCTTGGGCATATAAACTTCGTTTTCCATCCTATATGAAATACTTCAATCATTGCCTGCATTAGTTGAATTGAGCAACGAAATTACAACACAATATTTGGTGCTACTTGCCAGAAAAATACATTCTGATCTAAGAAGTTAAAGAAATGGCTTTTAGGTTTGACAGAAAAGGTTTACTTTGACTAAAGAATTTAATCAGACTTCAATGCCAAACAGCCCTGAGAAAAGCAAATGATTATGCGATACAAACTAAATAGCAATGGGAATTGCTGACAAATATCTGCATTACACTGCCAAACATAAAGCAGATTCCCTGACAGTATTTTAAAATGAGGAAGGGAATTTCTCTTTTTATAACGATAAGGGGATTTCTCTTTTCGTGGAATTCCTTCTCCGCCATTGTAATTGTGATTTAAGCTAAAACCTTAATATCATCAACGATCAAAACTGTATTATTTGAACTTTTTGTACTTGCTTTTATGTGCTGGTGCGCGCGAACAGTCTGCCAGACAGGATCTTGTCTCTGCGAGGCTCCCTCGCACTAAAGTAAACGAGTATAGAGATTCCGAAAGTATTTTGCCATTCATTTTCATAAGGCATTTGCATAGTCCCTGTTTTACTTCCATTTAAAATAATTTCCAAAAGAAGTTGGTGGGAAGAGTGGTGGGAGAAGTCGGTTAATATTGCTACACTTTCGATTTATCACTGAATTTTGTATTATTGCTACACTTTCGATTTATCATTGAATATTGAATTCAAGTCTGTGCTAACAAGACATGCGATGCTGGTATCTCGTGTAAAGTCTGAAGTTTACCTAAAAAACACAATAGATTAGCCTATGGCTACAAAGATCAACAAAATGTTGGAAGATAAGCAATCTTTCCAACTTCCTATTCAATTTCATATGCATGGAAGAGAAGCTTGTGATATCCTTTCCTTCATATTTATCTCGCCAATTTCCTTTGCTGACAAGCAGAGACTCAGACTTTAAAAAGAGACTCATGTTAAAGAAGGCTCTTTCATTCTATAATTTTTTCAATCAAAGCGATACAGTAGGGTGGGATATCAAGTTTATAGAACCTAGGCCTAATATTTTTCAGAAAAAGGACACTTGTTATTAAAAAATTGGGTCTACACCTAAAAGAATTTAGTCAAAGACAATACTTAATAGTTTAATAATGGATGATAAGCCTGTTTTTACCTTTAATAGTGATACCCAGCGGTACAAAGTTGATAGAAACTGCCAGCATAATCATAAAAAAATTGGAAATGATTTGCAGAAGTTTTTTAAAGTGGTGAAATGTTCTATTCAAAGTGTGCTCAATGAAATACAAAACCTATGTCAATGGCCTCTTACGATGCTTCTTGATCACATTACAGTGCTTCCATGTGAATTTTAGCTGAATTAATTAGTCAATCTATTTTCTTTTATGTTCATTGCGATAACTTGCCATTCTAAATCTTTCTCTCTACTGACAATTATAAAAGGTACTCTGTTGTATGTATCCAGACATTTCCATAAGCAGGTGAGAATGTAAGCCCGCAGTGTGAATAATAACAAAAAACCCGTCTCCGAGTAGCAGAAAGGAACCTATTCCGGAGTAATTTTTACGCTAACTTTACCGAATCCCTGCAATAAATTATACTTCATTCTTTTTATCCAACGCCGCCATTTTCCCTTCCACTTTCCTGTCGATCCCATATTCACAAAGCCTTAATGGCTCACAAATTTGACATAATATGTCTCGGAAACACCTGTGCTAACAATTGCTAAATTATTTTTCTTGAAAAATCTGCTAGAAGCTAGGACAGCCCCTGACAAATCTCAACTGAGAAGCACGGCGATGGAGCATCTGCCATGCCGCTAAAGTGTAATCGAGGCAGGTGCATTGGATTTATGATAATTTATTCTATGTTGTCGTTGTCCTATTCTCAAATAAGTTAGGCCTGCAGAGACAGCTGCAAACTCTATTCCTAATTAAAGAAATCCATTTTATCAGGAGTTTTCACAGACAGTAAAAGACGGATATCTAATAGACGAAAATCTGGTTGTTGAATTATAGTTCTGCCTGAAGGGGCATCTGCGGAGCTGCCCACAAACGAGACACTCGATGTTTCAAATGTTTAAATTTCAGCAAGACAAGGACGACAAAATGATTGCCCGAAGATATTCACCGCCTCCACCTGATCCATATCCTTTACCAAGTCTTCGTTTGGTCATTCTCTGTGTTTCTGTGGCAGTAGCTCTGAGTATGGTCGTTGTTATTCTCCTCATCGACGTCCGTCCTCCACCTCTGTCAGACATATTTCTTTCGCCTGTGTACTTTCCACTCGGACAGAGTTTGCAAGTGAAGACGAGACGATGGTCAAGAAACGAGAAACTGTGTTCAAATTATGGCGTGCCAAAACTGATAATAAATGTAACTGACACCCTTTGTGGTCAAGCTGTTTGGCAAAGTACGGCAGATACAGAAGAAGGGGACCGTTACGTAAACAAAGTGGATACAATTTACAGATTTTTCAGAAATGAAAGCACTGCTTTGCAATACTTTCAAAATTACTGGGGTAATGTACCCCTTCCCTTACCATTTGAACTATACAGTGATGAAACTCCTACTGCACCAACAGCTGGCAGTGAATTTTCAGCATTCAAGTGGGACCCTGTAGCTGTGTACAATGACAAGACTGAAGAAGAAGTTTCAAAAATCCATCATAGATGTGGCACAAAAGGATGCAGCTCAGTTTTTAAGCATATTCTATATCTCTTTAGGTATGATTAACCTCTCTCTGGTAATGAATCTCATTTGGTTTCACTACTGATAAGAAATTTACTTCTCAAAAAATTTATTCAACTTCAAAATTAGTTACTTGCTAAGCCCATTCATTCATTTGGACTGAGAATCATCTTTTGTTCCCTCTTAAATTCGAAAGAAATCCAGTATATATCTAATTCATGAAATATTGACTGAATATTTTGTTCAGTTTTGAATATATGCTTTAAAAACACAACAAGATTAATGTCAAAGGTGAAAAACTAATATACTTGACATTTTGCTATTTTTCACATCTTTACAATGAATAGATAATTAAATTATCAATCCTGAAATATTCAGTCAAAGTTTACTAGAAATTCTTTGTCAGTCAAACCACAAAACAAACAGTAGCAATGTTTGTCATTTGTTAAGTTTCATTTGAAATCATCCTGTGTGAGAGATAATTGGCAGCATGATGAAGTTTTGGAGGTAAAATGCTAAAAATGGAAATTGAATAATGTCAAACACTTAAAACTATCAATATATTGGATTCAAGACCACGTTCTGAAGCACTTCATGCTTTTTCATGATATAAACTGTGTCTGTTTCCCTATTTTAGGTATAAAAATGTGTTTGCAAGGCTGGTTATCCATGGATTCAATGACAGCAGAGATTCAAGGCTTGGAGTTGAATTTGCTGGAAGGTATGTTTATCTTAACATTTTGTTTTAAAATAATAATATGTTTATAAGTCTTAACTAAGGAGAGTTGTCCAACATAGATTTTGTTTTTATAGAGTTTGGAAAATCAATTGGAAATTTGTGAAAAATTGTTCCATTCTTTTGTCCCAAAGAAAAAGAGAGCATTTTGTCCTTTTGGTTATCATAATTTTCTCGCAAATGTTGGAAATTGTCAGCAAAATATTTGGGCTAAATATAAATTTTTGCAAAAAATAAATGGAGAATCATCTTCTTCATGCTTCACGCAAATTGAGGCTCCTTGCCAATGTTCCAAATTATGCAAGTCTTAATTATAGGCAAAAAAATGATTCTTTTTACCAAATTTTTTGTTTTAGGCTTGCTGGCATCATGGTTGATCTCATTACTCAGAACCAACCATCATCTCTTGATGCATTTATCATCAATTTCCAGTCAGGAGTCAGATTTCTGACCCGCACATTACCAGTTGGTTTGCTGAATAAAGGTATCACACCTAGTACCCTTTTATTGATGATTCCATGAGTGTATTTTATGTATGTATGTTGTTCTGATAACATAAGAGTTGACAATAAACCCCCCCCCCCCCCAACATATTGACAAGTTTTTTTCCATCAATATGCATTGTTTCTTACAACATGGTCTCAAATCCTTTTAAAGTTAGATTTTTCCGATAATAAGGGCCAGACTTGAGGTGACATGCTTATAAATAAAAGGCAGTTATTTTACAACCTGACTTCCCTTCACAAACCAATCTTTTGACTGACAAAGTTTCACACAAAAATAATTCATGACAGGCAAAATATTAAGCATAACAACCTATATTTTACAGGATACATTCTATCAGAAAGGTTCCTGCTTGAGTTCATATGCAAATTCTTGCAAATATTCTTTATTCATAGATTTTTAGAAATGAAAGCCACCATTCTCCATTTTATGCTATGCTGCCAGTCTTGTGCTATGCTGTTTTGTTTTGCCTGCAAATAATTACCCATCAACTATGAATCTTTCCATTAACTATTGGGGCTTTGAATTTTACCTTTAAGGGCTATCAACAAAATTTGAAGCTCTCTACTACTTTTGATTCGGTTGAAATAAAGTTAGTTTTGCCATTCAGAAAATAAATATATCTCATTGATAATAAAGTATTTATCATCTAGAGTGCTTTGAAGCTTGTTCTGGACTTTGTGCCAAATTTGCCTTAACTTAGAGGGTAAAGTGTACTTCAAGTAGGAACTTCTAAAAAGCAAATTCAATCTTTTCCTCTCATTTAACCGTTTTTTGCTGTTCATTGTATTTGACTGCCATTTTGAAAATATCACAAAAGTTTTAAAATATTAAGAAATTTATTATATATCACTTCGGTTTGTCACCTGCAAGCCAACCTTTATTTTTTTAGCTTTTTATTCTATGGTGTCTTTTAATTGCTTTTGTCTAAATTTTAGCGTACTTGGCTGTGTTTATGCTAGGTCAAGGAGTTATAGCTTTGTTTGACCTCGACTCTTGGATCGCTGTAATGGAGCTTGTTAGCCACCAATTGCGTTTACTGTGGCAGCACTTAATCGGTAAGATCTTCAGAGAAAATGTTAATCAATTAACAAACAGCGCATCTCGTGTCAAGCGTCATTTATTTGATGTCCAAAGCAGACTAACTTCATTAAATTCGTTTCATTCTAACCCGAAAAGTTCGGCTGTTGATTCTGAAATCACAATTTCTTATATCTGTTCGTTCTATTGTTTAGGCCTCTTTTTGACTAATTTTGTTTAAACCCGCTTTCCCTTAATAATAGACCCTGAAAATAAGTAAACAGCTAGATGATGCGGTGACCACTGAAACGTCGCTTTCCCAACTATTGTCTTTTTAAGATATGAATTAAACAAGGATAGCACTCACAGCCATTTTAAAATACGATCAAATCGGTATATTAATGACGGGACAGGTCGTTAGTCGATATGAAGTGTTCCTTAAGAAGGATGAGTTTACTGAATTTCGATACTGGAAGAGCTTCTAGTATTGTCTTCATCGATTATCGGTACAATAGATGTGCATATTTCTGCACGATTTGGAAAAATCTACACGAATATTTGCCTTTGAAACAGCCTGACAGTTTCTTTTTCGTTTGATCTCTTTTTGGAGAACTATTTCTTAAGATTTCTCAAAATTTAGAATCTTTCTGTTGCTAAAAATTCAAATATCGAAAGTTAAACTGAAAAGCACACATCACAAAGCACACCAATTCTCTATATTTTCAATGCACTTGCGGACAAGGAATTATTTTTTCCCACTGACTAGTTGATGATAAATGTTGTTTCACATTTGAAACCTTTAAAAACCTTCCATTTTTCTGACAATCAAAAGCGTTGCACACTAAGTAACTATTCGTTTCAACTATAATCTTATCACCGCAAATTGGCGACTCAAGTTGATTTGTGAGGTAGAATCTCCAGCTGAAATTATCAAAACGAGGCGCAGGTGCGGCATAACACGTATACGTAGGTATAAGAGCTGTTTTGGCCTGTGAATCACGGTCACCTCGCCTGCCGCTAATAGGCTTCCAAGCAACAGCTGCTGTTCTGCTGTATCAGATCAACCTTGTTTTTTCAATAAATTCGTGCTTAGACAGATGGTCTCTCAGTTATACGATTTGCATTTGCCTATTTTGGATTTAAGCTGTTTGAGATGTTGATATTTCAATATTTTTTGCTCGTATGAAATGGTTTGAAACCGTTAGATTTAGGCTTAAAACATAAAAAACTTGAAAGCTGTTGATCAGACTAGATCAAGTCTGAATTTTCCCAATTGCCTGCTCTTTTTTTAACTTAGATCTGTCTTCATGACAATGCTAATGATCAGCTGACAGAATTATGCAGAATCAACTGCTCACTGCATCTGGTTTGGAGTCAGCAGAAACTACTATCATCTTGAACATCCTTTTAGCTGAAAAGTTGACCTAATCGAAAAACCAAAAAATATAAAATCACGGCCTGTGATTACTTTGATAATTTTATGTGCAGTCCATCTTCGTTTATTCAAACATCTTGGAATTAAATGTGTGAAGAGCCATTCGGAAAAGCAAAAAGTTCGGATGATTGAGGCTAGGATTTGGTCTCGAAAATCACACAAAAGACAAGAGTTTTATACCATTTTAGCTTTCAATTATACGCGTGCATAACGAATGGAACTTTTGACGTGCAAGCTTCATCCTCATATCTATTTAGAAATGAGTCTATAGTTGTTTGTTTTTGGTTACTTTCACGTTTGTCAGTTGCATGTTTACGCTAGTAGAGAAGACAAACTTTTTGGATGCTGAATTCATTTTAGGACTCATATTTAATTGAAGATCAGCTTACATAAATTAGTGTTCTGTCAAATGAATTATTTTCTATTTTAAACCGTCACACTAAAACGATGTTGGTATAAACAAAGTTCGGATAAACGAGGATGCACTGTACGGTGGTTTTCTTAATTTAGGAAGTTAATAGTGTTTTTCAACCACCAATATCACACGATTAGTTTAATACGACAAGACATTACACTCGTCATTGCTGAGAGTTGTCACTCTAAAGACTTTTGGCAATTTCACAGATTTGTTTTTGCTCCATATTTGCTTTCAATTCCAAAGGCCTCCAACTGTTGTTCAAATCAGCATGCAGCACGATAATATTTCATTCAATCTTCCCATGTATGACCGTTTCATCTGCTAGTATAAATGCAAGTAGATTTCTATCTTTTTTATAGATGCATCTGTGAAGGATTTGTACTTCTTAGCAGTTGCTGGCTTACTGCTTTTAATTCACAGAACACAAACATTTCTCACGGTATGTTACTGAACTTTTTCAAATGATTTTCAAAATGTTACTAAACGGTTTTAAAAGCAGATATAGCCATGTTTTGATACAATTGACCTTAGTTAGTTAAAGGCTCTTGCGCAACCGGCGTGCTTTGCGAATTCATACTTAAAACCGCCCTAATATCATACTGCATAAAAATACCAAATACAGTCCATTTTTTCTCGCGTGAGAAAACAGCAAAGCATGCTGGTTGCGCAATAGCCTTTGATATACTTGATTACTGTGTTCGTGAGTACCCTCAGCAAATTATCCACAGCTGTGGTTTACGCCTCCTCAAGAGACGTTGATTAGCTTTCAGATCCTCGTATATATTTGTGATATCTCTAACAATTGGTTGTTTTAAGTTTCCAACATCTAGGACAAAAAGGCCTATTATAGCTGGGTTTTTGCACAAAAATCTAAGATAAAAAATTGTGGCTCGATGTATAATTGTAACAACCCTATCATGGTAATACTAAATGCAGCATATTTTGTAACATATTTAGTGTACAGCAAGTCATATGCAATATTTCACAACCTCACAACCCCCCTACCTCGTCTGGTTTCTTTTGCTATAAAACTTTTTTAGACAAATTGATTCATATTATTATTACATGGAAATGATCTCATGATATGCTGTTAGCAGAGTTTAGTCAAAGTTCTTCACTTCCGTTAAAAAAACCATGTCTCAGAGTTTTTGGAACAGAGCCCCAATGAAACAGTAATAGATAGCCTTATATTGAACCAATTAAATGACTTCTTGCAAAGCTGCTCAACATTGCCTCGTCCTTCGTTATCGCCTTAGCTTTAATAATTGTTTACCAGACACGTTTGAAAATATCTTTTCATCTGTGTTGTTTTTTCAAAGTATTTTATTTTTGAATACGCCTATGTAAACGATCTTTTCACCAGAGGATTCTACCTGCTGGCCCAGTTGTTATATTTAGATTGAAATTACTAGTACATTAATTAAAAACGCTCTATGTATGCTGGGTATAAAGATCCTTTCGTCTTATATATCTGATGCATTCCCTATTCACTTTTCATTCCAAACGACAAAACGTATTAACTCGAAAATCACTATAATGAGGCCTTCGCAATTGAATTTTTCTAGGCACTAATAAACACACCGGATAATTCCTTAATTTCCTGGAATGTTCTGCAGCTCTAGTATTATAATATGAAATACAAGTACGGCTGTTTGAAAATATCGAAGCCAGGTGTCTTTCATACAGAATTTTGAGGGCCCAGTTAGATTCAGATTATTGACATTTTCGTCCAACTGTGGTGTTTTACTGCCTGGAATTCCAGTTGTCGCTTGTATCACAGAAAATATGAAATTTTGTTTTAGATTAGACTATCAATAGGACTTAGTGCGTAGATTTTTACCTATGTGGATAGTCAACAAAATCTTACTAAATTGTCACCTGCTCTGAGGTAATTCTATGACTGCTCCTAGTCTGCTATGACGATTTTACCTTTTTCTTCCCCTAGCCTTATGACGAGATGAACAACATGCACAACAAATGCCGCAGTATGCTAACAAGCGCTGTTGAGAAGGCACGTCGTCAGACTGTTCAAGTTAAGGACGACATTCTGCTTCAACCGTGAACCATTATTCTATTTAGTTGGATTCAGGACTGGAATAATTTACTTTCGAACGCATCTAGGGTTGGGAAAGCTTAAATTGTTATTAGTGGTGTTAGTGTTTTTGTTGTGTCTATTCCTCTGCATAACCACTTACGTTTAGCGTAATTAGGTAAATTTAAGTATAAACTGCATCAAGTAAGGCTTATTTTTGCTCCAAGCAATCTGTGTTAGACAATGGGAGGCGGTCAGACTATTGATATGCCAAACTACCTCTGGCATACAGAAGTAAAAAAGCAATATCAATTCAAATGTATTAACAAACCCTCTCTTATAATAAAAGTTGGCTTTCATTCGTTGCCTTAAAATCTTAAAATTTTCTTTACCTACCAAATACTTATTTCTTATGTATAGTACATAATGTGTGACGTGCTTTGTGTAAATGTGAAACTTGTTGTGTAGCAGGTAAGCTGCTCCACCCCAATTATGAAGCAGAATGTGTTTTATTTATTCTAATTAAATGTCATCGCTTTAAAGTTTTGTTGTTAAGCTAAACTGTTAAGGTAAAATCAATAACAATGCCAAAAGGTTGAGGATCTCATTGAATATCAATATTGGATTTGGTGGAAATATTTCTCTTTTTTCTTTAAATGTATTAGGTACTGAACTTTTTCCATTTTTATTATTTTATTGTACTCTCGACGTAGTGAATTGTGACAAGATAAAATGAAAAAACAGCTAAAATATTCTAGGCTGATCAATATTGTTAACAAAGATAGAAGGGTTCATGCCATTAAAGGAATAGATTTTTGTCTAGCAATGTAAGCCTGTAGACATGATAAAATTCTCCGTTCATGAGTATCACCTATTTTCGCAAAAAAGCCTTATTAACACGTTGAACGGTAGAACAGCCAATATATTTTGGTATGATATTTTCACGAAATTTAAAAGGATTTTTCTTAGATAAAAAGGGAAGCTTTTGGTTAAAAATGTATGTCTGTAGGCTAAACAAAAAACTGCATTTTGACATCTCTATTTTGCATATCAAATCGTCCTCTTTTCTTGTTAAAAAACCAGAACAACCAGATTATTCTAGTAGGATCAGAATTTTTCTCATCATAAAAGGAAGGTGACATTATTGTACAAAATGTAAGCCTATAGCCTTGCGAAAAAAGTCCATTTTTGCATGTCAGTTTTTAGTTTTTAATAACACTAAAGAATAGTTAAACAAACAAAATGTTCTATGTGGATCAGTATGTTTCCCGAAAAAAAGGTTTTCAATCAAAGAAGAGAGGGAAAATTTTTAAGAAAAATGTAAGCCAATAAAAGCTTTAGGAAAATACTCAATTTTTGCTTGGCACTTGTTCATTGCCATAATACCTTAATAACCCTAATGTATAGCCAAACAACCAAAATGTTGTACGTGGATCAATATATTTCACCAAAAAGGAAGATTTTCAATAAAAAAGACGGCAAATTTTCTGACAAGAATGTAAGCCTATAGCCTTAGGAAAATACTCAATTTTTGCTTGGCACTTGTTCATTGCCAGAATACCTTAATAACCCTAATGTATAGCCAAACAACCAAAATGTTGTACGTGGATCAATATATTTCACCAAAAAGGAAGATTTTCAATCAAAAAAGACGGCAAATTTTTGACAAAAATGTAAGCCTATAGCCTTAGGAAAATACTCAATTTTTGCTTGGCACTTGTTCATTGCCAGAATACCTTAATAACCCTAATGTATAGCCAAACAACCAAAATGTTGTACGTGGATCAATATATTTCACCAAAAAGGAAGATTTTCAATAAAAAAGACAGCAAATTTTCTGACAAGAATGTAAGCCTATAGCCTTAGGAAAATACTCAATTTTTGCTTGGCACTTGTTCATTGCCAGAATACCTTAATAACCCTAATGTATAGCCAAACAACCAAAATGTTGTACGTGGATCAATAGATTTCACCAAAAAGGAAGATTTTCAATAAAAAAGACGGCAAATTTTCTGACAAGAATGTAAGCCTATAGCCTTAGGAAAATACTCAATTTTTGCTTGGCACTTGTTCATTGCCAGAATACCTTAATAACCCTAATGTATAGCCAAACAACCAAAATGTTGTACGTGGATCAATATATTTCACCAAAAAGGAAGATTTTCAATAAAAAAGACAGCAAATTTTCTGACAAGAATGTAAGCCTATAGCCTTAGGAAAATACTCAATTTTTGCTTGGCACTTGTTCATTGCCAGAATACCTTAATAACCCTAATGTATAGCCAAACAACCAAAATGTTGTACGTGGATCAATATATTTCACCAAAAAGGAAGATTTTCAATAAAAAAGACGGCAAATTTTCTGACAAGAATGTAAGCCTATAGCCTTAGGAAAATACTCAATTTTTGCTTGGCACTTGTTCATTGCCAGAATACCTTAATAACCCTAATGTATAGCCAAACAACCAAAATGTTGTACGTGGATCAATATATTTCACCAAAAAGGAAGATTTTCAATAAAAAAGACAGCAAATTTTCTGACAAGAATGTAAGCCTATAGCCTTAGGAAAATACTCAATTTTTGCTTGGCACTTGTTCATTGCCAGAATACCTTAATAACCCTAATGAATAGCCAAACAACCAAAATGTTGTACGTGGATCAA
This sequence comes from Rhopilema esculentum, assembly GCF_057945365.1. NCBI lineage: Eukaryota > Metazoa > Cnidaria > Scyphozoa > Rhizostomeae > Rhizostomatidae > Rhopilema > Rhopilema esculentum. The sequence continues at coordinate 2,474,932 of NC_142830.1, forward strand.
TATATTTCACCAAAAAGGAAGATTTTCAATAAAAAAGACGGCAAATTTTCTGACAAGAATGTAAGCCTATAGCCTTAGGAAAATACTCAATTTTTGCTTGGCACTTGTTCATTGCCAGAATACCTTAATAACCCTAATGTATAGCCAAACAACCAAAATGTTGTACGTGGATCAATATATTTCACCAAAAAGGAAGATTTTCAATAAAAAAGACGGCAAATTTTCTGACAAGAATATAAGCCTATAGCCTTAGGAAAATACTCAATTTTTGCTTGGCACTTGTTCATTGCCAGAATACCTTAATAACCCTAATGAATAGCCAAACAACCAAAATGTTGTACGTGGATCAATATATTTCACCAAAAAGGAAGATTTTCAATCAAAAAAGACGGCAAATTTTTGACAAAAATGCAAGCCTATAGCCTTAGGAAAATACTCAATTTTTGCTTGGCACTTGTTCATTGCCAGAATACCTTAATAACCCTAATGAATAGCCAAACAACCAAAATGTTGTACGTGGATCGATATATTTCACCAAAAAGGAAGATTTTCAATCAAAAAAGACGGCAAATTTTCTGACAAAAATGTAAGCCTATAGCCTTAGGAAAATACTCAATTTTTGCTTGGCACTTGTTCATTGCCAGAATACCTTAATAACCCTAATGAATAGCCAAACAACCAAAATGTTGTACGTGGATCAATATATTTCACCAAAAAGGAAGATTTTCAATCAAAAAAGACGGCAAATTTTTGACAAAAATGTAAGCCTATAGCCTTAGGAAAATACTCAATTTTTGCTTGGCACTTGTTCATTGCCAGAATACCTTAATAACCCTAATGAATAGCCAAACAACCAAAATGTTGTACGTGGATCAATATATTTCACCAAAAAGGAAGATTTTCAATCAAAAAAGACGGCAAATTTTTGACAAAAATGTAAGCCTATAGCCTTAGGAAAATACTCAATTTTTGCTTGGCACTTGTTCATTGCCAGAATACCTTAATAACCCTAATGAATAGCCAAACAACCAAAATGTTGTACGTGGATCAATATATTTCACCAAAAAGGAAGATTTTCAATCAAAAAAGACGGCAAATTTTTGACAAAAATGTAAGCCTATAGCCTTAGGAAAATACTCAATTTTTGCTTGGCACTTGTTCATTGCCAGAATACCTTAATAACCCTAATGAATAGCCAAACAACCAAAATGTTGTACGTGGATCAATATATTTCACCAAAAAGGAAGATTTTCAATAAAAAAGACGGCAAATTTTCTGACAAGAATGTAAGCCTATAGCCTTAGGAAAATACTCAATTTTTGCTTGGCACTTGTTCATTGCCAGAATACCTTAATAACCCTAATGTATAGCCAAACAACCAAAATGTTGTACGTGGATCAATATATTTCACCAAAAAGGAAGATTTTCAATAAAAAAGACGGCAAATTTTCTGACAAGAATGTAAGCCTATAGCCTTAGGAAAATACTCAATTTTTGCTTGGCACTTGTTCATTGCCAGAATACCTTAATAACCCTAATGTATAGCCAAACAACCAAAATGTTGTACGTGGATCAATATATTTCACCAAAAAGGAAGATTTTCAATCAAAAAAGACGGCAAATTTTTGACAAAAATGTAAGCCTATAGCCTTAGGAAAATACTCAATTTTTGCTTGGCACTTGTTCATTGCCAGAATACCTTAATAACCCTAATGAATAGCCAAACAACCAAAATGTTGTACGTGGATCAATATATTTCACCAAAAAGGAAGATTTTCAATCAAAAAAGACGGCAAATTTTTGACAAAAATGTAAGCCTATAGCCTTAGGAAAATACTCAAATTTTGCTTGGCACTTGTTCATTGCCAGAATACCTTAATAACCCTAATAAATAGCCAAACAACCAAAATGTTGTACGTGGATCAATATATTTCACCAAAAAGGAAGATTTTCAATAAAAAAGACGGCAAATTTTCTGACAAGAATGTAAGCCTATAGCCTTAGGAAAATACTCAATTTTTGCTTGGCACTTGTTCATTGCCAGAATACCTTAATAACCCTAATGAATAGCCAAACAACCAAAATGTTGTACGTGGATCAATATATTTCACCAAAAAGGAAGATTTTCAATCAAAAAAGACGGCAAATTTTTGACAAAAATGTAAGCCTATAGCCTTAGGAAAATACTCAATTTTTGCTTGGCACTTGTTCATTGCCAGAATACCTTAATAACCCTAATGTATAGCCAAACAACCAAAATGTTGTACGTGGATCAATATATTTCACCAAAAAGGAAGATTTTCAATAAAAAAGACGGCAAATTTTCTGACAAGAATGTAAGCCTATAGCCTTAGGAAAATACTCAATTTTTGCTTGGCACTTGTTCATTGCCAGAATACCTTAATAACCCTAATGAATAGCCAAACAACCAAAATGTTGTACGTGGATCAATATATTTCACCAAAAAGGAAGATTTTCAATCAAAAAAGACGGCAAATTTTTGACAAAAATGTAAGCCTATAGCCTTAGGAAAATACTCAATTTTTGCTTGGCACTTGTTCATTGCCAGAATACCTTAATAACCCTAATGTATAGCCAAACAACCAAAATGTTGTACGTGGATCAATATATTTCACCAAAAAGGAAGATTTTCAATCAAAAAAGACGGCAAATTTTTGACAAAAATGTAAGCCTATAGCCTTAGGAAAATACTCAATTTTTGCTTGGCACTTGTTCATTGCCAGAATACCTTAATAACCCTAATGTATAGCCAAACAACCAAAATGTTGTACGTGGATCAATATATTTCACCAAAAAGGAAGATTTTCAATAAAAAAGACGGCAAATTTTCTGACAAGAATGTAAGCCTATAGCCTTAGGAAAATACTCAATTTTTGCTTGGCACTTGTTCATTGCCAGAATACCTTAATAACCCTAATGAATAGCCAAACAACCAAAATGTTGTACGTGGATCAATATATTTCACCAAAAAGGAAGATTTTCAATAAAAAAGACGGCAAATTTTCTGACAAGAATGTAAGCCTATAGCCTTAGGAAAATACTCAATTTTTGCTTGGCACTTGTTCATTGCCAGAATACCTTAATAACCCTAATGTATAGCCAAACAACCAAAATGTTGTACGTGGATCAATATATTTCACCAAAAAGGAAGATTTTCAATCAAAAAAGACGGCAAATTTTTGACAAAAATGCAAGCCTATAGCCTTAGGAAAATACTCAATTTTTGCTTGGCACTTGTTCATTGCCAGAATACCTTAATAACCCTAATGAATAGCCAAACAACCAAAATGTTGTACGTGGATCAATATATTTCACCAAAAAGGAAGATTTTCAATCAAAAAAGACGGCAAATTTTTGACAAAAATGCAAGCCTATAGCCTTAGGAAAATACTCAATTTTTGCTTGGCACTTGTTCATTGCCAGAATTCTTAATAACCCTAATGTATAGCCAAACAACCAAAATGTTGTACGTGGATCAATATATTTCACCAAAAAGGAAGATTTTCAATCAAAAAAGACGGCAAATTTTTGACAAAAATGCAAGCCTATAGCCTTAGGAAAATACTCAATTTTTGCTTGGCACTTGTTCATTGCCAGAATACCTTAATAACCCTAATGAATAGCCAAACAACCAAAATGTTGTACGTGGATCAATATATTTCACCAAAAAGGAAGATTTTCAATCAAAAAAGACGGCAAATTTTTGACAAAAATGTAAGCCTATAGCCTTAGGAAAATACTCAATTTTTGCTTGGCACTTGTTCATTGCCAGAATACCTTAATAACCCTAATGAATAGCCAAACAACCAAAATGTTGTACGTGGATCAATATATTTCACCAAAAAGGAAGATTTTCAATCAAAAAAGACGGCAAATTTTTGACAAAAATGTAAGCCTATAGCCTTAGGAAAATACTCAATTTTTGCTTGGCACTTGTTCATTGCCAGAATACCTTAATAACCCTAATGAATAGCCAAACAACCAAAATGTTGTACGTGGATCAATATATTTCACCAAAAAGGAAGATTTTCAATCAAAAAAGACGGCAAATTTTTGACAAAAATGTAAGCCTATAGCCTTAGGAAAATACTCAATTTTTGCTTGGCACTTGTTCATTGCCAGAATACCTTAATAACCCTAATGAATAGCCAAACAACCAAAATGTTGTACGTGGATCAATATATTTCACCAAAAAGGAAGATTTTCAATAAAAAAGACGGCAAATTTTCTGACAAGAATGTAAGCCTATAGCCTTAGGAAAATACTCAATTTTTGCTTGGCACTTGTTCATTGCCAGAATACCTTAATAACCCTAATGTATAGCCAAACAACCAAAATGTTGTACGTGGATCAATATATTTCACCAAAAAGGAAGATTTTCAATAAAAAAGACGGCAAATTTTCTGACAAGAATGTAAGCCTATAGCCTTAGGAAAATACTCAATTTTTGCTTGGCACTTGTTCATTGCCAGAATACCTTAATAACCCTAATGTATAGCCAAACAACCAAAATGTTGTACGTGGATCAATATATTTCACCAAAAAGGAAGATTTTCAATCAAAAAAGACGGCAAATTTTTGACAAAAATGTAAGCCTATAGCCTTAGGAAAATACTCAATTTTTGCTTGGCACTTGTTCATTGCCAGAATACCTTAATAACCCTAATGAATAGCCAAACAACCAAAATGTTGTACGTGGATCAATATATTTCACCAAAAAGGAAGATTTTCAATCAAAAAAGACGGCAAATTTTTGACAAAAATGTAAGCCTATAGCCTTAGGAAAATACTCAAATTTTGCTTGGCACTTGTTCATTGCCAGAATACCTTAATAACCCTAATGAATAGCCAAACAACCAAAATGTTGTACGTGGATCAATATATTTCACCAAAAAGGAAGATTTTCAATAAAAAAGACGGCAAATTTTCTGACAAGAATGTAAGCCTATAGCCTTAGGAAAATACTCAATTTTTGCTTGGCACTTGTTCATTGCCAGAATACCTTAATAACCCTAATGTATAGCCAAACAACCAAAATGTTGTACGTGGATCAATATATTTCACCAAAAAGGAAGATTTTCAATAAAAAAGACGGCAAATTTTCTGACAAGAATGTAAGCCTATAGCCTTAGGAAAATACTCAATTTTTGCTTGGCACTTGTTCATTGCCATAATACCTTAATAACCCTAATGTATAGCCAAACAACCAAAATGTTGTACGTGGATCAATATATTTCACCAAAAAGGAAGATTTTCAATAAAAAAGACGGCAAATTTTCTGACAAGAATGTAAGCCTATAGCCTTAGGAAAATACTCAATTTTTGCTTGGCACTTGTTCATTGCCAGAATACCTTAATAACCCTAATGTATAGCCAAACAACCAAAATGTTGTACGTGGATCAATATATTTCACCAAAAAGGAAGATTTTCAATCAAAAAAGACGGCAAATTTTTGACATAAAATGTAAGCCTATAGCCTTAGGAAAATACTCAATTTTTGCTTGGCACTTGTTCATTGCCAGAATACCTTAATAACCCTAATGTATAGCCAAACAACCAAAATGTTGTACGTGGATCAATATATTTCACCAAAAAGGAAGATTTTCAATAAAAAAGACGGCAAATTTTCTGACAAGAATGTAAGCCTATAGCCTTAGGAAAATACTCAATTTTTGCTTGGCACTTGTTTATTGCCAGAATACCTTAATAACCCTAATGTATAGCCAAACAACCAAAATGTTGTACGTGGATCAATATATTTCACCAAAAAGGAAGATTTTCAATCAAAAAAGACGGCAAATTTTTGACAAAAATGTAAGCCTATAGCCTTAGGAAAATACTCAATTTTTGCTTGGCACTTCTTCATTGCCAGAATACCTTAATAACCCTAATGTATAGCCAAACAACCAAAATGTTGTACGTGGATCAATATATTTCACCAAAAAGGAAGATTTTCAATCAAAAAAGACGGCAAATTTTTGACAAAAATGCAAGCCTATAGCCTTAGGAAAATACTCAATTTTTGCTTGGCACTTGTTCATTGCCAGAATACCTTAATAACCCTAATGAATAGCCAAACAACCAAAATGTTGTACGTGGATCAATATATTTCACCAAAAAGGAAGATTTTCAATAAAAAAAGACGGCAAATTTTTGACAAAAATGCAAGCCTATAGCCTTAGGAAAATACTCAATTTTTGCTTGGCACTTGTTCATTGCCAGAATACCTTAATAACCCTAATGTATAGCCAAACAACCAAAATGTTGTACGTGGATCAATATATTTCACCAAAAAGGAAGATTTTCAATCAAAAAAGACGGCAAATTTTCTGACAAGAATGTAAGCCTATAGCCTTAGGAAAATACTCAATTTTTGCTTGGCACTTGTTCATTGCCAGAATACCTTAATAACCCTAATGAATAGCCAAACAACCAAAATGTTGTACGTGGATCAATATATTTCACCAAAAAGGAAGATTTTCAATCAAAAAAGACGGCAAATTTTTGACAAAAATGCAAGCCTATAGCCTTAGGAAAATACTCAATTTTTGCTTGGCACTTGTTCATTGCCAGAATACCTTAATAACCCTAATGAATAGCCAAACAACCAAAATGTTGTACGTGGATCAATATATTTCACCAAAAAGGAAGATTTTCAATCAAAAAAGACGGCAAATTTTCTGACAAGAATGTAAGCCTATAGCCTTAGGAAAATACTCAATTTTTGCTTGGCACTTGTTCATTGCCAGAATACCTTAATAACCCTAATGAATAGCCAAACAACCAAAATGTTGTACGTGGATCAATATATTTCACCAAAAAGGAAGATTTTCAATCAAAAAAGACGGCAAATTTTTGACAAAAATGTAAGCCTATAGCCTTAGGAAAATACTCAATTTTTGCTTGGCACTTGTTCATTGCCAGAATACCTTAATAACCCTAATGTATAGCCAAACAACCAAAATGTTGTACGTGGATCAATATATTTCACCAAAAAGGAAGATTTTCAATCAAAAAAGACGGCAAATTTTCTGACAAGAATGTAAGCCTATAGCCTTAGGAAAATACTCAATTTTTGCTTGGCACTTGTTCATTGCCAGAATACCTTAATAACCCTAATGTATAGCCAAACAACCAAAATGTTGTACGTGGATCAATATATTTCACCAAAAAGGAAGATTTTCAATCAAAAAAGACGGCAAATTTTCTGACAAGAATGTAAGCCTATAGCCTTAGGAAAATACTCAATTTTTGCTTGGCACTTGTTCATTGCCAGAATACCTTAATAACCCTAATGAATAGCCAAACAACCAAAATGTTGTACGTGGATCAATATATTTCACCAAAAAGGAAGATTTTCAATCAAAAAAGACGGCAAATTTTTGACAAAAATGTAAGCCTATAGCCTTAGGAAAATACTCAATTTTTGCTTGGCACTTGTTCATTGCCAGAATACCTTAATAACCCTAATGAATAGCCAAACAACCAAAATGTTGTACGTGGATCAATATATTTCACCAAAAAGGAAGATTTTCAATCAAAAAAGACGGCAAATTTTTGACAAAAATGTAAGCCTATAGACTTAGGAAAATACTCAATTTTTGCTTGGCACTTGTTCATTGCCAGAATACCTTAATAACCCTAATGTATAGCCAAACAACCAAAATGTTGTACGTGGATCAATATATTTCACCAAAAAGGAAGATTTTCAATCAAAAAAGACGGCAAATTTTCTGACAAGATTGTAAGCCTATAGCCTTAGGAAAATACTCAATTTTTGCTTGGCACTTGTTCATTGCCAGAATACCTTAATAACCCTAATGAATAGCCAAACAACCAAAATGTTGTACGTGGATCAATATATTTCACCAAAAAGGAAGATTTTCAATCAAAAAAGACGGCAAATTTTTGACAAAAATGTAAGCCTATAGCCTTAGGAAAATACTCAATTTTTGCTTGGCACTTGTTCATTGCCAGAATACCTTAATAACCCTAATGAATAGCCAAACAACCAAAATGTTGTACGTGGATCAATATATTTCACCAAAAAGGAAGATTTTCAATCAAAAAAGACGGCAAATTTTTGACAAAAATGTAAGCCTATAGCCTTAGGAAAATACTCAATTTTTGCTTGGCACTTGTTCATTGCCAGAATACCTTAATAACCCTAATGTATAGCCAAACAACCAAAATGTTGTACGTGGATCAATATATTTCACCAAAAAGGAAGATTTTCAATCAAAAAAGACGGCAAATTTTCTGACAAGAATGTAAGCCTATAGCCTTAGGAAAATACTCAATTTTTGCTTGGCACTTGTTCATTGCCAGAATACCTTAATAACCCTAATGTATAGCCAAACAACCAAAATGTTGTACGTGGATCAATATATTTCACCAAAAAGGAAGATTTTCAATCAAAAAAGACGGCAAATTTTTGACAAAAATGGAAGCCTATAGCCTTAGGAAAATACTCAATTTTTGCTTGGCACTTGTTCATTGCCAGAATACCTTAATAACCCTAATGTATAACCAAACAACCAAAATGTTGTACGTGGATCAATATATTTCACCAAAAAGGAAGATTTTCAATCAAAAAAGACGGCAAATTTTCTGACAAGAATGTAAGCCTATAGCCTTAGGAAAATACTCAATTTTTGCTTGGCACTTGTTCATTGCCAGAATACCTTAATAACCCTAATGTATAGCCAAACAACCAAAATGTTGTATGTGGATCAATATATTTCACCAAAAAGGAAGATTTTCAATAAAAAAGACGGCAAATTTTCTGACAAGAATGTAAGCCTATAGCCTTAGGAAAATACTCAATTTTTGCTTGGCACTTGTTCATTGCCAGAATACCTTAATAACCCTAATGTATAGCCAAACAACCAAAATGTTGTACGTGGATCAATATATTTCACCAAAAAGGAAGATTTTCAATCAAAAAAGACGGCAAATTTTTGACAAAAATGTAAGCCTATAGCCTTAGGAAAATACTCAATTTTTGCTTGGCACTTGTTCATTGCCAGAATACCTTAATAACCCTAATGTATAGCCAAACAACCAAAATGTTGTACGTGGATCAATATATTTCACCAAAAAGGAAGATTTTCAATAAAAAAGACGGCAAATTTTCTGACAAGAATGTAAGCCTATAGCCTTAGGAAAATACTCAATTTTTGCTTGGCACTTGTTTATTGCCAGAATACCTTAATAACCCTAATGTATAGCCAAACAACCAAAATGTTGTACGTGGATCAATATATTTCACCAAAAAGGAAGATTTTCAATCAAAAAAGACGGCAAATTTTTGACAAAAATGTAAGCCTATAGCCTTAGGAAAATACTCAATTTTTGCTTGGCACTTGTTCATTGCCAGAATACCTTAATAACCCTAATGTATAGCCAAACAACCAAAATGTTGTACGTGGATCAATATATTTCACCAAAAAGGAAGATTTTCAATCAAAAAAGACGGCAAATTTTTGACAAAAATGCAAGCCTATAGCCTTAGGAAAATACTCAATTTTTGCTTGGCACTTGTTCATTGCCAGAATACCTTAATAACCCTAATGAATAGCCAAACAACCACAATGTTGTACGTGGATCAATATATTTCACCAAAAAGGAAGATTTTCAATAAAAAAAGACGGCAAATTTTTGACAAAAATGTAAGCCTATAGCCTTAGGAAAATACTCAATTTTTGCTTGGCACTTGTTCATTGCCAGAATACCTTAATAACCCTAATGAATAGCCAAACAACCAAAATGTTGTACGTGGATCAATATATTTCACCAAAAAGGAAGATTTTCAATCAAAAAAGACGGCAAATTTTTGACAAAAATGTAAGCCTATAGCCTTAGGAAAATACTCAATTTTTGCTTGGCACTTGTTCATTGCCAGAATACCTTAATAACCCTAATGTATAGCCAAACAACCAAAATGTTGTACGTGGATCAATATATTTCACCAAAAAGGAAGATTTTCAATCAAAAAAGACGGCAAATTTTCTGACAAGAATGTAAGCCTATAGCCTTAGGAAAATACTCAATTTTTGCTTGGCACTTGTTCATTGCCAGAATACCTTAATAACCCTAATGTATAGCCAAACAACCAAAATGTTGTACGTGGATCAATATATTTCACCAAAAAGGAAGATTTTCAATCAAAAAAGACGGCAAATTTTCTGACAAGAATGTAAGCCTATAGCCTTAGGAAAATACTCAATTTTTGCTTGGCACTTGTTCATTGCCAGAATACCTTAATAACCCTAATGAATAGCCAAACAACCAAAATGTTGTACGTGGATCAATATATTTCACCAAAAAGGAAGATTTTCAATCAAAAAAGACGGCAAATTTTTGACAAAAATGTAAGCCTATAGCCTTAGGAAAATACTCAATTTTTGCTTGGCACTTGTTCATTGCCAGAATACCTTAATAACCCTAATGAATAGCCAAACAACCAAAATGTTGTACGTGGATCAATATATTTCACCAAAAAGGAAGATTTTCAATCAAAAAAGACGGCAAATTTTTGACAAAAATGTAAGCCTATAGCCTTAGGAAAATACTCAATTTTTGCTTGGCACTTGTTCATTGCCAGAATACCTTAATAACCCTAATGTATAGCCAAACAACCAAAATGTTGTACGTGGATCAATATATTTCACCAAAAAGGAAGATTTTCAATCAAAAAAGACGGCAAATTTTCTGACAAGAATGTAAGCCTATAGCCTTAGGAAAATACTCAATTTTTGCTTGGCACTTGTTCATTGCCAGAATACCTTAATAACCCTAATGTATAGCCAAACAACCAAAATGTTGTACGTGGATCAATATATTTCACCAAAAAGGAAGATTTTCAATCAAAAAAGACGGCAAATTTTTGACAAAAATGTAAGCCTATAGCCTTAGGAAAATACTCAATTTTTGCTTGGCACTTGTTCATTGCCAGAATACCTTAATAACCCTAATGAATAGCCAAACAACCAAAATGTTGTACGTGGATCAATATATTTCACCAAAAAGGAAGATTTTCAATCAAAAAAGACGGCAAATTTTTGACAAAAATGTAAGCCTATAGCCTTAGGAAAATACTCAATTTTTGCTTGGCACTTGTTCATTGCCAGAATACCTTAATAACCCTAATGTATAGCCAAACAACCAAAATGTTGTACGTGGATCAATATATTTCACCAAAAAGGAAGATTTTCAATCAAAAAAGACGGCAAATTTTCTGACAAGAATGTAAGCCTATAGCCTTAGGAAAATACTCAATTTTTGCTTGGCACTTGTTCATTGCCAGAATACCTTAATAACCCTAATGAATAGCCAAACAACCAAAATGTTGTACGTGGATCAATATATTTCACCAAAAAGGAAGATTTTCAATCAAAAAAGACGGCAAATTTTTGACAAAAATGTAAGCCTATAGCCTTAGGAAAATACTCAATTTTTGCTTGGCACTTGTTCATTGCCAGAATACCATAATAACCCTAATGTATAGCCAAACAACCAAAATGTTGTACGTGGATCAATATATTTCACCAAAAAGGAAGATTTTCAATCAAAAAAGACGGCAAATTTTCTGACAAGAATGTAAGCCTATAGCCTTAGGAAAATACTCAATTTTTGCTTGGCACTTGTTCATTGCCAGAATACCTTAATAACCCTAATGAATAGCCAAACAACCAAAATGTTGTACGTGGATCAATATATTTCACCAAAAAGGAAGATTTTCAATCAAAAAAGACGGCAAATTTTTGACAAAAATGTAAGCCTATAGCCTTAGGAAAATACTCAATTTTTGCTTGGCACTTGTTCATTGCCAGAATACCTTAATAACCCTAATGTATAGCCAAACAACCAAAATGTTGTACGTGGATCAATATATTTCACCAAAAAGGAAGATTTTCAATCAAAAAAGACGGCAAATTTTCTGACAAGAATGTAAGCCTATAGCCTTAGGAAAATACTCAATTTTTGCTTGGCACTTGTTCATTGCCAGAATACCTTAATAACCCTAATGAATAGCCAAACAACCAAAATGTTGTACGTGGATCAATATATTTCACCAAAAAGGAAGATTTTCAATCAAAAAAGACGGCAAATTTTCTGACAAGAATGTAAGCCTATAGCCTTAGAAAAATACTCAATTTTTGCTTGGCACTTGTTCATTGCCAGAATACCTTAATAACCCTAATGAATAGCCAAACAACCAAAATGTTGTACGTGGATCAATATATTTCACCAAAAAGGAAGATTTTCAATCAAAAAAGACGGCAAATTTTTGACAAAAATGTAAGCCTATAGCCTTAGGAAAATACTCAATTTTTGCTTGGCACTTGTTCATTGCCAGAATACCTTAATAACCCTAATGAATAGCCAAACAACCAAAATGTTGTACGTGGATCAATATATTTCACCAAAAAGGAAGATTTTCAATCAAAAAAGACGGCAAATTTTTGACAAAAATGTAAGCCTATAGCCTTAGGAAAATACTCAATTTTTGCTTGGCACTTGTTCATTGCCAGAATACCTTAATAACCCTAATGAATAGCCAAACAACCAAAATGTTGTACGTGGATCAATATATTTAACCAAAAAGGAAGATTTTCAATAAAAAAAGACGGCAAATTTTTGACAAAAATGTAAGCCTATAGCCTTAGGAAAATACTCAATTTTTGCTTGGCACTTGTTCATTGCCAGAATACCTTAATAACCCTAATGAATAGCCAAACAACCAAAATGTTGTACGTGGATCAATATATTTCACCAAAAAGGAAGATTTTCAATCAAAAAAGACGGCAAATTTTTGACAAAAATGTAAGCCTATAGCCTTAGGAAAATACTCAATTTTTGCTTGGCACTTGTTCATTGCCAGAATACCTTAATAACCCTAATGAATAGCCAAACAACCAAAATGTTGTACGTGGATCAATATATTTCACCAAAAAGGAAGATTTTCAATCAAAAAAGACGGCAAATTTTTGACAAAAATGTAAGCCTATAGCCTTAGGAAAATACTCAATTTTTGCTTGGCACTTGTTCATTGCCAGAATACCTTAATAACCCTAATGAATAGCCAAACAACCAAAATGTTGTACGTGGATCAATATATTTCACCAAAAAGGAAGATTTTCAATCAAAAAAGACGGCAAATTTTTGACAAAAATGTAAGCCTATAGCCTTAGGAAAATACTCAATTTTTGCTTGGCACTTGTTCATTGCCAGAATACCTTAATAACCCTAATGAATAGCCAAACAACCAAAATGTTGTACGTGGATCAATATATTTCACCAAAAAGGAAGATTTTCAATCAAAAAAGACGGCAAATTTTTGACAAAAATGTAAGCCTATAGCCTTAGGAAAATACTCAATTTTTGCTTGGCACTTGTTCATTGCCAGAATACCTTAATAACCCTAATGTATAGCCAAACAACCAAAATGTTGTACGTGGATCAATATATTTCACCAAAAAGGAAGATTTTCAATAAAAAAGACGGCAAATTTTCTGACAAGAATGTAAGCCTATAGCCTTAGGAAAACTCCATTTTTGCTTATCAGTTTCTCATTACCAAAATGCCTAAAATAGCACAAAATAAAAGCTTAAACAGCCAAAATTTTCTGTATTGATCAGTATATTTCCAGGAAAAGGGAGTTTTCCAATAAAAAAAGTGAGGGGAAGTTTTTGATAAAAATGTAAGCCTATAGCCTTATAATCCATAATCCAAATAATCCATATTTTCTCGGCAGCCTTTCATTGTCAAAATGCCTTAATAACGCTAAAGAATAAATAAACGGACAAAATGTTCTTCGTGGATCAATACATTTCCCCAAAAAGAAATATTTCTTGAGAATAGAAGCTTATATGCTATTATTTAAGGTTTCCTACATTATATGTTATGATTTTACAGACTAAGCAAACAATACAGTTTTTGTTTAGGAGATTTTCACTACAAAATTTTTTCTGATAAATTAATGCATTATGGAGAATATCCGAAGGTGAAAACTTTTATAGGCTTATAGGCATAACCAAATATTATATCAGGCCTATAGGCTTGGGAAAATAGGGAATTTTTTGAAGAAAATTTCACTCATAAAAAAGTATTTCAACTCATTAACATGGTAGGACAGATGATAGTGTTCAGCTCATTTTGTGATATAAACTATAAAGTTTCATGTAAATATACGAAGGGGCTTAAAATATATTACAAAGCGAGGTGAAATTTGACCAGAGTTTAAGGCTATAGTTTTCGGGAAAAAATTTTTTTGTTTGTTTAGGCCACTTAGCTGGAGATTATTTGACCAATTCAGTCAATGAGAATATAGCATTCGAGAGAAGAGAAAAAAGAAACATACCCAAGAAGGATAGAAGTTTTAATGGAACTGTTGAAGAGCTGATTATCATTCTATTACTGACCATTTATGCTGCAGTTCAACCCTTCCCTCTTTGCTGAAAGTCGTGCCAGGAAAATGTTAAGCCAACATTGCAATATCTGCTTCCAAATCCTAATGAACAACTCAATATATCAATGTCTAGCTCTTGGCAGGGCGAAAAAAGACATGTCTGTTACATGATTCGCAAATCTTGCATTTTATAACATAGGATCGCTTGAAGGATAAAAGCATATATTCTCAAAACATATATGTATAGAAAATACACCCAATAATCTGTTTATTATTCAAAAGAAATACTCAATGCGAACAGAAGATGGGTATCATAACACTGATTCAAGAAAGAATGAATAACAATAGTATATACATATATAAAAATATCCACTCTAGATCGAATTTTTTATGCAAGCTACATGCTAGTTTTTGCTACAAATCTAATTTAGCGTTCTGCACTTCATCACAGTTATGGCTACCGTCACAAAATGGCGGATTATTAGTTTGCTTACAACCACAAAGAAAGGCTATTTCTGTCGCTTCTGCCTTGAATCGAATAGGCGAAATACCAGTTCGGTGTCTTCTATGCTGTCCATCACAAAATGGCTGAAATTAAATGTGATTTAAAAAATTAAATTTAATTGTAGGATATGTTCTCCCAAATCATTCTTGCAATAAATAGTTCATACGTACATTCTAGCAGAACTGGACATTCATTTCCGTTTATCAATAACAAAAACTTGGCTATTTTAAGGGAAAATGCTCGCAATATTGTACACAAGTGATTAACTTTTTTGAAAACCTTGGCCACAGCAAGTGTCAGAAGAACCTGAGGCTGCAAATAAATAAAAAATCAGTAACATTATTACAGCTAGTAGTTATGAGTCCGCGTTGAAACAAAACGGCTCAACTGTCTTGGTTTTATAAATAGAAATTGAAAATGGCTTTGAAAAAAGCAAACATTTAGTAAACTAAAGCTTTTCGTCTGAGTTTAAAACGTCAGAACATAGACCGAAAATTCTACGCTAGGAAATATATATACCCAGTTGTGGATCGAAATAGGCCAATCAGATACACGAGCACATGACTGTTGAGGTTGACCAATCAGTGCCGCTTGCCTATTGAGAATGTTACCAATGGAGTCCTAAGGTGAAAACGAACTCCTTTTGTCTACACAGTAGCGGTTTTTTCGTGCTTATGTAGATAGATTCCAAAACTGCTAGGTGGAACGACGATCGGGCTTTACCAATAATCCGAAACATGTCGCCATTAGAGTTTTTTGCACAAGAGGGGATAATAACCACCCTCCTATAAACGCAACCAGTAATTAGGGGTTTGATAACAATATACTACCACCTTTCCATTCTCCATTTGTGTAGTTGGGGCAAAATGATGCTATTATTAGGTCCCGTGTTAAAAATTAACAGATAACCACGTTACAGTAAAGGGCAGCCTTTCAATCTCTTTTTCACCTAAAGTGATTACGAGCTTTCAATCTAATCAAATGCAATTGAAAAAATATCAGAACATTTTAGATTGTGAAGGTGGGCTACTTGTCGCAAGGCACCGGCGAATTTTGCTTCAATGATAGCTGCCTACAAGGTAAGGTAGAGTTTGTTTAGATTTTTGCTCACCGATTTTTTTCAAAAACTTTTTGTTTTGATGCTCGTATACTTCCAGGTCATAATAAATAGGAGGACCATGGCTCTACTTATTCATCTTAGCTGCCTTACGAGCAAATCAAATCCGTTTAGTCTCTGTTACAAGGACCCTTTCTAGCAATGTACTGTAATAAAGATGAATTCTCAGGGAAGGACTTAAACAGCAAGAATGGGGGGGGGGGGGTGTTAGATATTTATTGGATTTTTGTGCCACCCCCTTAACGCGACTGGAAAACGCCCATTTTTAATATTCAGTTTTTAACTTTAAAATAAAGAAGATAAGACGATAATCATTTTATTACTACTGACTAGAAAAATGTTTTTATTAAGTAAAAAGAGAATTTGCTGAAGTACACAAAAATATTGGTGTTGTCACACTCCCACAGCCCCCTGTAAATCCGTCCCTCTGAATTCTAGAAAAAAATACATGGCCAGGTAGTTTGGTTTTTTGATTAGGAATTCATGTTCATTGACAGTAATTGTTTAGCCCATTTCAACTTACGTAGGAATCCTTAAGTAACGAGGTGAAAAATCAAGTAAATTAACAATTCATCTGGTATTCCGCTATTAATCAGGCAAACTTTTGTTATTGAATAAATCAATATGTATTAGCCTGTAATTGGATAAATCAATTCTACTGCAAAAGTTTTAAGAGTTTATTAAAAAATCTAAAATTGACAGGGGCAATGCTTTGAGCATCAACTTGGATGAGGGCATAGAGCAGAAAATGTTTTGCTCTAACAATGCACCTAGGAGCCATGGCAACCCACTGACACAACCATTGTTAGCCAGAAATCAAGTCAGTTTGCTCTGCTGAAGTTTTTAAACAGATGATTCGAGCGAGCCCAAAAACCGAATTGTTTTATTGAGGGAAAAAGGTAGCCTTTATAACTTGGGAAGAGGGAACAAATTTTGGAAGGGCATTTATCCTTTAAAAATGCCTGATTGCTTATAGGAGTTTCTGATTTCAATTGATCCACTCATTA
Source organism: Rhopilema esculentum (assembly GCF_057945365.1). Lineage (NCBI taxonomy): Eukaryota > Metazoa > Cnidaria > Scyphozoa > Rhizostomeae > Rhizostomatidae > Rhopilema > Rhopilema esculentum. The sequence continues at coordinate 2,491,996 of NC_142830.1, forward strand.
AATGTCACAGTTATCAACTAAATAGCAGCTTTTTTTCAGGGGTGGCGCTAGAAACTAAACCACAATGTGCCGACAATCTTAGAAAAATTAAAGTGCCGAAGACTATAAAAATGGTTGCCGCCATATTTCATGAACTCCCCTTTACAGTATCTTTAAATCTTAAAATGTTTTGAAAATGAATGGAAAAAATGTTTTTATCCGTCAATCAAATCGTGTATACCTTCTTGTAAAAAAGATCGACGACAACGTAAAGGTCAAGCATCTTGCCCAGCTTTGACTGAATATCACGGAAAAATCTTGTTGACAGTGAAAATGACTAGGCCATTAATAGTTATCACAAATCCTGGGCAAGACACGAAAAAGACTTCCCTGCGAGCGAAGCGAGCAGAAAAAATTTGCGACCACGCTTTCAAGTTTAGCTTATTAAAATACATTCCAGAATATTTCTTGGAGCCGTCTTCTTCCAATTGTTCGAAATGTTTTACTCTTCTTGGGGATAATCTTTTTATGCCTGAATAATTCCATTCTTAAAAATTGAATTCATTACTTTAAAAGGCCCCATAGAGCCTTCAAGGGTTGAAGCCCTAGGGAACATTTCACCATTGCCTCCTTGCCCCCCTCTTTGCGGCCGCGGCTATTTGATGCCTCTCAGATTCCTAATAAACCACGGAGCTGGGCGACAGTTTTGATAGAACCTTTACTCAAAAGGATATTTTATAAAAAAAGAGCCTCCAAATTTGTTATTTTCAATTGATTCAAATTGGTCAGGTTGAGGCTGAGTTTTTCAAACTTTGTTTGCAAATGGTGCCTGAACTCTCCCCTTTAGCACAATTTTTAGCAATTGCACTGCTTTAACCCTTATGATTTAAGAACAAGTTCAGGACAATCCAGCCTCATTAATGGTTTTAATGGTTTTACTGAAAGTCAAAAAGCCAGCCTGAACTTCTATTTAATGGTTCTTATAAAAAAGTAAAATCCTCATTCGACTGTTTCAAAGAGCTGACAGTTCTTCTTTTTTTCTTATATTGGGCTGCCAATGGGGTGTCATTGGGAACTTTTGGGGGGAAGCTGCAAACCCCCCCCCCCCCTCCTCCATGACACCCCATACCGCCATCCCTGGCTCTTTTGTAATTATTGTACCTTATCTTTAAAAGGATAAATTTAGAACCACAGTTATATCTGCTATTGGGCTTTTTAAACCTAGATAACATAAAAAACAAAATTAAGTTTTAGGATTGGGTTGGGATGGATGGTAGAAATACTTGAAAAAAATGATAATTAATGCACACTGTATGTCAAAATCTGAATCAAAATTATCTCAATTGAACTAGATTACATCTTGTGAATGGCATAATTAATTTGAATGAAATAATTTCAACAGAACTTTTAGTATGGAAAGAAATTCACTAAATTAGTTCTTGCAAAAAATCACCAAAAAACCTACTAGTGGAGTCCCCCTGGTCCATAAGTCTCTAGTTCAGTCTTAGCTCAAAAAAACAATTAGAACTACAGAATTATCTTGATAGTACTTCCAGGGTAAAGAGCAGCCTAAAATCAGAAGGCTGGTCAGTGGTTCTGATATTGCTACCCTTGCCAATTTGCAAATTTCCTAAAATCAACAGCCAACCAGTTGCTTGATTCCCATGCTAACACTTAATCCAACATATTTCAGGTTTTAATGAAGATATTGTTTGTCCTTTTAACACTTGTCTTTTCCAAAAGTAACATGGGAATGCAACAATTTTTCCTTAAAATTCACAATTGTGATTCTCCATTACATAGTGATATTCTTACAACAGTAGCAAGTAAAGTAAAGATCAATAAACTTATTAAGTAGTTTGGCAGCCTCGATATGGGAGGTCCTGCATACTATAAAGTAAACCTCGTTGATGTGGATAAAACCACTCATTATCAATTATATGCCTTGTGTGATCACTAATACTTTGTTCCCTATTAAATGCAACTATTGGATTACAATATGCATTTCTTACAAAATAATGTGATGTAGTTATACTGAAAATAAGTTTGGATATGTACCTGTTTTAGGCTATAACCACATTGACACCATGAGTACCTTTTCCCTTGAACCAAATTGACTTCAAATGGGCCAGTGCTAGCTATTTTCGCTTTTGATTCATCAGTTGAACTACTTTCTTTTCTTATTTGAATCTGTAACAGAAGTTTCAACTTAATAAAAGGAGGCATCAGTGGCTAGTGAGACAAATACACAATTTGCTTGTTTCCCACATTCATAAAAACAAAAACACAGAATTTTCACACATTCAGCAAAAAGTTTTTGGTTTATTCAAATTATTCAAAACCCTAACAAAAATCCTCTCTCCCAATGAGGCCTTGCTACAGAATCTCATATATTTTTGGGAGCTAGCTCAGTAACTGTTTCTTGCCTACATGAAATACATGATTAATGTACATAAAGAGAATGAAATCCCTTAAAGAGCATGACTGCATCCTGAAAAGATGGTAACTGCATCCTGCAAAAGGGTTTGTCTGTAAGAACATTTGTTCAAAGTTGGCATTTCTGCAGAACTAGAGAACATGACAAAGGAAAGATTTTCTAGGGCCCAGACTGGAAAATTTGTCTCTTGCACGGACAAGTTTACTTTTAAAATTTGGGACTTGTGTCTGAAAGCATAAATTTGTTAGCGTTTTTAGTGCTTATAATGGTAAATATTATTATCTGGGGATTTTGCCCAGCCAATATGTAAAAGCCTGCAGTTGAGTACGCAGGCAATATCTTGTGGGCATGCAACCGAGTTTCCAGTCTGGTCTAAAGCTAGGCCCCTTGGTCCCCCCTTGTCCAAGTAGCAGTCAGGATTAATTCTTTAGCTGACCTTGGCCTTGAGATTTCATAGTTATAGCCCAAACCTTTACCCCACCTTTTCACAAAACCCACACATTTTCAAAATTGAAACTTGATACACCTTAGCTAGGCTAAGCTAAGCTAAGCTAGACTGCCATGTTCCATGCTGGACTGGGTTGGATAATATTAGGTTGATTGAGACTAGGCTTGGATGGGACAGTACAGGTCAGGCTGCACTGAGTAAGTCTTGGATAGAAGAGCTGCACTGAGCAGGGCTGGGCTAGCTTGGCTGTACTTGGAAGATCTGAATTGATAGGGTTTTTAGAAGGAACAATTGTGTGACATTTCAGGCCACTCTGTCCGCAATTGGTCTTGGCCAGCATAAACTTTAATCTACAGTCTGGCTTCTAAGATCTTGCTCAAGGGAGAGGTCACGCACCAGTCCAGAAAAAATTAAGGCTGGCTCAAAAGTAGAAGATCTGAAGTATAAGACGTCAGATAGTGACTAAAGGTAAACACAAATTTACCTTTATATAATACACTATTTATGCTTTTCAACCTCTTTTTCCTAAAAAACCTCTCAAAATGTTAGGCCACTTAGGCTTATAAGCATTGAGTGTCCTTGTTTGGCTAATATATAAACAATATTCTTAACAGATAAATTAATGACAAATTTAAAAATAAACGATAAAATATGTGCTCATAGTGGGCAAAAAACCGGGAAGAACGTGTTGTGGTGTTGAGATGTGAGTTTAGGATAAGCATTGACACTCACCGAAGGAATATCGTTTTTCCAAAGCTTGAAAGCAAATATTCTTCCTTGATGAGAGATGCTTGAGGTACTTTGTAGTAGATTTATTGGTTTCAAATACCGAGAGACCATTTTCAAACGTTTTATTGCACACTGAGATGATTTCTTCCCGTACCACAAGGCAGAATTTGATCTGCCTTGAGATTTCAGGTATAGAGGTATTAACTAAACTCGAGATGGGAGAGAGGCTGGAGGAGAAATTTGTAATTTTTATGTCACAAATCCTGTACCAAATGCTGGGAATGTGAGAAAAGGAGTATTTCACATCGCCAGACCAAACTACAATTTGATACTGTGAATATGCAGGTGGAAAATCTGACCACAGGATCATTTCGTGTTTGGGCAAACTCAGATCCTCTGACGAAGGTGAGGCCGGGGGCAGTGGGGCCGGGGGGCCGTTGGGCCGGGGGCCATGCCCCCACATTCATACAAAACAATAAAGCTTTTTTCAGAATTTTTTGTTATGGGTGTTGAATCTTCCTTTGTCCCCCCCCCCCCACTTTCAAACCTGTGTCGGAGTCCAAAAAACTATTTTCGAGTTTTTTGATTTGCCCAAGCTTTATAGATTTTCAGCACATTTCTTCGTCTGCAAAGACATATTTGTATAATAAAACTCCTGTTTGAATAAACGCGGATATCAACGAGGAGCAGGACCGTAGCTACCATTGTTCTTGAGGAGCTCGCCCCCCCCCCCCAATCCTGCCCAAAATTTTCTTAAATCCTATTTCCAATGAACAATCCCTTTGCTCTTATTGTTCTCAAACAATACCCCGTAATGAAAGCCAGTTAATGGTTGTGCCATGAAGTAATAACGATCAATGTAAGTAAATTGTACCAGGAAAAACTTTTTTTTAATAAATAACGACGTTTCGAGCATAGCCTGTTATCAAGAAGTAGACAGAAAATTCAGATCTGAACTGAATTAAAGCTAGAAGCAGCGGGTATCTTCAACTGAGGTGAGTTCTTTCGGGAGGCCTATGCAAGAACTCCAGCAAAGCGCAGGTAGGGGAACTGATGAGCTATTCACGCGACACGTTTTGGTTTGGGCTTCGTCACGAGAGAGGCCTCTCCTATAATTTTAATTAAAAGGTCCTGCTAACGTTTTTGCAAGAGCTAGAGTGGCTCCCATATAGACCTGTTTTTGTTATGATATCCTATACTGGCAATTGTAACTTAGCGGTTTGATAAGAATAAAATTGACAAATGATGTGCGTGTCCCTTGTTCGGTCATATGAGCCCTCATGAAATTCAATATTAGTTTCAGCTTTTGTCTGCACACAATTGCAACCTGTCCGCTTGCGAACGGGCTACCAAAGGTAAGGAAAGTATAACAAACATTGATTTAGTTTGCCTATTTATTTATTTATTTATTTGGGAATTTCCCAGTTCTTGTATACAGTTCACAGTTGCTTTGTTATAGGAATTATGATTCTGGTCCTCGTCATACTTGTGTCATTTTGCTGCATGACGATCCAGTTGTTTATAGCTTGTATGGTTTAAGCTGAACACATTGCAATTTGATATGCTTGTAGATACGTCGAGTGATAAAACATAAAAGCGATGCAACTTTAAAGCAAGGCTGTGCAACAAGATTACTTTATTGCTGTGTTACAGTTACCACAAGGTTTCTTAGTAAGTATTGACGATTATCAGTGTCATCCTATGTTGCATTTTGAAAATTGTTGCATTTATCTTTACTTTCATAATTTTGCAAAGAAGCTCTTCAAAAACGAGTTTAGCAAAGAATTTGAGCGTTTTACCCCACAAACGCAAATAAATGAGAAAATTACGTAAAGGGTACTGAGAAGGCGGAAACTCAAAAGTGTTCTCGGCGCTCCACTTTACGACGCAATAGCCTCGGTTTCGCTATCAAAGTGTCCTATCATTATGGTCCTATCAAATAAAGAAATGAAAAACTTTTCGTGATGTTATCTTCTAACAGCCTGGTATTCCGATACTGCACTGTTATGTTCGTGATGTTTGTGCAGAATTAAAGGTTAATATCTGGCAGCTCCAATGCTTCATGTAATCACGCCCAAAGCGCGCTGTTGGAGTTATACATGCAAACACTGACATGAAAGACCCATTCTCATCATCTGATCTGACAATGAGCCTTCATTTTCATTAAATGCGGTCACTGTGTGAAACTTTAATACTCGTAAGTCTCACTATCGTGAACATCTGCTCCTAATTACTTACAAAAATACATTAGCCATCAAGACACCCATCGTCAACAGAACGAGGAGGCAGACTTGTCTTGTTTAGTGTAACCTTTTTATCCATTGAAGATATCAGAACTTGGTGGTAATACGACTACATGAGGACAGGTAACTGTTTATGTAACATCTTTTCAATTTCTTTAAAAAATTAGAATATTGACTGGTTTGTAATTGTAGTGAAATTAACTTATGAAATAGGATCAAATCAGCGAAGAATATGTTTATTGCCTATTTCACTGCTCCTGTTATTCGAAAGAGTATATGGGTAGGTGGTTGGGGGGGGGGGAGTTTAGCCAAGTAGCCAACTACCTCCCTCAAGAATGATCCCTAGCATGCGTCAAGGCACCCTGAACCAGCCAAAGAAATTCATCAGAAATTTGGGAGGTTTCAACATTTGTAGCTCAAGTGGTCCTTTCTCGATTCGGGAAAGAAAATTATGCATTCTGTGAAATGTGAAAGGCTGCAGACAAACATTTCTGTGTGCTAGCAAATGAGTTCTTACTTTGTCAAACTTTTGACGCAACAGCCTCCATCAATGTTTCGTTTATGTTTCGAAATGTATGCGTTCTCATAATAAAATGGAAACATGGTTCACATTGTCAAAATAGTTTCGATCAAAACGTCTTCAGCACCCATGTAGTTGGCGGCTATGGCCTAGTCCTGGACCTCTTTCCATTATTGAGTTAGATTGTAATTGTTTCCCAAAACTAGTTATTGTGCTATCGCTGCTGCACCACGTTATGCTGCACCATCTTACAGCTAATCATATTATATTTCAGAGCAAGCATCTTTGTTGTCTTGAAGATCAAAACTTGTCCTAGTCAACAAAGTGTACAGACAGATTAATTTAAGTGGTGACCAAAGATAGCCAGACATGCCAGAATCGAAACCAGGTGAGAAAAATGGACACGGTGTTGAGAAAATGAAGAAGATACTGATAGCTGTGGCTTTGGTTTGCTTCATTGCAAAGTCTGCGACAAATATCAAATTTCTGGATGACTTGAACGAAACATTTGCGGCATATGATACAGAACTCACCCCAGCTGGCAGCCCCTTGCTTATGTCCCGCGCGTTCTTTGCCCTGACGTACAGTTTTGGAATGATGTTGTATTGCGTTTGTGGAACGCTGCACGTCAATGGATCTTCAATTATCGATTCAAGCTTTTATGGAGCATTTTCACTATCTTGCGTCATGGAATCGTTAGGTATCGTGCTTTGGGCATTTGAAAAGACCATATCTTCGTTTATATTAATGTGCACTTCAACCCTGTTGCAATACCCTGCGATGTATCAGGCCTATACGTCACTATACTACGCCAAAGCAAACGAAAATGAACTGGAGGCCAGCACAATATGGTGCCATCGAATATTCATTCAGTCTGCTCTCATATTTGATTGTGCGTGGAACACTGTCTTCGTCATTCTCTCCCTGGCTGTGGTTCTTTGCTACGATGTTGGGTTAACCTCGTTCCAAGCATCAGTAGCCTCGTTGCTGGTCTTTGCAGTAATCTTGATTGCTTGGTTTCTAATTGAGAATTTTGCAGTGGAAAAATATGTTCGATTTGCTGTCGTAGAGTACATTGCAATTTCAACCGGTTTGACAAGCTTATTCTCTCGAGAGAGAGCGAGTGAAAGTTACTTTTCCTCCTTACTGCTGTCAATGATGGCAATAGTCCTCATTCTCCTATTTCTACGTGTCATTTTGATCATTTGCTTTGAGAATAAACGAAAAAGTCAAGATCGCATGTATACAATGGTGACTCTTTAACCTCGCAATCAACCGACGCTTGTGATCACCACCTCGGTATTAATACAACGATATTAACATGCTGACGTAAACATTTGCATGAATTGTAGTTTCGCATACAGAGAACACAGCTCCGTTAAGAAGTTGATTGTAACATTGCATATTAAACGAAACAATAAAAGTACGTTTTAAAGAAACAATTGAAGGTTAAATATTCTAGTGCCTTTTCAAGCAGGTTGTCTTTCTTCTCTTCTAGACTGTTAACGGTTTTGTAACTTGTAATGTGGATGTATTCTACTGAAAAGATGCCTCGCGTTTTCGTCGTAAAACGGGTGGAACTTAGAGAGAAGCGATTAAAATCATGTGATGAGGGCAGTTAGATAGCAGGCAGCCTTATTATAAGACTTACATTACCATTAGTTTAGCTGAGATACCATCAATTTACTTGTGTTTGTTGTTGTTTGTTCTTGGCTCGTTACAGTGTGTTTTATTTTCTACATTCTATAGCCTTTTCATACCTTGATGCAATAAATTGGTTAAGGCCCTTGATTTTCTGAGCTGATTCTCCAAATTCTAACAAAAGTAGCATAAACACACAAGTCTGAGAGCATTTTTATGTATTTTGACGCATTTCTACGCGTTTTCTTAATCTTACATGACGTGAATATTGTGCAGAAACCGAATTTGATTTTGAAATTTATTGTACAACTCTATTGATTTATTATTACATGTAAAGTTTTCAAAACAGTTTATAGCTTACATTGCATCTTTTCTTCCTTTTAAAAAAATATCGAGTGGTGTTTGCATAAAGACGTCACCAAAAGAAAAGTTTTGTACAAAGCCTAGCAATAGGGGAGGGCAGTTGGGGGAAGGGCTCTTAAGGATAAAGTAAATATTATAACCTTAAATTATTGCAGACCAGAGATTTTTCAACTTCATCTCCGCTTGCAAACCAAAGATTGCTTCATCTCCGCTTGCAGACCAAAGATTTTTCAACTTCATCTCCGCTTGCAAACCACCGACACCGCCCCACCAATAACTAGGCAAGCTTCCCTATATGACATAAAGACCTTTCGTGCCTTAGTCTTCAATAACTGTGCCACGGACCATTGATAGAATACGTTGACATAACCACGCCATTATAAAAGAAACTTTAGCAAACCATAGAACAGAAATGCTCGACCATTTGAGGTACTTATTCAATTTCAAGTTTCAAAATACAATAATAAATAAGCGGTAGTTAATTAGTTGCAAAAAATTACATATTTTGGACATCGATCATCAACTGCAGTGATAAAAATTAGGAAGTCAATTAGTTTTATACGCAAATTACGCATTAAAAGATGCAAAAGTTTCGTTCGAAGCTGAATCTTTATCGAAAGCTTGGTTGCTTCCAGATGGAGATTGATTATCAGAATTTTTCAGGTTGCAAAACAAAGTTGGTTTCTTTTTAAAAAAGTTATTTGGACAAACGCCGTTGGATTCCAAGTCGACAACATCACAGTTCCTGCAAAGGAAAGGAATGGCTCAGTTTCCTTCTTCCAGAAGGGAATAACTTTAGGGGATTTATTTTACAAGAGGGAAAATTTGAATTGAAAAGATTAAAAAATCTAGAAAACTAGGATTTTTCATGCATACAAATGAAAACATTTCCATAAAATAATTTTGTCAATTTGCAAAAACGTGACATAAGATTTTCCTGAGAAATCTTCAATTTCTTGGCAAACGTAAACAAGGGTGATCTGGGCAAAATAAGGCTCACCAAAACTGAGGGTCTATGTTCCCAACACTGTCTGACGCGCCAATATTATGCAGCCTTGCTTCTGCAACCCGCCGAAGAACTTCTTTCATGTGTGGATAATCTTTCAATGTGTCGTTGAAATCATCACACGACAATGAAAACAAATCGCACTGTGTCCTAGCTCGTACAGTAGCAATTCGTCTTGCTTCTTTGGACAGTAAACTGATCTCTACAATAAAGAAAAGACATATGGGGCAATTAGGGCTCTAAAAACGAGAACAGCGTTATGGCAGCGTACAGGGGAAGTTTAAATATGTATATCGATGGAGTATCGAATAAATCAAGATTTTGAAAGAAAGGTGAATGTGGCAGGAGCAATTTTGGAAAAATGAAGGAAAGTAGATAGGAAAAAATATCAAGAAAAACCAATAAAAAGTGGGAAAAAAGTGAGAAAGAAAGAAGGAATGAAAGAAAACAAAGCTACTAAGAAGTTTTTGATCGGGTATCAAGGCAACTGAAAGTACGCTCAACAGCGATATGAAATCCCTCACAAAGAGCATCAATGAATTAAAACAACTGTGTAGTGACTTTTATATGAATACCGTTACTCGACAAAGCTAAAAAACTGCCTCCATTTTCGCATAGCTTCAGTTATCATTCATTGAAAAGAACGGTATGCCTATTTCTACATAGACCATCGCGTTTCATGATGTCACAAATAGGCAAACAAATACCTCCGAAATGGGATCCTTTTCCCAGTGATGCACTTATTTCTCCTTTTGGCGAAACAACCTCTACGATTCCTTGTTCAATAAAAAACATTTTGTTTCCTTTTCGGCCTCCTTTACATATGACCTCGTTCGCAAGATAGACTTCAAAGTTGAGTACAAGGACGAGCTCCTCCAAGAACTCTGACTCAGCATTTTTAAAAAATGGAACAGATCTGAGAAGATCTCCGAGGTGATACATCAAGATTTCCTACAACAAAGTGATAATAGTTGGTTGTGTTACTCAGTAGAATGACATCACTGTGAATACGCTAACAAAATCCATCTGTTAAAACTTGAAGATTCTCTTGACAGTTTATAGAAGTACATCTGATAATAAGTGGATATAAGAACTGACTATTCAATATCAAGAAGAGAGTGCAATATCATCGCACTTCAACGTCAGAGAAGAGAACAGCATTGTATCAACACAGTGAAAAGAAATGACACAATGGAACATCATTAAAATTTTATCAAATCATGTAAAGTTAGGACAGGGAGTTGGTTGAAAATACGAAATTGATATTCCTAACATGATTATATTCTGCTGAGAGGTATAAGTTCTAGGAAACATCATGTTGGATAAATGGAATTTCATGTGATTAAAGAATTATCAACTTGAAGTTATTAACTGTTATTAATTGAATATCATTAATTGAGTTATTATTAACTTTATAGATACATGATGCCAGAAAAATATATTAAATTTGTTTCAGAATTTTATTGGCAGGGATTCATTGAGAGATATATGCAAGATTAACTAACCTCTCTAAGAGATGGTGAAACCTCTTTCAATATTTTCTCCTCGTCAAAACACTTCCTTTGAAATCTGTGCTCATAATAGTCATGAACTTTGTCTCGTAATGACCTTGGTAACTTTCGAAACTTCAAGTATTCAGACACTTGTTGCACCTGCAGTCAGAGATTTATACCTTATAAAATCAGTCAATAAAGGCGTTTTATTTGAAACTCGTTTTGTGACTGAAAAAAGACAAACAGCAAAGCATCAGCTATTTATGCAGGCACCGTGGAGCGTTGAGAAAAGTGGGGGGTCTTAAAAAAGTGGGGGGGGCTAAAACCGTATAATAAGAGGCTTTTCTGGTAGTTTGATACTTAATAAGAGGCTTTTCTGGTAGTTTGATACTTAATATTTGGCATTTTTTGCAAAAAGTGGGGGAGGCTAAAGCCCCCAGCCCCCCCCCCTGCTCCGCGGTGCCTGTTATGAGAACTAAATCAGAGTCCATTGCATGCCATGATCTTCTCGAAATCAAACATCGGTCAAATTATTATTGACTATTGAAAAAAAATACGATTTCATGCTGCATTTTGTATAGTCAATTACGATTTTGGATTGAAGCTGTAAAAAAGCTAAAAAAATTAATGAGAAATGTTTTCACAATACATGCTAAACGGCATAGTCCACAATCAATTTTACTCCAAGTAGGTATCTTCTTCCCTTAGAAGAGTTTTTGTTCACTAATGCTATGATGCTGCTTCAGGTGTGGTCCAAGTTCAAATATTTGAAAAAGTATATATTATGGCGTCATCACTTTGAAACTCGATAGAGATGTTGGATTTGAGAATAAAATAGTGCCCATTTAAGAAACCTTGGAACTTCAGCAACAACGTTGGAGCTACCTTAAGTAAATTTCACAAAACTATTCAATAAGCATGCCTTTTCATTGTACATCCGGCCAGACGCATCTATTGCCATCGATATTGTAGATATTCCACCAATGAAAACAGCATAAAACGCCCCACCTATCATCATACTAAGCAACGTAAGCCAAGCATCGGTGGTCGAATGTGGAGGCATACGACCGTAGCCGATGCTTAGCATGTGGGACATTGCTCTGAAGACACTCCACGTGTACCTCCTCCATACTGATGCTTTCTGTCGAATTAAATAACACACTAAGAACAATAGCATGGACATTAAATAACATGGGCAAACAATTCTTTTACTTAGTAGCTAGCGATTGATGTTGTACGTACTTTCGTCTCCTAATAAAAGTTAGTTTGAGTCAGGTAAAATCCTCTAAGAAGGTTTGATTAAAAATGAATTTTAAATTAGTACCTCTAACGTTGGCTCGAAATATTTGCTTCAGTTAGGTCACCATCAAAACTAGATATTTTTCACAATTTCACACCGCTAGACCCCCAAGCCCTTGAAATTTTCCCTGCCAAACACTCACGTTGGTTACAGATTGGATCTTAAGAATGCTATATTTCTTTTACGAAAGTGATTTATCTCTCAATTCAATGCATGTTCAATTTCGATGTTTCTAAAGTCTACAGGTAGTTTGTTATACATACTTTCTTATAAATATCACAGTTGGAAAAGGCTTCTTACCTAAGAAGCTTTAATATAATAAAAATCGTTAAAGTGGGATTAACTTTAAAACTAATGCAATATATTGATTCGAATATGAAGTGCTTCAGTCGTTAAATATACAGCCAGTAATGCTGTTTCACGGAGGGAGCGAGCGCAAAGAGTATAACTGATACTAGGTAAAAGTTCTCAACTCCTGCTCATTACATAAGCATAGAAATTTTAATTTTCACCAGTGGTACACAACTTAGTTTTGAAAATGACAAACAGTTAGGAGTAAATTTCGTTGCTACTTCGTCTGCTGGTCTGTTTTTCCATGTTGGATACTATAAATATTTAAAATTCTGTCAAGAAATAAGCTGTTTTTCTTCAATTTTCAGTCACATGTATTTCTAGTCATTGATTTGATGAATTAATGATTAAGTCAATGATTGTTATACGACAAATAATATTTAGGTAACTTGGTAGCTTTTTAAATGCAATAAAGATACCGGTTTCCTAGATATTTTTCTTCTCACTATAATTTTAACGAAATACGACAGTATTCTGCAGCAGTCCTTCAAAAAATCAGATTGTTCTGTGCTTTGCAAAATGATTAATTCATTATATCACAGGGGGAAATGATAAATATTATCAGTAATACTGGGGTCTACATACCAGAAGTCCTTCCCGAACCACCCAGGAATCGGCGGGAAAATCTTGCAAATACGGAACCAGATATTGCAAGCATCCACTCCAGTGTCCCAGTAACAACATTAGTGCGAGTAATTTCAGTATCCGAAGATGCGAAGTAGTAATATTTGTGGCCTGAGAAAAAAATACTGATGTAAAATTAACAATTGAAAATAGTTTTCTAGATAAAAAAAGATGCTGCAAAGAAACAGACTTTGACAATGATAAATATAGATAAGTTTAAAAAATAAAGAAAGTGAATTTATTGTAAAAGTTATTAGTTTAAATGACTCCACCGTTGTATACGAACGTCACTGCTTCTGTTCATGCCTTTTCTCTGACAGGCATATATAAAATGGCCAGACTCATTTTTCTGAATTAAAGGCTTTTCGTGTGATCCGGAATGCTTGAAGCAATGTTTAGTCAAGTAAGGAAGTGATTGAAACATATATTTTAGTTGCTCAGGGCTTTTCTGAATTCAAAGGCAAAATGTAAGCCTACCTTGTTGACGTTGTCAAGAGAGATGGGGAGACTAAGTTCTTGATTGTTGTTCCCATAAAGCCAAAATTAGAAGACCTCGTCACAGATTCTGTGACCTCGTTATCATACAAGAAAATCTTTACTCATAGTTCTTTTTAATGTTATTCTTTATTTAGATGCAATTTGTCATGTTACAATTGATATTTCTGTTCCCGGAAAGCTAGTCTTCTTCTTTAGAATTTCTTTTTTAACAACACGAAAAGATGTAAAATTCATACAGACTCACATCTTCAAAGCGTCGAATATACCTGACTAGTCGAGATAGCCTAAAAAGCTTGAGTAGGGTCAACATTTTAACAAGCTTTAGAATCTTGAATCCTCTGGACGCTTTTACGATGGCAGTACTTCGATCTGTGCTTTCAATAATGAGAAATACGTATTCCAGGGGCAAGGAAGAGCACAGATCCAAGAAAAACCAGCCTTTTAAATATCTTCTGCGGATGATCCTTTTGTCTAATATTGTCTGCAAAGAAAGAGTAAGGGTAAGATTAGCAATGATTAACAAGAATAAAAGTAAGATTAGCAATGATTTGAAGAGTAAGGGTAAGATTAGCAATAATTCTAAGAGTAAGGGTAAGATTAGCAATGATTGAATAGTAAGGGTTAGATTAGCAATGATTTGAAGAGTAAGGGTAAGATTAGTAATGATTTGAAGAGTAAGGGTAAGATTAGCAATGATTGAATAGTAAGGGTAAGATTAGCAATTTTGAAGAGTAAGGGTAAGATTAGCAATGATTAGAAAGGGTAAGGTTAAGATTAGCAACGATTAGAAAGAGTAGGGATAATGTTTAGACTTACGTCGTTCAATTTTACAAACCATCATTTCTGAAAATGTCAATATCGTGAGAAAATTCATACAAAATACAGCTCATCAAACGACAAACGGCAAAAAGCATTAACATTGAGTTGAAAAGAAAGATGCCATCAGAAACAAGTCCAGTAGATACTTCAAGGCTTTTTTGCCTAAAAGCCAAATACAATAATTCTAGCACCTTTTGAAACGAAAAGTTCTGTAGCCGGACCAAACGAATACTTTTTTCAATCGAGCACAAACTTTTTCCGTTTATATTTGTCACTACTTAGGCAAACTTAATTCAATCCCAATATGAGATTATTCGAGCAAATTATATTTTTTATCCAGGGCAAAGTCATTCACTGAAGAATGGCAACTTTCAACAAGTAAGTAAAGATACAAGTTCTATCAAAGAAGCAACGCCTATACAGACATCAATGTTAGTACATACCAAGTGCTCGTTTTCATGATCCGGGATTCCGGTGTGGAAGTTGAAAATTATATCAAAAATGAAAATGGTATCCGAAATACCGTTGATGCAGAGCCAAGCGACGGAGAAGTCCCCACTGTAGAATGCAATACTAACAGGTAGGACAAAGATTTGGACGAAGAGGATGACAACAATTATCATGTCCCAATAGAATCTAAAAAGTTGAGAGTTAAAGCACGTAAGATTAAAATAGAGAGATACTATAAAGATTAATGGAATCTATACCAATAGGGCACTTTATCTTATAAGCACACTTTTGTTGCGTCTCATTAGAAATCTAGGGTTTGATCAAATGAAAGAATGAAAAAAGAAAGAACACTATAACTTACTATTCACTTAGCAGTTGTCTGATGATCGCCATGCCCCCCCTCCCCCAATTTTTTGCAAAGCAAGTAGTTTAAAGCTGCAGTAAATGGGGTAAGAAGCTTTGGCCCCCTATTCTTTCTAGCCTTGGCCCCCACTTTCAAATTCGTGTCGTGGGTCATGCAAAGGCAGTGAGGATGTACTTTGTAAACTTTGAGAAGCTAATAGAACTTTTTTTCTTTAGATTCATGGCAAAATTAACAAGGCTAACAAGTAATTATCTTAAAGGCTCTTGCGCAACCGTCATGCTTAGCGGCAGCTGTCTTAAGAATTTGACTTTGCTTTGTATTTTCATTCAGTACCATATTAGGCTGGTTTTTTAATTATAATCGCAAAGCATGCCGGTTGTGCAAAAGCCTTTAACAGCAAGTGCATAGGTAACTTGCAATTAAGACTTATTTGGTTAGCAGTCATCTTGTATTGTACAAAGCTCTGTATCTTATTTTTGCCACAACCTAAGAAAGGATTCAGTTCAGTTCAGTTCAGTTCAGTTCAGTTTCAAATTATAAATTCCATTATATACCCAATACAAACCTAAAATCACTCATGGGGTGAATAACATATTTCCCCATTGCTAATTGTTCATAATTTTCTTCATCGATGTTTCTTTGGTGGCCATAGAGTTTCTTGGCAACTTTACTCTCCAAATTCAATCGAAACATTTCTCTTGAAAAAGAATAACCATGAAAGATATTTTATATGGAAAAGATTCTCACAGTAAGAAGAGGCGACAATCATAGGCAATGTGTTGCATACATGCTCACCCGTATGACGTCATGACACTTTACTTAAAGTTTTTGGGGGTTGACAGAATTATGATAGGAAGGAAATGTGATTTGTTTTGAAGGAAAAACTTTTCAATGCTTGAAATTATACTAAATATATGATATTAGATTATAATAAAGATATTGAATTTTAATAAGACAATATCATAATAAAGAAAATATATTGAAAATACTTTGATAAATTAAAAAAAACGCTTGTCCACAAGGGTGCATCGCATTTCATTATTGCAGGTGCCTTTTTATAGGCTTGCTTTCAGCTTGAAATATGGAGCGTTGGCTATTTTGAAGAACCATGAGTTGTAAGTGGGCGTATACGAAAACTGAAAAATGGACCAAAGCGTCTATTAAACATACGTAAAGATGCCAGTCAGCCTTGGGTCAGTCTTCTTTACCACGGTAGAACCAATTGAGCTTCTTCGGTGGTAGCTGTCCAATGAGTGACGGCGTGTCCGCGCAAGTGACCACGGAAAGAACAGGCCATCTGTCAAATTTTAACAAATTATATTACTTACAATCCTTGCCAATAATAGTTGCAACACCACAATATTCAAGTTCAAAAGTTGACAATCCAAGGATTTAACGAACTCTCCAAGTTATTTAACTAATTCCCCAAGTTATCAACGTTGTCACTAAATCATTCCCCGTTCTCTCAGTGCCTTTCCCCGCTCTAAAAGTGTTTATGCGTCCACAATACTCATATTAGGCAAAATTATAATAAGAACAACCTTGTAAAACTGTGAAGATTTTAGGTGTGAGGTGTTTCAAAAATTATGGCAAGGACGGTAGTTTACGATGCATTAATAAAACCGCTTAATTTGGTTAGAACTTTTCCGAATCGAACCTAAAGCATTAATTATTGAATCATTCTCTCTTACTCCTCGTTTAAACTCTTTGCCCTTGTTATCCTTTATATCTAGTACCTATTTAGAGTCGACGCTGTTTCTAACCGTTTTAACTGAGTCAGGAGATATCCATCGGGAAAAATTGACGTCATTTAAAGTATTTGTCATTTCAAGCAGAAGTAGAATGGTCAAAAACATTAACAAACCATTTCCGAATGTTTTATCGTCTTCTTCCAGTTCTTTATCATCGCCCTTGGTCTCCATACTTTCACTTTTTGTACCTCCATCTTCGGCATCAACCTTTCTTCCACCAACCATTGTGAGCCAATGACAGAAACCCTCCATACGCGGCGTCATAATTTCACATTGTTGCGAATTAACTTGTGACGTCAAATTGAAAACAAATACCGGGTGTCTAAACAACATTTAGGGCCTGGTAGTGAACGGGTCAAAATTCACTTCAATACTTCCAAACTAAAATCCGTTCACTCATCATTCGATATTGATCCTATTGGAATTTTGCCATTTGATACCCAGCAAAAATATTGCGAGAGGTGATCAATACAATCGAAAATCTGCCTTGAGAAATGCAAGTACGACCATATCACCATGCGGCACGAGAAGAGACCTGGGAAGTGGAAACGATCTCCCTTCAACTGTATCAGATTTTATCGATACATATGTAATGTAAAAAAGCCAGCTATTTTGTACTGAAGTGCATCCGTTGTAGTGTTGAAAAATTAAAGATGGCTTCGCTTTGTGTGCTGCCAATTTCAACATGACACAGTTATAACAAGAAAATAATCACAGAAATACCAAATTTCCAAATTCATTAAAACTGCATAAGCAACATACAGCAATTTAAATAAAGATACGTCAATTGAAGGTCATTCAACAGCACTTGAAGAAACAAAATACGCTTATAAGATAATCATAATTGCTGACATGTTAATTTAAATCATCTTTTATTTGTTAATATAAGAGCGACATGGTTTTGTACGAGACCTAAGCGGATATGTAGTTGAATAGCAATAACAAATAAAAACTACTTAATACTATGATGTATTACAGCAATTACTAGGATGCCGTTAGAGAAAAAGGCGAGTTTATTTACCTAAAAATTATTTCGACACTTGGCAGGTTAATTCAGCAAAAAATTTAATATCTATAAGGTGATATTAGAGCTAAAAGGGTGACTTTTAAGTAAAACGAAATGAACATTAAACAAACTTAGTTGCAGTTTTCAAACATTTAAATTTATTTGCTTTCTATGAATTTCGTGTAAAAACTGTACTGCTTTTGTTCATATGAAATGAAACTATCAAAGGCCTAAAACTTTCCATGATCAGTATTGTAAATGATGCGTTGTATGAAAGTAGAGAAATTTGAACACAGAAGAGTGATATTATGTACAAATCTACAGCATGAAGTTAAATATCAATCATTGTTATTAAGCAAAGCAGAAACCTGTAAAGGCACACAAAACGTCATTTCAGATTAATTGCTCATTTTTTCACCCCCTGGTCCATTGAGGTTAGCTTCAATGTCGTCAATCACTTTGCATGCAGCTTCGGGGATCTTTGTACCTGTGAAAATAAATATTGCAATGCAAAACACGTCAGTAAAGGGTGGGTCCAAGAAAGCGCTTTGATGCTCTCAATAGCAGGATGGAATATTGATTTCCAGGAATCGGCTAGGGTCAAGATTTTGGGAGGAAATTAAATATGGCGAAAAAGAATGAACTCTTTAATGTACTTCAAAAGTTAGAGAAAATTGTTGAATGAATGAGTTTTGCAAAAAGCCTACAATGTCTTAAATGCTTCTAAATCTGTTAGAGTTCTATCTATTTATTGAAATCTTAAGAGATAGAAAATTGAGAAATCTCAAGAATTATTTAGAGATAAAATATGAAACCTACCTGGTCCAAAAACACTCGAGACTCCACATTCGAACAGGAATGGGTAATCTTGAGGTGGTATCACACCGCCAACAATAACAATTATGTCCCTGCAGAAAAAAAGGATGTGAAACGTTACTCAACGGAAAAAAATTGGTATAAATAACATACATTGATTACTGTCTTGATCGACTACAGAGCCTCGTATACTTGACATTACATATCTCAAAATATTTCTAAAACTGATTTTTTACTTCACAAGGTTAAGCCTAAAACAGCAGAAATTGTGATGAAACATGAAAACATTCAACTCACTCTCTTCCGAGTTCCTTCAGCGCATTTATCAATTCTGGTACCAGTGTCTTGTGGCCAGCTGCTTGCGTACTCACTCCCACTGCATGGACATCCGAATCAACAGCCAACTGGGCACATTCTTTAGGCGTCTATTCAAGGTAAAAAGAGACAGTATTTAAAATCTAGCAAGGTCGATCGATTCCGGTTAATCAACCGGAGTCAAAGAAAGTTCTGTTTACAATGGGAAAGGGAAATGGGTGACCTAATGGGAACACTGTGACAAGAGCAATAATTGTAAACTAGTAAAAGGTATTTTAGGAAGAGAATTCAATAAGAGTAAGCAATAATGATGACAGTAGTGAGTAAAGTACTCTGGCATGGAAAAATAAAACTAGGACTGACCTGGAAGAGAGGCCCAACATCGACATCGAATCCGAGATCGGCGAATCCACTGGCAATGACTTTGGCTCCACGATCATGCCCATCCTGACCCATCTTGGCAACTAGAAGTCTTGGGCGACGACCTTCCATTTCCATAAATTGCTAAAACATCATTAAAAAGAATTATTTTAGTTAAACTCTCTGAATTTACAAAAGACATATTGGTCGTTGGGGAACATGGGACAGCATACTGAGTTTGCCCCTACGACCTAGCCCTAGGTGAATAGCAATTTGAATACTTTCTTACAGATAAAAAATTAATGAAATACAAAGTAATTACGTTATACTTTGACATTTGCTGCAAATAATAACGTCATTACAGATACAACCCTACCTGAAATCTTAAACCAAGGTTAAGAAATTGGAAAGTTATAAAGAAGCCAATCGGGTATGTATACTTCATTCCTTCATCAGATCATTCCCTTTTTCCTCTTCGCTTATTTCGACGCCAATATAGCAGTAAATTTAGCCAACTTCATAATATACAGAGCTTTTTTAGGAACATGGCATGAAACTGACAATGAGGTGCTACAGCGAAAGGCAACTCAATCAGCGACCACAGGAGAAGGGCAATAGGCATCTTATTATCTTAGCTACTGCACCTTCCAACCAGTGGCGGACTTTTGGGGGAGGGGCGAGGGGGGCGACCGCCCCCCAATACTTTGGAGGACAATGGTCTTTTGTTCTAAAACAATAGGAAATGTGACGTCATCTTACTTAAACAATAGGCTTGCCCCCCAATATTTGATCAAGTGTCCGCCCCTGCTTCCAACCTCATAACTTCGTAGCATTTCATATTAATAAAATCACTAGAACATACAGCGCCTTTAATTAAGCATTCTTTCATCACTCAGACAGATAAACAAGAAAAGACCTACTTTGATTCTGTGGCCCACTTCTTCAATTTCATTGGCTTCTCCATACTCTGTTTTGTAGGCACCACTCACCATACGATCACTGGCTACATGGCGTTTGTAGACCTAAAATTTTTACAGAGATTTTGTAAAAAATTGAGACATTTCTTAAGAGTTAACAAAGTTGCCTGACGATCGCATTGACCGTAAAACTCGTTGAAAATTAAGAGCTAAGAACTGAAAAATAGAAAATTAGCCGGTTTAATCAACAAATCGAAATTTCTTTTTCAAAAAACAACTGCATGAATAGGCTTTTGCTATTTTAAACTAACTGAATGTTAAATAATAAATCAGTTATTGTCAACCAAACTTAAGTTCAAAAATTAGCTTCTTTTTTCGTAAATTTTGGCTGCAATTTCGAATCAATATATTCTTGTGGGATATTCCAACCTATGTTTAGGTCTATGTTTTCTTTAAAATACAAATATTTCAAGCTTTGCAACAATAAAACCTTGTATCCGGATAACTCAAGCATATAAATGCTTTTCTAAAGGTTCGTGTGGCTCAATCCAAACTGCAACATTTTAAGCGACTCTAAAAAAAGATAAACCGACGTGTAGTTAAAAATAAAGGTAATATTATTGACAATCTTACTTTTTCCATGGCATCGCTGATTTCCCCAACGGTACATCTTGCTCTGGACGCCTAAATAATGAAAAAAACCGAATGACTGACGGCCATAAGCATTACAAGAGGACTTGAATATTGTAATTTTATCTAGATGATGTCTACTCCAAATGGGTAACAAATCACAAAGAATATTTACCTTAACTGCTAAATCAAGAAGATTTCCGCTGCTACTTTCACATGCCTCTGTAATGTCATCGAGGGCTTTCTTGGCCTATAAAACATAGGAAGAACGGTCAGTAACGTAATGCCAGAGCTACAAGTGACCATACAGAAGTTACGGCCAACAAAAATGTGACCAGGTAGAAACACGGGCCTGAAAGGGAAGCTTGAAAAGTATTCGTAGTTACCCTTGTTCTTAGATCATGGGACGGATATCATACACGTATGTCAAGAATCTATCTTTTTAGAAAAACCAGTCAAATTTCTTGACACCATGGTAAATTCAAGTAAAAGCTTAAAGCCTAACTATCATTTATCACTTTTGCGGTCTTCAACTGATGGTAACAAAACCCAGGCTAAAAGGCTGAGGGGAAATTAACGAACAACTCTACCTATTTCTCCTCCAATGGCCTTATAACACAGAAGTATTATTTATAGAAAGAAAATGGTATTGAATGAATACCAAGTGTAATATCAATTCGTCAATGTTTTTAATTAAATGATATATATATTGAAAAATGAATTACAACGTACAGCTGCAGCATCTCTGGTATCTCTAATGCGTTGTAATTTTGCAACCTAGAAAAAAATAATAATTTCTTCATTCATAAACGCAACTTTGGTTCTTGGATAAAACAAATGAACTTCAGATAAACAAATTACATAAGCATTCGGTTGAATTGTGCTCGATGGTGGCTTAATTTTTCTTTCTTCAAAACACAAACTGAAACAAAGGGAGTTCTTAAGCCAGTAAACGTAGTGAAAAATTAGACACCAGAACATGCGATACCTCAAGATTGAATTGTGCAATACTGACAAATCTATCGAAGCAATACTTGAAACTTTAAAAATGCAAGACTTTAACTTAACGAAAGGCAGCTCCATAACTATAAACCGTGGAACAACTGGAATGACAAAAATGCGACAAATGGAATAGTAAAATGTAGAGCTGTACACTGTTTTGTAAATAGAACAGGACGGTTCAATCTAAATGCGATCAAGAATAACATCGAAATGGCATCAAGAAGTATAAAACAGAACGGTAAACAGCATTTTTCAGAATTATGAATAGATACATTCTGCCGAAGAACAAAGATGTTTACCTGGCTTTCTCGTACTTTCGTGTTATCTACACAAAGAACATCGACAGGATCTTCATTTGCCAGCTTGTACTTATTTACGCCGACAATGACCTCTGAAAAATAAATTAATAAAAACGTTCACAGGCAATAGCCTTGGAGAAAACCCAGAAAAATAGTTTACGTGCAATGCAAAAAAAGAAACCCAAACTATGTTTTCAAAAGTCTCTATCTACTTGTTGTGCAAAACTGTAATATGTTTAAAACTTAATAGACTACATCTCTTCTCTTATACTCAACTTCTCAAGCCCAGTTATGATTATTCTGCCCTGGCTTACAAACAATGTTGAAGCCATACGAAAACTGAAGATAAAATTAGGTTTAATACACGTTTAATATACGTTTAACATTTAGGTACAATAAACAAAATGAGCCCCTACCTTGGCCTGAATCAATTCGTGCTTGCCTTTTAGCAGCACATTCTTCGATACGCAGTTTTGGCATTCCTGATGCGACAGCTTTTGCCATACCTCCCATTTCTTCAATCTTTATTGAAGGAAATATGTACATTTCAATTCTACCGTCATTTCTAACAAATAACCATTCTTTTAAGTCTGTTTTAAATCACCCATCCTCCTTCCTCGCACTATAAAGCTTTTGTTGTAGATAAAATAAATGGGTAGAAAAGTATAATGTTCAGGATTCCATCTTTGAGACTGGCCCATTTCTCAAATTCCTTCTAGCAGCAAAATCTAAATAACTAATGCTCTATATTTATTTTTCATGGCAATGTAAATTTTGAGCTCCACGCGTGTAAGGAAATTGGGCCCATTTCAACACCATGTACTTATCAATACATGACAATAGGAATAAGAATATTATAGCAAGCACACTAACAATGTGTTACGAATTGCAGCAAAAAAAATCAACAGCACTTCTACCTCATCTATAACTTTCTTTGCTTCTTCATATATCTCATCAGTAAGGCTTTCCATCATATATGAGCCGCCCCATGGATCTGCAACCTAAATACAGGCAAGCATTATGAAATAGTAGACAACTCAAAATTGAAAACGCTTTTTGAAAAAGAAACTTTCGATCGAGCGTGAATGTGTGTTAATGTATGAGACATAGATTCAAATATTCGTTAGAGGCGAACAAAACGTGAAATTATTGCGATCATAGTTTTAGAAATGGCAAGGGGAGCTGCTTATAGCCCCAAACATTTATCGACTTTCATTTTATTGAAAATTCTGCTTACATTGGGTATTCCAGACTCCGACTGCAGAATAATTTGTGTGTTTCTTGCAAGCCTTGCACTGAATACTGACGGCAATGCCAATGCCTCGTCGAACGAATTAGTATGCAGTGACTGGGTGCCTCCAAACACAGCTGCCATTGCCTCAATCGTCGTTCGGATGATGTTATTGTATGGGTCCTAGGAGAATATGGCAAAAAGTTGTTGAGATTTTAAAACAGACACTTTCTAAAAGCTTATGCAAAGCATTCAATAGATGATGCTCCCTTACTGGTGTCAAAAATATTACAATTTGCTGGTTTGAATTTACTGGTTAGATGCTCTTTCGCCGCTAAGAACCAGCCCTGGGGCTTGCAGTTATCAAGTTTATCTGACAAATATCTTCAAAATTAACATTTGAAATTTCTCCTCTAAATCTTCAACGATTTGAGACTTCTTAAGAATTCAAGAAGCTGTTTTAGAAAAGAATATCAAACACCGCTGAAAATTCAAACCAATGACTATATGGAATGGTTCGAAAGGGAACGAAAAGAATGTAATTTAATGAAGATATAAACATTTCAAAGCCTGCCGTTAAGAGGCAATTTTTTGGAGCAAATATCCATCATTTCAAAATTCATCTACCTGTTCAGTTAATGACCACCCAGACGTTTGTGAATGAGCTCTCAACAGCAAGGATTTTGGGTTCTTAGCGTTGAACTTCGTCTTGATCAAATTAGCCCAAAGTCGGCGAGCAGCTCTCATTTTTGCGATTTCCATGTAGAAGTTCATGCCAACACCCCAGAAGAAAGAAAGACGTGGTGCAAATTTATCTATGTCCATTCCAGCCTTGATTCCTAATTAAAAGATCAAGATTAATTATCAGAAAATCGATCAAACTTACAAAAAATGCAAACGACACAATAATCGACATAGGAGATAAATTAACAAAATTCTCACTTCAACAAAGATAAATAAAATAATCCTAAAAAGTGCGACAGAAACTACCCCTATTTAAACTGATAGTCCCTTATCAGAATGCAAAAAAACTCCCTTATCCTTCAACTTCTGGAACTAAATTAGACATTTTGATACCTCTAGGTGAGAGCCTGCTTTGGCAAATATTATATTTAAGAATGAATAAAAGTTGTTCCTTAGACAGTGATACCTGTTCTGCAATACTCTAAGCCATCTGCAATCGTAAATGCCATTTCAAGAATGGCATCAGCCCCTGCCTCTTGCATGTGGTACCCAGATATAGAAATACTGTTGTATTTAGGCATATACTGTAAGGAAATAGGAATTTAATGAGAACGTAGTCAAACAATAAGTAAAAAAACAAGAAAGTCAAAGGGCTAGAAAGACTGATATAAGGCTACTGAACATTGCTTCTCTGTCACTTTAACCAGCCTAAGCACAAAACCAGATGAACAGTTGAAATTGGTTAGTTCAACTTTGCAATGTGAAATTCCTCTGCATGTTCATGCTCACTTATAACAAGCTACCTTTTTGCCACGTACTGAAAGGCAGACTTCATATCACAAAAAAGAATAAAAACAAATTGCCAGAAAGCTACCAACCTTTGATGTGAACTCAAAAATATCTCCAACAATTCTCATCGAGGGCTCTGGAGGATAAATGTATGTATTTCGCACCATGAATTCCTTCAATATATCATTCTGAATAGTACCCGACAGCTTGTCATGACTCACACCCTAAAACGAAACTTTACATCAAGCTTGAAAATTGCCCAACAAAAACTCTTCAAAATGGGGATCTCTTTACCTTAAGATTTTCAGATTTTATTTGTTGAGCTTCTAAAAGTTTACTTTCGAACGTTCGTAAAAAATGAATGTTACAATATAGGCACCGGTGCCTTAAGGCAAAGGCACCCAGTGGCAAATGCACCTACATGCGAGGGGAAAGAGTAAGAACGTAATACGGATAAATATACCTTCCTGCATTGTGCATTCAAAAGATCTGCTGATAAGGGAAAAGAAAAGCAAAGCAAGCATCTTGTCGCCTGCTTCACTGTTCGCTTCATTTGCCATCTAGAATCTAAAATGCATGAATGTGTTTACTTACTTGTTCCTCTGCAGCTACAATGTACATGGCTAATACGGGCAATACCGCGCCATTCATTGTCATGGAAACACTCATCTTGTCTAACGGGATGCTATCAAACAATTGCTGTAATGAACAGAAAACAGCTGTATAGAAATCGCTAAATAATTGCTATATAAAAATCTACTAAATGGAAATCTATGTCAGTATTTTTGTTGTGAAATGGTACCCAGGTTACAATTCAAGAAATACATCTAATTATTTGCTTTAGTTAGTAAGCAATCTGATAAAGTAAGACATGGCTCATCTCGTGTGAAAAAGCGAAGCAAGTACCTAATTTCACTAAATAGAATTGGGAGATATAAGATGCAACTGGTAACATTCGGCTATTGCATTGCATTGCATTGCATCGCATCGCATCGCATCGCATCGCATCGCATCGCATCGCATTGTATTGCATTGTATTGTATTGCATTGTATTGGATTCCCAACAAGCATCTAATGGTAGTTTTTAGGGCACTGAGAAGCTGCGCTTCTCAAGCAGTGTCCTAGTCGTCACATTTGATATGGTCACACCATATGATTTCTATGCCTGTTGCTGGAAATACACAGAGCTGGTGACTCTCCTCACTCTGGGTGAAAGTTTGGTCACATCAGGAACTCAAACCCCAGTGCTTCAGATCTGTAGTCAGTGACCCAAACCACTGAGCCATCCTCGCACTATCGCAGGTTTTGTCAATGTTTACTTCAAATACAGAACTGCATTACCTGGACAAAGATGAGCAAAGTAGCAACATATATTGCCATTGTCCTAGAAGCACTAAGGTACATTTGTTATAGCAGTTAAGCACGACATACCTTCATGTCCTCGACTGAATCAACAGCAACCCCTGCCATTCCAACATCGCCATGCACCCGTGGATTATCTGAATCATAACTGGAAAACATCAAAAAGATAATATGATTCAGCTTGTCAAGTGTCAACTAAGTTTGCTTGCTAAATATTACATGTCCTTGTCAAGAACAACTATAATGATTTAAGTGTTTGAAATTCAAGTTTCACCAGTTGGGTTAAACTCCACAATATATTATATCTTATTTATCTATATTGCAAAAATATATCCTTTGCTGGGATCGTACTTGAGAAATAAAATGCATGATTGAGGACTTTTTGTCAAGTTTTTGTGAAACAATCTAATGCAATGCCTTCATTCATTAGGAAATGTCTCCCATTTGCAACAGGTTGCAAGAAAGAATGTTACTGTTTCAGTTGTGGGCAAGAGTTTAAAGAGTGAGAGCAATAATGGCACCTAAAAATGGTTCCTACTGCTCTCCTACCTCACTGTTTTAGCAGATAAGTTTAGATTCTTGAGCAAAAATAATTTTGAACACAGATCTTCAAAATCAATTAGATAAGGATAAACCTGAAAACTTTTGAAAAAAATATTTGAAAATACAATTTATAGCATCAAAGTCCCAAAAAGTGACAAAACGTACCCCCTGTGAGTAGCAAGATCAAATGCTACACTCAATCCTTGCTGGCCAGCTTTGATGTTTTCTTTATAAAACCTGTTACTTTCTTCCACAGTACTGAATCCTGCATACTTTTATTACAAAAAATGAAATCAGAGAATAAAAGCAACATTTGTAAAAAACAGTGTTTTAAGAAATTAAGGATCTTTGTAGAATCATCATTTCAGATATTATGTGCTCTTTTCATTGTTATTCATGATACATTATAAGATGTAAACCAAAGACAATAATTCCCTGCATTAAGCTTGAATCTCCAAAATTTGTAATAGGTGAAAGGGTGATATGAACAACAGAAACAAAATGAAACGTTTATAATATACTTTCAGCATCTCAGGTATCAAGAGCCAACAAGTATGTATCAATTACCTAGGAAGCGCATGCATAAAGCCTCAACTTTTTTGATAAGATTTTAAATTCCTCCTGAGAACACCACAGGAATAATGAGCCAATCAGCCATAACCAAAACATCTCATTTCATCCGGACAACAACAATTACATCATATAGGTAAACTGTTTTGTTCAAGAAAACAAAAATATGATGTAGTTCTATCCTGCATTGAAAACCAATTAAAAGTGTGTTATATTTAAAGTTTTCTGATCCATCCATCTACATGACATTGAAAGGGAAAGCAGAAATTTTCAGTATCGGTCATACCTGACGAATTGTCCAAGGTCGATGAGTGTACATGGTTGCATATGGTCCTCTTGTGAATGGAAAGCTTCCTGGGGTCTCTTCTTCCGCATGTTGTGTGTCTCGTTTAGTATACAGTGGCTTTACCTTAATACCCTGAAACATTCAGAATGGTAAACTTCATTATGAATATTATTTTATAAAAGGTATATTGAGTCCTTTCTTCACAACAACCATTTCTCCAAGACAATTGACCTACTATCTTTTATCATCAAACTCCATATGCACACTAAACGCATTAAACAAAAGACACATTAAGCAAGCTAAATAAACAACATTTGATAAATTAGCTAAATTATGATTTCTTTCATCCAAGATTTAAAAATAGTAATTCCAGTTATGTTCACAACTTGGACCAGAAACATAAACAAACCCCATTTTAATTTCAGGTGAAAATTAGATAACAAAAAATTACCTCAGGGGTGTTCCACATGAGTTTTTCATTTGGATCTGCACCCTTTATTTCCTTTTTAGCCTTTTCTGCCCATTCTGGATGCAAAGGCTCCCTGTGTAATTGTGCTACTGCCTGGTAGGTACATCCCTAAAATTTAGACATCAGAACTAGAACTTTCACCAAAACAAAACAGATATCAACGTCAGGGCTGGCAGTGGGATTTTTCAGTTATGGCAAAATGTTTATCAGAGCATATTGAAGTTGAGCTGCTGTGAAAAGGAAGTTGAATGATCATTCTGTATCATAACACATACTCTGTCCAATGATTTGGGTACAAGTCGTCATTTTGTATATATACAGGCTTTTGTCGGAAAGGCGTGCGATCGCACGTGCACGCCCTGGCGCACGCCTACCGCTTTCCAGGAGTGCAAAACATCGCAAGCCTTCTTTTATTATCGGAGCAAAATTCACAATTATTGGTTTATGGGTTTTTGAGATGAGTTCATATATTCATCCTTCCTTGGTACAATTACTTCATGCCACTTCAAAAGGCTTAACACCTTATCAGGATTGCAGATAAAATAAAAAAATTGAAATAACCATAGGACTTATCTACAGAGGAATCCCGATATTATGAAACCTTAATTTTCCGGCATGACAAAAGATATCTGGCCCCTTGAATTCTGCCTCCGCACAACTTCTCTCGGTATATCGAATCCCATATATATTAACAAATTCTCGTATATTAACGAACCTAATTGTAGTCCCTTCATCATAATTTTCCCCAATATGATGAACTTTTCCAAAACTTTTCATCGTTATTTTGGTCTACTTATTCCCCGTGTATTTATCGCTATTTCTCGGTGGAATCATTATTGTTAGCGACAAAGCATACTTTGGCAAACATGCACTTTTAATGATGCAAAAAAGGAGAAGAGATTTGTGCAAACTTTTAAATCTAGATTTAGCGAAATTTAGTTTAATGGAAAATGGGCCATCATTATCATTTATGCATCTGGCCAGTGAGGTTCATAAAATAGCTGTCATGCTCAATAACAGAGGGCCCTCGGGGCAAGGATTTACACGCAAAAAGGGTCATTACAACCAGATGAACGCCACAGCATCAATGACTCTACAAGCCCGTAGGAACCGGGGGGCTGGGGGGCTGGACCCCCAAGGTCAAACTGTGGTATGTTTCCTTTATTACAGTGTACTGAATGAGAAGGAAAACAATGGGCAGCCCTCCAAGATCAATTTTGTTCCCACGGATGAAACCTGCTTATGACATGGCAAACATATTTCTGTACCTGTAGTGCCTTTTTTGTTGATATATTAAATAAGCTCAGTTTATACTTGTTTAGAAAGTTGCTCAGTTGCTATAATGTAAGTAGTCATGGTAAGAATTCAGCGAAGTAAGTTTCATCAAACTATTGCTGTCATCATTTTCGTGTTGGCGATTTCTCCGTAGATTTATCATAATTACCAAAAAGTTTTGTGAAAAAATGTCACACGCCATCACACGTCTGGATGTTTTCAGGGGTGCGGTGGTTAGCACGCCTGCTATATTTTTCCCAGGAAAGCCTGATATAATTCAAACTTTTCATGGAAAAATTTCCAAAAGGCCAGTGGACTACCAATGCCATTAAGCTTACAGGTGATCACCTATACCAAAAAATAAAGAAAGGCAATCAAAG
Source organism: Rhopilema esculentum (assembly GCF_057945365.1). NCBI lineage: Eukaryota > Metazoa > Cnidaria > Scyphozoa > Rhizostomeae > Rhizostomatidae > Rhopilema > Rhopilema esculentum. Next base: position 2,521,946 of record NC_142830.1, read on the forward strand.
TGGCCAGAAAATGGCAAGAAAGGCCAGAAAATGGCAATCAAAAGCCAATTAAGTGGTTGAATAAACCACTTAATTGAATAAATTTTTTCCAGATTGGACACAAAGCAAATCTTGTCCTGCATAGGCTGTAACAACTGAAACACAGCCAATTTTTGCCTTCATAGTGACAAAGTAGAAACAAGATGTGTATGTCTGGCCTTTTCGGTCATAAAAAGAGGTGAATGCAAGATGTAAATACGTAAATATTAAGAATTCCAAATGGCGTATCACACTTTCCATTTTCAAAACAGCGCATTAGGCTTTTTAAAACTTTGTAAAATGCCATTCTATTGCCTAAAATCACAATTATCCCAAAAGAATGGTCTTCTCTGGTAGACCCTACTACCTTAATGTATGTTTTAATATTTACGATATATAGATCTTTTAACCGAAAAGGTGTGCGAAATTGCAAAAACCAAATGTGATGCAAAAATTATACAGTATAAAAGAGTGGTTAAAAATCCTCCTTTTTTACAATTTGGATTGCATGTACTGACGAATGCATAAAATTTTGCTCTTTCTTTTCCAAATTATGTTGCATTTGCTCGTGAAGGAAATTTAGCAATGGTAACAAATATTGAGAAAGAAAAACATTTGATGGGATAGAGATTGCATGGCCGAAACGTGATATTTCGTGAACGACAATAATAAAATATAATAACGTAGGCCAGGCCTCGCCACAGGTTATGTAATAAATTGTAAATTGATCGAATCGTCAATGGGAATCGATTTACCTTGAAAATCGGTCTGGTAAGACCCTTTTCCTTAACAAGCCTTGGAATGACGGTATTTAGTCTGCAATACATGATGTTTCTGCAGATATTGCGATGTGTACAGGCTTCCAAATGAAAAACCCTCAGACCAGTGTAGGTTGAAGGTGGTGCGGCAATGAAGGTGGCATACATATGTACCAGAAAATACTTAGTGACAAAGGGCACGTTTGTGCCAACTTTTTGACAGGTGTGCGGATATTGGAATATGATATCCAGGGACAAGCGGGGGACTACGGTGACTTTAGCCCCCCCCAAGAATTTCAAGATCTACTTAAAATCTGGTCATACCAATGTCGCACTGCTCTTTTTTTTAGCGTATGTAGCCCTGCCCCCAAAACTTTTCAGCCCTTAAATCTGTAATATGCTCTGCGGTCCTTGGTGGTGTCCTGGGGTTGCTTTTCTTGTTTTCATTTATTGTTATGGTGGCCATTGGATATATTATTGAGAGTTTGAAATGAGCACCGGGATGCACCCACCCCCAACTCTTAAGAATTAGAGGTCAAGTGAAGAACCTATTTGCAGCTGAGCTCGTGCTCCATTTTTAGCTACCTTTGCCTTAAAAATGCTTTCTACTACATTTAATGATTCATGCAGGCAAAAAAATTCAAGCAACTCATGGGCTCAAATGCATATTGGAGAGCTGCAGGCGGGGACAAGGCTTTGGGGGTAGTGCTTGGGGGCAGATGCCTTAAATTCGCAAATTTTTACTTTTGCTATTGTTTTCGCAAAATTTGGTGCAAGAGCTTTAGAGTAACAGAAGGTTTTGCAAAAAACTTTACTGTTCTTCAAACACTGGGGGTCATCGCCATCTCCCCAATCGTCAGATGTTTTAGCTGTGAAATCAAATTCCCCCTTAGCCCATCTGGTAAATGTCTTTAAACTTTGCAGTCAATTTTAACATGTGCTACGTTTTTAAATTTGGTTGTACCACTAGCCAAATTTCCAAAAGTATTAAGAGCTTTTAGGGCTTTACCCTTGACTCCACTGAGTACATGGCTCCTGCGGGCTACTCTAGGGGTCCAGTTAGGGTCAGAGAATTGCCCACAAACGGTATTTGACAATAACCCCCAAATGGCAGCACAAGGACAAATATTTGTTGGTTCAGAACCGCTGTTGATTCAGAGAAGATAAAATCTTGTTTATTTCTATGATAAAATGCAAGCTAAACTAGGCCATTGTGTTATTATTGAAACTGGGCCTTTTGGTAGCACCCTCAAACTGTATCTCCAATCAGACCTTAATTGGAGTACCCCCTTGGACATGGCCACATCCCAATTATCCAGTATAAAGTTATGCCTTCAGCAAAACTTATGCTCTCCCCATTAGTTTCAAACCCTCTCAACATTGTTACCAATGACCAAGAACAGTGACCTCAAAATATTTTGTGCAAACTGAGATTTCAAAGCGTTGCATCAATACTCATCAATCACAAACTACACCATTTGTCAACACGATCTTATTTGTCCCTTTTTTAATGACAACAAAATTTGCACATCAAGTGTAGTAGTATCAGCTACTAGAATTATCTTAAAAAAAAAGCTGCTGTATCAGAGCGATGCGGTAGTTATTATCATGAGATTGTCATAAAAACATCTTCATCATTTACAGCAGACACGCATGTTATCACACCTTTTTTGATGGAAGAAACCTGGTGTACTTAAAAGAAGAAGTCAAAAAACAGACAACTGGTAGGTATTTTACAACATATTTTATAGTTTTGAAACATTATGTTTCTGCCATTTCCCTGAGACGACGAATTGCTCCTCTCACAGTTACAGCAGCGGTTGTTCTAGGGTAAAACAAACAATCGAAGTATATAAGCAGTTCTGTAAATTTTGGGATGATGTTAAATAAAATTTAAGGTTTGAAAACTAAAGCCAAAACTTAGTTAATATTGAGACATATACATATAAAAAGGTAAGAAGGTAGTGTTCAAAAAGCAGTCTGGTTTAGATCAAATGACATAGGAAAGTTATGGGCCTATTTTGAAATAAAGAAATGCTGTATCAGATTCAATTAAACATGATGAATCATTGTTAATCATAACCCAGTGCTGTATCATCATTTACAGCACTTGCTTACAGGTCTTTTAACATTCTATAAATATATTAAAATGTGTGCGGTACAATATGATGCTTTGCAGATTACTTGATAACGGGCTATGCTCAAAACGTTGTTAATTATTTTAAAAAAATTTTTTCCTGGTACAATATAATTACATTGATCGTCTTTTTAACATTATGTTACTCTGTACCAAGCAAAAAATCAGTACACTATTGCGAATACAGACACAAATAAAACCCTCTATAACCATTTTATACTCTTTGAAGTTTCAGCATAGAGCTTTATCAAATGCAGAATATGAGCTGTTTAAAATAAAAGCAAACTGGATGATTGATCAATAAATATCTTAGCTAAGGCTAGACTATCATGTGTAGTTTAGGGCTGAAAAAGCTGAAATCATTTGTCATTAATTTTTAAAATTCTTAGACACTAAACGGGATTGCCAATGTGGTTTAACTGATATCTGAATACTTACGAAGGTGCCCATGCTCCACCAGCAACAACTTTTCTACATGATTTGCATTTCCAGATACCAACACATGTTCGCTTCATTGAATCCTTTGAACAAAACAGTTACAATATTTCAGTGGCTTTGAAAATTAATAAGAGAAAAGAAACAATTCATTGATAACAATAACCTAAAAAATAAATAATTGAAATACCTTCCTATACAGATTGTCACAGCTTAGTTAAGAATAAAACTTCTTTTATCTTAGGTCAGCAATTAGATCTTAGGTCAAGGTATGTCATACCACTTGTAAAATTTCCAGACAAATTATAAAATGTCATTAAAGAGCTGCAAGACACCTTGCTCAACTGCCTCACTAAAAACGTTAGAAGTCTTTGTTAGGCTTTCTTATGACAAACTGTAGGTAAATTTGTAATAAAACCTTTTTTTTCAACAACAATCTTTGCAACTGTATATAAATTGCCTTTAAATCTGATAAGAATTCTCTTTCATGATTATTGAGAAAGAAAAAGAGAAAATTTGGCCTATTAAGAAAAAACTTATAGTCTGATAAAAAGACATGATATGAATCAAATAGCATTAAATTTCTTCCGCAGATCTAGATCTTCAATAATGTGAGACTAAACTGAGTATATAAATAACAAGGATCTGTGCTTTATCAGAACAAATGCAATGTTTATAATCATGTTATTTCATTGCCCAGTGCAATTCATCATTTAAAGCACAGATTTTGATGGTTTATCCTGCAATTTCATACATACCTTTCCACAAAAGTGACAGGTGTATTTAGAATGTTGGCTAACTTCTATTTTTTTGGCCATCTTCCTAAGCGAGGCACCATAACGGGTACCATATTTACCAACAATCCCCACCTTTCTGGTACGCTTGGCCTGTAAAAAAATTGTTACTAAAGAGACAAGAATGCAAGTTTATCCAGGGAATTGCCAAATTGATATTTTCATGTTGTTGAGAAAATCAAGTAATGAATTACATCCTTTTTAAAATTTAGAGTTTCCAGTACATTTAAATGGAATTTGCAGCTGCTGCAGTGTTAAATGCAGCAGCAAATTCTGGCTAAGTAGTACCTTCAACTTATTATTTTATACGTATAAATATATATAAAAGAAAAAAGTGATTAACTTGATAGGTTCTCCTGCCTATCATCTAGTTATCAACTACTAACATATCACCACAACACACATTTAGAAAATGAGGCCTAATAATTTCCTTCTAGGACTGTCTTTGTTAGGACGCTCTTTGCGTAATCAACGTAGAAAAACAGCCAGTGGTGAAATTTTCTAGCAGTTATGGGGCCATTTAGTGGTTAAACTAAATTTCACTTCAATATTTCAAACTTTGAAACACAAAATAACGAGTTTTAGGGTACAGTTAGGCCTATCCTTTGACCAAAGAGCAAATAGTAAATTATATAATACTCCCTTAAGCGTCAGTTTCCCTAAAGCTGCTGTATCAGAGCGATGCGGTTGTTTTAAACACGTATTAATGTTCATACAACAAAATTTTCATCATTTACAGCAGTCAAATCACCGATTGGTAAACCAATGCAACTGGAGCTCATTCATGCAAAAACTTACTTTAACCGGAAAATAAAACTACAGACTGAGTAAAATTGTTTTTGCAATTGGATGGATGAGGATCTAAGGCATATATATTGCTATTTGCAGAAGATCTATCAAGATCCAGCAATAGATGTTTTTATCACCTACCATTTTCGGAGGATGCTTGATTAGAGAGAAAGATGGATAGCACGACCTCCTTTTCAAAACAGTACTGAGATGCAGCGGAGGCTGAGCAGAGGCCTGGGAGGCAGCCAGAAAAAGCGGGAAATATTGTCGACAGAATAATTGCCAACTTCCACAAAAATGAAGAAATGTTACAAAATTTCTGGCAACCTAGTTTTTATATTTTCAAAAGTCAGGCATGAGTAAGAAAAAGAGTCCCGACGGTAAGTGAAACGTTTTGATGATACCAAGCAAAAATATCAACATGAACATTTATTTATTTATCTTTGTCTCCTTTTATGGTGACTCCCCATTTTCCCAAAAAGTGCGGATACTTATACGGTCAGTAATGTATACAATGACAAGCATGATGAAAACAAATTGAATCACTTTTGGTATGTCAGTTGCACTATCAATCTTAAGGTTGTAAACATAACACAGGTGCATTTTATATTATTAATGAATCGCAAAGTATTTTGTTCATCTTCCATCATCAGTAGTATTTTGTTTCTTTGCAGATGCAGTGCTTGATTACTTAAACAAGCAGAATAGGCCATATAGCGCAAGTATGAAAAAAGACTTTTTCGTGTCTGTTGTTTTTAGTTATTGTGCTGGGGCTAGATCGACACCCTCTTTTATTAAAGCCAGATAGTGCCAACAGGCCTAAAAATCTTCTCTGACCTAAACAATCATTTTGTGTGGAATTCAATGCTACTGTATTGTTATTTGTAACAGTCAATTGACAGACATGGCTATCATGTCCCCAATTGGATCGTAAGTGTAACTTTGTTCTTTGTTAAAAATTCTTTTTAGACTGCATGTAAAAATTATTCTCTCTACGAATTTTGTCCGTTCTCTTCAAGAACTTGCAGAGTCTAATAAAATGGGTAATATGCTATAGACTAACGTGCAAAACGAGTGTTAATGCTTGTTTTTAATTTCAGCTGATATTTTCAACAACATGCATAAAGAGTTTGGTAAAACTGCAAGTATTCCTCTTGCTTTGCAATGCAATTATTGTTTGAATAGTGGGAAAAATCATATCTGATTACTTAATTAAGGTTGTGCTATGAGTTTGCCCCCATTTAAATTCTACCTTCTTGATCTATCATATCTTTTGTTTTAAAAAAACCATTTATTCAATATTTCAGCTAATTAGAAGTTTTAAACTTTGGAACAGCATACTCTACTTGTTAGAGATAACTCTCGATGGAACTCCCATTAGAGGAAATTGTGAATTTTGGGTAACACCCAACCCATATGCAATTACATCCTTGATTTTTTTTCTGGAAAATTACTTTCCTTTGAGTAGTTTTTCATCTATAATGCAATGATAATTCAGCTGTGCGCATTTTACTAAAGAAAGGTCAAGAAAAAGATAATAATATTCATAATTTTATTATTTCTGACTCACTATATGATGTAATACATGTAATAAATATATGATGCAATGTTCTTTTTGTAAAAAAGGTCACAAGGATTTTGCAAGTGCTTACTTTGTGTATAGAATTATAAAAATGAAACCCAGTTTTACTAAGCAAATATCAATCAAATATCACTAACTTTAACAGGCAGTTGTGAAAGCATTGGAAAGCCTGGCAGAGAAGAAAGTTATTCATGAAAAAACATATGGGAAGCAGAAGGTTTATGCACCAATGCAGGTCAGTCAATGCTCAAATAAATAAGCATTTAAAAATTTTCAGAGTGCTCATAATTTGCATGCAATTTATCCACATGTAACAGCTGAATTTTGTAGCTTCACGATATATTGTTGAACTATTTAAAGAGCTTTCATCCATACTGTAAATTCTCAAGAAGCCCCCCCCCCCCTCAAATAAGCCCCCACCCTAGGGCAACAAATCGTCCATAAGCCCCCCTCCAATAAGCCCCCACTGCTACCATAAATCCTCAAATTGGCTCCATTGATTTGTTGACTGTTGCCATCTGAGGTTGCCTTTGGTATTTTATTGAGTTACCATTATTGAATTACTCATACTTTTGGTAATAATTAATTGAATGTTGATAGAGAAATTCCTACTAAGATATATGAGGTCTTTCAATAATGTCTTCTTGATGTCTACTATAATTTTATAAGCCCCTCTATATAAGCCCTTCCTCAAATAACCCCATCCAAAAACATCAAAAATAAATAACCCGCTAGGGGGCTAATTAGAGCATTTATGGAATGTCTTGTTTTATCATTATCGGACAATATTTTTGTTGCATTTGAAAGAATACACCCTAAGCTAATGCCTGCCTCTTGTTAAAATAGGGTGATGTCAGTTCTCTATTGCACATCAACAAACATAGAGTAAAACAGAGTAATTCCCATGGTCCCGTGGGCAGAAATTAAGTTACTCATCTGAATTCACTAGAATGAAATTTGCTACCACTGCCATCAATGATTTTAAATTTTAGGCTCAGTATGGAGAATATGATGAAAATGAGTTGAAATCAATGGATCAAGAAATCTTTGAATTAAATGACGAACTAACAAAATTGAGGCAAAAATGTAAATCACAAGAATCAGGTAAGAAAATTTATATTCATTATGAAAAATTATGTTTCATTATTAATAAGGTTTTATTTAACTTGTGCTGTATTTCTAACAAAATCTTGTCTTTGTTTGCTAGGAGATAATTATTAAGATCACATAATCATTTAAACAACACCTATGATTTTTACTATACAACATATGTATTTCAACCAAAGTCTTTTTGAATTTACCTTTTAGGCATTCTCAAAATAGAAGTTATATTTTCCAGCATAGAATTATGGAGTTTATAGTTATAAACTGTCTTATCATGAAAATATTATTCTTACATTTGTAAACCTTAACAGTTATTGGGAACTTGAGTAACCAGATGACAACTAAAGATGCAGCTGAAAGGTTGGAGGAATTGGAAAAGGAGGTACTTATCATACAAGTCATTAACAAATCAAATGCCAAATTTAATGAAGATATCATGATTAAAATTTGTGAATGATAAATTCACTATTACAACAAACATTATGTTTTAAGATCCTCTGAACCATAACAAAATGAAAAATTGCTGGTTTTTATTATTATCTTTTGATAATTTGATATTTGATTTCCTAGACTATCTTAATCATAAATCTTTTGATAAACATTCGTTTACTTTTTCTTTTAAGTGTCAATCAATGCAAAAAAGAATTAAAAAAATTGAGTCAGGTTTGTATAAGCTGTTGACTGGTTGTAACTTTCAACTATGTAACAGCTTTTCAATAAAAACAGTTTAATAAAAGGCACAAAATTAATGTTGCCTACAATCTAAGATGCAGCAGCAAAACTAAGATATTCTTAAGGACGAAAAAATGATTATAAAACTTAGATGTACTTTTGTGCACAGAAATGGACTGTTCTTAGCTGTTAAGTAAGATGTATACATATTTAGGAATTGAAGCCTGAAGTTTCCAAAATTTTTATTTTTGTCAAACCTTCTTAAAGTATGGGGGCTGCTGTTCCATTTGTTCACATAAATTTTACCTCTACAATGAGCACAGTTTACAAACTGTAAATTCAGTAAACTTAATGTCCAATCTTCTTTTTAGAGGGTAATGGTATAACTCCTGAAGTTAAAGAAAAGGTACACAAGTCTATTTGATGAAACATTGGTACAATTAATATTTCCAGTTTTCACATCCAAACTGTCAAATCTACTTACAGAAATGGTGGACATTAGTATGAAGGAAGGCTAAGTTAACACAGAAAGAAAACACGGAAAATTCTTGGGAAATGAGGTCTTATGTTAGAATGCTGAAAAGAGCTATTTTTTCTTGTTATTGTATGTCAAATGAACTCGAAGCCAAACTTCACTGTTCCCTGTGTTTGACCTTTTCCATATTGTGAAAGAAGGAAGCTGACCTTGTTACATTTCAAGATCCTTGCTGGTTTTCTTTTATTGGCATATAAAAACCCTGCTATATACTTAATTTTATTTGTTTACCATTTCCTTCTGCAAGTCTTTCGTTATTACATGTATTTGTAGCAATATTTGTTATGCCTGTTCTAGATATACAAAGACAATAAAGAGTATATCCAACATTGGAAGAAAAGAAAGTGGATGGTAAAATTTGTTGAGATTATGTATCACAATTTATTCTTTAAAGTATAAAAACATTCTTTAGCATCAAGAACATGCTTTGATATACAATATTGATTATCATTATCAAAATTCAGATTTTAATAAATTGATAAGCTTATCATAATGAAGTGGTTTCATTTCCACTGAACACAACCTTCTGGAAATAATTGTGCCACACAAAATTTATCAAAAAAGATGAAAATTTCAGGTTTCATGATATATTGTCATTTGACTTGGCATACAGCAAGGCAGAGATGCTCCTTGACTATGGCAAAGTCAACAAGAGATAGACACTAGGTATGCCAGTTATTCAACATAATTAAAGTTTTAGGATGTTACCTTTTCTAGGCAATGGACCTACTTAACTGCATCCTGGAAGGATACCCAAAGACAAAAAAGCAACTACTGGTGAGAAATATTTCTTAATTTCTTTGACCCTATCTTGTCCTATGCATATATGTAAAACATGTTGTTTGTTATCACTTACTTAAGAATTATTTAAACAGACTTAATATCTTTTTGCTTGAAATTAATTCAAAAACATTTTTACAGGAGGAAACTGGAGTTGAAACAGACGAAGATGTTGCTGTATCATTAGAAAACTGTTCAAAATGAAGCAATGTCAAAAATTGAATGATTTGTGAATAGAAAATCTTTCATGTGTAAATACAAGGGCAAGCAGTAACCTGAAAGTCCAACTGGAAAATACAAACTGCTACCAAATTAACTTCTTTTACTTGCTTGCATGTACTGTTTCAAAACACTTCTTTTAGGTTTCTTTATATAAAATTAATAGATTATCTCTGAACATCTATCTCTGAACAAATTTCCTAAATAAGTTATCTTAACATTTTCAAAATTTTCAACATCTTATGTCTATCTACTAACAGGTGTGTAGACATAACAAACAACTGAAATGGAGAGATGAGCTGATAAACTTTCACAATTTTTAAATTGTCTTTTAGTTTTCAGCAAAAAAATTCAAAATCGAAAACAAAATCTAAGACTTCCTTATCTTTAGTAACCTAACTTTGTTGGAATTAATTCTTTAAATGCAAAGTTTTGAATCATAAAATCACAGGCACTTAAAGGATTTAACCTGTGAAACAAGATTGGCATCCCAATGTATGGGCAAAAGCCTAAGATATCCAAGATGAAACACTCTCTCAGATAAATCATCTGGAAGATTCAAAAGCCTGCAAGGCTCTTCAAAACACAAGTTAACACTCAGCTAAAAAGTACATAATTAGCGTCACAAGAAAATCTCATGTCAAAATCCAGAATTTGAATGACAGTAATTACTTCACTGTTACAGTTACTTGCAACATTTCAAACAATGATAATTTCAATTAAAATTATTTCAAGTTGCTAGCCATTGAAAAACTGGCAAAATGTTAACTCCCAAAAGAACTAGAATTTCTAAAATGTTTTTCCAACATAGATGCTTATTGATTAATTTACAAATTGCCATTAAAATAGCAGTATGTGTTTTAAAGAGCAGTAGTATTTGTTTTAAAAAGTAATGCTCAATGAAACATATTTTCTCTTATTTTTTTCTCAACAAGGTAGTTTCAAATTTGCCTTTGTTAAAGAAACCTGATGTGAAAAAATTTTTATCTTTATAAATGGGTTCTTACCTAAATATTACTTCCAGAGGAAATGGTAACAATTTATGTTCGACAAAATGCATTTCAGCTTGAGTGCCTATTTTGTAACCTGTTCTGATGTTTGTGTTACAAAAGTTTTAATCAAAATTTGTATGATACTGTTCAATATTTTTGAAAGGATTTATTTTGAAATTACTGTTCACAGAAGTTATACAGCAAGTAAGTAAAAAGACTTAATTAGGCTTAAATAAAAAGGCTTAAAAAGGCTTAAATGAAAAAATTGGGTTTACTTCGAAATATAATTTAATTAGGTATAGCCATTTTAGACAGATCATCAAAGTCTTTATTATGAAGTGCAGATAAGTGAAGAACTGCTTTATTGTAACTATTTCATTTCATAATACATATAGTTTAAGCACTTATTATTATACATTTAATAAACGATTTCTTTCTTGTTGAAGTAAGACTTTCGCTATCAGACATCAATATCAATAATTATCAGACAAAATACAACATCTATCGTTTATGCAAAAGAAATATTTTTAAAAATAAAGTTTTGTGTCAATTCTAACTGAATGAAATAAGGAGCTCTCCATATTTTCCAAAAAGTATACTAAGTAACTGACAAATCTAGCACATATATGCCTTTCTAATGAAGAGTCTTTATATAAAAAGCATTTAACACTCTCAGAAACCAATTACATACTATGTAATAGAATAACATTATCTGCCACATCACAAAATGTTTCATATCATTGTTTTATTGTTCCACCATCTGAAAGAAAACAGTAATATCTAAGACGAATACTTCCAGGGGGCCTCTTATCAGATAAAAAGTTTTAGAAGAAGAAATGGACAACCAGTGTTTGATGATCTGGTGTTCACTTTAAGCAAAGGCTTTGGAACCTTCTTGATAAAATTTGAATGATTTTGCAAATAAAAAAGTGCAAATACTTACTATAGAGTACTAATCGGTTTTCCAAACAAAATCCAATAATTTCATTGTTTGTTCATATATTGTAAATGTAAAAGCAACATCAAAACACACTCGGCCTAGACGGGGCACTGTGCCTTTGTAAAACCTACAAAACAAAGACAAGATGCAAAAAATTAGTTTTTGGGCTATAAAAATATATTTTTTTGTAAAATACCCCAATTGGAATGGAATTATCATTTGGTTGTTGAAATCAGAAATCTGCAAAAAATTAACAAGTTTGGGCCTGTTGGACAAAAATTTAAGCCAAAACTGGAGAATCAAAAAATATTAGATTAAAGAATATATACCCAAACAAAAGTTGACCCAAGTTGAAAAATGAGATACTTTACAGTTTACATCATTCAAACACTTGCCTATAAACTTATTGCAAAGTGCGGATAGATATTGATGCAGCAATGAGATCTAGCTACACTGATAACAATAGCTTCTTCTTGATACATTGCTTATAAGGTTAAACATTCATCACACTAATTTCGATTGAAACAAAGGTGATATATTTTGCTGATTTCAATGAACTAGATTGTTGCAGAATGATAAATTTTGAATCTGCCATTGATATTGATGTGCTTGTCTACCAAAAAGAATAGCTAAGTATGACCCCAAAAACAATAGTATATTTTTAGTGGGGCTGCACAGATGTGCATAAAATTACAATAAAGGAGAATTTTTGACCTAACGAGGAGATCATCTCAACATGTTTGAACTAGTGTTGAAAGCTGCCAAATTAACAAACTATATGTTGTGATGATTTGGTCTAGCAATAGAATCAATGATGAGAGCTAGCAGCTTAAATTTTCAACCAACTTAGAAGCTTCCTTTATTTTACAAGGTCTTCTCTAGTTTATCAACATCCCCCCTGCTGTGTCAGAAAATAAAAAGCGTGCAGTTGTGTGAATCTTGAAGAGAATGCTGGTATTCTAAAATTAATTTCAAATTCCATGCAATTTGCTTAAACATTTTAAGCTGTATTCAAAGACATGATTGTATGGAATGTCTGATTAAAAAAAGCATTTTCACATAAATCGTCATAGCTTTTATCGTGCCAACTGTTTTCAAACTTTGCAATCATATTTTGTCTCTGCCGAATCTGACATGGCAAGAATTGACAACTTTCTATTCGTCAGAATGCATACTACGAATGGTCAGCCTAACTGACACCAGCAGTTTCATTTGTTTGTTATGCTTACCTTCCAGAAATTCACAAAATTGAACAAGAGAAAAGTTGATAAACATAAGACAACTCTAAATTTAGAGGCTCTTTGTTGTTGGTTGACAGTTGGTCTTTAAGAAGAGAGTGAACTGGACCTTACTAATTAACCTTACTTATTTTATATACAGAAGACTCAATTTATAGTCCCATCAACTGCTGCTTGTGACAGTAAGCTGTGATATAATGGATATTTAGACATATTTTGGTCTAGATTTAATGTGACTATAAATGGTAGTGTGTTTTTTATGTGCAGTGACTATAAGCAGAGTCAACTGTGGCTGCATTATTTACTTTCTATTGTTACCAAACCAGAAATTCATTCTGTTGACTGTAACTCTGAGGCTGTTTGCGTGAAGAAGACCAGTCAATGCTAGGCCTGGGGTCATTTTAAAAATGCTTTGGTGCAAAATTTGAGCATCAAAAACAATGGAATCAATATGAAATTCACTGGGATTTTCCTCTATTCTTCATGAGCTCTTTCAATTAGATCTTGTTTTGACCTTGGAAGGGGTCATGGATCAGCAGACCTTGTGAGGAGCAAAAAGCAGGGGCTTGACAACTGAGCACCTTCAGCTTTCTAGGTGCTCAGTTGAGCATCATCAATAACAAAAGCTCATTTTCACTAGTTTACTACTACTGCTACTACTACTTCTCTAAAGAAACAAATGGTTTTCCTTTTCTTACATAGCTGCAAATACCATACTTGCATAAAATGTTTTTACACATCTTTTTGACACTCTATCCCCAAGGTAAAATCGATCAAAGTCGTGTGCTATGACACTTAATTTGTCAAATCTGTGATGTTTCATTCATTATTAGGGTAACCATCCATTCATCATCCTAACATCAATTTTTTTGGATAGCCACTTCTTCTTTATTTTTTAACTGTTCCTTCAGTGTCCATTTTTTAAAAGCTCTTGAAACAGTAGAATAATGGCATCCAACAATTTTTTAAATATATCTTGTCAAAGGCCCTTTTTACTTAAATGTCTAACAATTACTTGTTCTTTGTCGCCTAATCCTCTTGTTTTTGCCATTACAATAGTTTTTTTAGTTGCCTCATTTCTTACGTTACCATGGTTGTTCTAGATATTTGAAATCCTGACAAAATTTCCGAACATTTGACCCTCATCCTGTGGAGTATTTCAGCATTAATTTATGGGTTTGTACAATTGCTGACATTTTTTATGCCATTATGACTATGTTGGGATTGCTTTTGCCCTGGTAGCGCATATCTTATAAACTTAAAAAGGAGCTTTTCAACCTTAGAAGCACTTGAAACAAAAAATAAACAACAGGGATTTTTTGGAAAATGGAGCTTGAAGGCTACTTATAATGTTTAAAGCTTCTACTACTAAAATAAACAAGGAATCTGTGCAGGAAAGAAGGAGGCGAGTTAACCAAACTTTTAGATCCAGAACAAATAAAATCAAGAAAATATGGTGCTCAAACCATCCAAAAATTGTAATGTGATTGTTTTATGACATGAAGCAATAAATTGCTTTGCAATGGTGATGATTATAAGAAAGTTCTTAAGATATCAAATATAAAAAATAAAGCACAAGAGAAAACAATATATGTGTTAGTTGTGATTGTGGCAGTGGCTCTGTCATCAAATAAGCTTAGGATGTTTATTAACAGATTAACTATGATCTTTCACAGCAAAGATTTGATAGTATAGACTTACGCTCTTGCGCCCTCCTCCTTCCATGTTCTCACAATACAGTCAACCATTCCTTTGTATTTATGTGCTTCAAGACCCTAGAAGAAAACAAACAATTATACTCTCACATCCAAAGGCGAAATCATAGTTATAGAAACATGTATGCACAAAATTATGCAGCAGGAGTTTCACATGTACTTTTCTAATATTGGGCAGAATTACATTCTGGTACCGTAATTGCTGGAAAACCTTCGATTGCTTCATGTAAGACTATATTTATCTTGTGAAATTGCTGTGAGCAACAGGTCCCATGACCCCAATATGATTTGCCCCTATCAGTTCAAAAACTTATTAAAATGAAAAGAATTGTCAAAACTGTTAAAGAAACATGATTAAAAATTGTGTGAGGAAAATTGCTTGGAGGGGATTGTATTCAAACAACTACTAGTAACTGTTTTCTCTCTTGTATTCCCACCCTCTCTACAATTCCTGTCTCTCTAATAATCCCACCTTTTTTTCTATACTTTGAAAAATTAATCTCACCTCTCTGATAATTCCACCTCTATAACAATCCTGCATTAAATTAGGAGGTTTAATCAATAAACCCACAATGAGAATCCAATACATTACATTCAGGCATTCAGCCAATAGATTCATAGCTAAACTCATACGTTATACCTGCATTCTAGTTTTCACAACATCAATAGGAGTGTTACCAAAAACACTAGCAGCTCCAGCGATACCTCCAATAAAGAAAGTCTTAACAGGACCAATCTCCTTAGTATTATCACCTCCTTGGAAATAGGCCTTTAGGTTATTGAAGACAAAAAATCTAATGGCTTGGTTTGACCCTTGTTTCAAAATTGTTGGTAGCAGTCCTTGATATGTGCCGCGTATTCCTAAAATAGAAAGAAATATAGAGGATATAAATAATCATTTATGAAAATAGGTGAAGTGTCATAGTTGGGTTGAGAATTATACTTCAGGGCTAGAAACACAAGCAGTCCATCTCCAAAGACATATGCGGCCATTAATGTTTCAAAGTTTTTGACAGGAGCATCAGTCTTTATATGATGACAAATCTTTGGAACATATTTTCAAACTTAGAGGCCTTGCTCTGCATGTGTGTTGTTTCACATGCCTCAGACCATTTGGGCATGTGTAGAGGCATGTGGCTGCAATCGCACGCCTCATATTACAAGGATTGGAGCATGATTGCACAATTGCAGTTTATTTCAGCTTGTTCAAGAGCATATGCTAAACTCTCTGTTTTGGACGATTTATCTCTCTGTTTGCTAAAATCAAGCAATTAGTTATAAACAAGCCCTCACAGAAATATATTTTGCCAAGAAGAGACAACAACATTAAAAACAGCAAAAGTATTTTCTTGCAAATAGAGGGCTGCCCAGCTGACAGTACAAATTGCTAATGAAATATATTTGTTTAGCTCATGACTTTGTACAGCATTGTTTCTTGATTTATCTAAATCTCAAATACTTTTTACAAAAATAGTGGTTAATCAAGCATTTAAAAACCCAATTGTCCAGAAATTTTTATCAGACCCACACACACATGGGCTTTGTTGTATATATCCTATTTCATTCTTACAAAAAGTTAATGTAAACTCTACAACAGTTACTTCTTGGTAGAATAAATGAAAAACTTTGTTCGAAAAACACTTATCCTTACCTTCAGTTTTCACAATTGTATATACACCACTGAAAAATCCTTTATATTTTGGTTTTGGCTGAGTTTGATCATGTATAAATTTGACTTTTATTGTTTCCATTGGACAAACAATAACAATAGCTTCAGCTACACCTGCCCCTAGGCCAGACAATAATGTATGCACTTGTGACATCTTCCCTTTTTCATCTGCAAATGTGTTTCTCAAGTATTCATATGTTGCAAACCTAAAAATTTCAAAGCATGCTTTTCATCCTTGAAATATAGATAAATAGTCAAAAATGTTTTAGGTTACTGTTTATAATCATGCTGAATTTGTATAACAAAAATATCTAAAAGGGGTCAATGAAACTAAATGAATGCAAAAATTTATCTATCTAATTACTACCCATTTAACTTTGTATGCCTATGGTAGTGTTAATTTTTGAAGTGGAGTAACAAGATGCTGTGATGTTTTCAACATATTTTGCCTAATAGGCCTTTGCAACATTGAAGCCCGTGCTGAGTTTTTAATAAACTGGCATTAAACAAAAACATTTCAAAACCATCCATTTTCATATCAATTTTGCATATGAATGTTCTTGCCTGTTAAAATAACCTTGGAGTAAAAAATGCAACAAAGAACAAGGTTGCTGGAAAAATTGATATTGCTGGGACACCTAGCTTTTTGACAGATTTTGTGCACCTATACCTGAGGTGCTGGGTTTTTGGCACACCCAAGGTCTAGCCAAAATTGGTCATACCCTGCAAACTGGGTTATCTTTTGGGAAGGGCCCTTGTTTGACTGCAGTTCAAAATAGATATTTCTTAGAGAGGTATGTTACAACAAGTGTGCTTAGATAAAGCACACTTGTTGTAACATAAACTGATTACTGAGACAAACATTAAAGCTTGAGAAAAGCCCTTGCAAAAGCTTATTGAGAGGGATTTCTGTGCCCACCTTTATCTTTTCTAACAGTTTATTGCTATCAGTTTATGATCATGTTTCCCAGTAACATTTTTATCACATGCTTCAATTTCCTAGACACAATAAGTATAACATTTGTTTTGTCGCTTCTCAGTGGATTTGCTTCTCATTTCTCTGTAGGTATCATTAGGTGGTTGAAATTTGTTTCTGCAGATCAAGAATATTGTTACTTCAGACAACATGATATAGTAATTTGACTTGCCCTGGTATGAATATAGAAACAACAGTTTCCATTAGTTTGGTAAATGCAAAGGGTCTGACAGACCTAATTTTGGCTTTTAAATTTTTGACTTGCTTAAAAGACAGATTTTCTTATTTATGAATTTACCTTACTGATGCCTTTGGTATTGATCCATAAAGAAGTGAACTAATTCCTCTATAGAGTCCAAAGAATCCATGTTCTTTCACTGTAACCGCAGCACAGTTCATAACACCTGTATATTTGGGAACACTAGCATGAGCATCTAGTTGAAGCTGGGTTTTAACATATTCTGTTGGGAAAGTGCAGCACACCTCCAATCCACCTGCAATACCACCTATAAAAAAAGAAAAACTACATGTATCTATATCATTTGTGACATGTTACATCATTCATCGGATATTTTATCAACACAATATCATAAATACGTCAGCCATTTGATCACTGTTTGAATACTTTGACAATACCAGGTTGTAAACAAAATAGCTGAAAGCTAAATTCATTTATCTAGTTTGAGTAACTTTTTTACACTTTTAACCATGACCAAAGAAGAGATAGAGCGAACATGGGTGTTGTTCTGAGAATACCTGCAGATAAAAGAAGGTCTTTCTTTACTTGTGTGAAACTACTCCTTCATTGCTGACATGCCAAAATATACAAGTCAATGTGAGTGGAATCCACATGAATCCATATAAATTTTAACTTGTGGGTTTCAAGCTTCACATCAATTTATGCTTAAATCACTGGTTAAACCTGTGTCTATGTCAACTACTTCTTACCTGTATTAAGGTTTTATCTCCATGTAGAATCAAATTAAAAAATAATTTGAATTGAAGGGGGAGCTAACCTCATCAATTTGGACTGAAAAAGCCTATTAGCAAGTGACAAAATTAGGGGTTGTAAGAAATTCGTGAATACCTTTTTAGACCACACATCAATTTTATGTGTTATTTTTACACGCATGGATATGATCTTCACATTAAGAGACAAAATTACATCGAGGTGCATGCAAACAACTGGATGATGTTACTGCAGGCAAGTCTATTTTTGCAACTTCATTTAAAACACACAAATTCTTCACCAAAAATAGGTTTTCGGAATTTATTTCGGACAGTGAATGAACAAAATAAAAGTAGCTTTGTAACTGCTTGTTTTGATGTTTAATGATAAAAAAGTACAACAACAATGCATATAGATGTATCCTTTTTGGACTGTCTTCAACCTTAAAGCAAAGAAAATTTTGTACTTTGCTGTTATATTATGTTTGACATTTACCTGCCATAATAGCTTTCCCTGGGTGCTTCTTCCTGGCAGCACCAACAGGAGCAGCAGCCATGTAGGCTCTTGCAGTCTGTGATGCGTGCAATGGTGACTTGTTCGGCACGCCTCCGTTGGGATCCATGTCTACTGCAACTTGCTTCCTTGTGCACTATTGACAGTTAACAGCAAGATTCTCAAGATGAAATCATTGAACATCAGTTTTAGCGACCAAGAACACAGCCATGAAAATGGCAACTAATCTTGTTCTTTAGAAAAATGGCAAACAACTTGACCTATTCAACGTAAACATCCCACCAACCAAAGTGAAACGATTGCCAACACGTTGCAGTTCTTCTGTTTGCGCGAATTGAAGTGAATCGACCGAGCCCCTTTTCTATGCTCCTTCGCAACAGTCACTCTAGTAGCTCGAAGTGTGTAAAAAAATTTTAAACGTTGAATGTTAGAAGAAAACTGATACTGATGAAATACCTAACTTAAAGAAACAGGAAAACAGAAGAGTGACAGCATTCTAGCTTAAGTACAGCG
Organism: Rhopilema esculentum; assembly: GCF_057945365.1. Taxonomy (NCBI): domain Eukaryota; kingdom Metazoa; phylum Cnidaria; class Scyphozoa; order Rhizostomeae; family Rhizostomatidae; genus Rhopilema; species Rhopilema esculentum. Next base: position 2,541,274 of record NC_142830.1, read on the forward strand.
CTAGAGGCTCTTTGTAAGATTGGGATTGATCCAATTCAAATAAAAGCACCTCACACTGGCCACCAGTGCAAGATTATAAATGTTCCCATTTAAGATGTCAGTAAAAATACAATTTTAAATCTGTTACAAAAAAGTTGTAAACACGGATTTGGAATTTCACACAGCTCTGTAGGCATATCAATGAAAAGAGTTTTGTTTGCACAAACCATTTTTCATATTGTGTTATACTATTCGCATGTTGTGCAAAGTATTTGGGACATTGTAATAAAAAAATAAAACAAGGTCCTACTGGAGTATTAGTAGGAAGATAATATCCTCCTAACATTATCAGGGTATCCCTCCAAAGTCTGCAATGGTTGCTCTCAATATGTTATTGGTCAGACAAAACGTATTTTAGAAAGTATCAAAGACTGTACAAACATGAAGTTGATTAAAATTTATACTGTATATACTATAAGGGACGTGTTTAGTAGCATATTTAAGATATTGGATTTAAATTTAGATAACATGCTTCTCTCTAAGTGGTCACTTTTAAATACCTTCAACAGTCTAGCTAACTTACATAATTTTTGAATTATATAAATCATAGATCAGTTGCAAGAAGATGGCACTGGCACTAAGCCTTAAATATGAAGTTACAGCTTGAAACTGTCTTCTTCTTTACTTTAAAGCAGGCACAGCTTTGCACATTTGAAATCACAAAATAGAAATCAGTTATTACTAATAACCTTTGAATGGTGGTTCAGTCCTTTTGGTTTTCTATAATATTTCATTTTTCATTAGGACATTGCCACAAGAATACAAAACTTTCTTGGGTCATTATTTCAAAGTAAACACAAATTAAAGAAAAATAAAAGTACTAAGTATCATTAAGTAATTAACAGTTTTGTGAAGTGAAACTCACGAATGAGACTTAAACCCCCCCCCCCCCGTCTCTAAGGCATTAATTATCATGTATCCAATTAACAATCTATTTTTGCTGTTTCAATGTTGGACTGTATTGCAAAATTGTTGATCAATTCAAAGAACAAACACAAATAAAAAACTGTACACATTCTCTCTCGAATAGGCATACCTTTTTATATAGCATGCATAAAATGAACAGCCAACAGCTAAATCATTAAAAGACGTACAGTATAATTTTTGACATGCAACCAGTGCTGAGGAAAGGGGGATCAGGGGGGTCACTGACCCGGAGGCCCTTGGCTTTAGGGGCCCATAAAAAAATAAATACACTAAAATGCGTGCGGTACAATATGGTACTATAATAACGATCAATGTAAGTAAATTGTACCAGGAAATTTTTTTTTAAAATAAATAACGACGTTTCGAGCATAGCCCTTATTATCAAGTAAAATTGAAAAGCGATGACAGAATAAAACAACGTTAAAGGAATAATAAATAATAACTCAATTGAAAAAAATTTCTAAATAATAATCGAGCCTCTCCATCAACATTAAAATAACATAATATTAGAGACAATAATGACAAAGGTCCATGAAGTCATTGACCTGCCTCAATGTTAAATATAATTTTGCTTAGAATTTCTCATCTTTGTTGGCTAGGGCTAAAGAAGTTCAAAAGCTTCTGAATGTTACAAAAAATGTGATTGCAGGGCAACATACAGAGCAATATGTATGTCATACAGATTTACACTATGGCATTCGCATCTATTTGCAACAGTGTGACAGTTGTTCTCCAATTTAGTTAACAAATTGAACGTTTTCCATTTTCTAAACATTTAGAATTTCTAAGAAATTTTCAATATCAAGCTTTATGGTGCTAAGATATCAGTTATGCTCAAATTATATCTAACAACGGATCAGGTATGGTAAGTATGATGTTTGATGCGTACATTGTTTTTCGATCGTATTTAAGAAGTGTGAGATTGAGTGAAGCAGCGCGATTGGGAAGAAGCAGAATAAACAGTTGCCAAAAGTATTCGATGTACTTGTGATAAATTAAATCTCTTCCATTAAATGTCCCAAAATCTTGTACCTAACCCACTGTTTGTTATTTTAAGATATTAAAACGTACCATCTTATACCTTTTTTTTTAATTTCTCTCAGTTCTCAGGAGGGGTAAGAAACATGGATTTTCCGACAAAAATCTAACAAGCTCCTAAATTCTTTTCAAAAATTTTAACATAACATAACGATATCGGAACTGAAAAAAAATATTTTGACATATTAAACATTCTTATGTTTATTTAGCTTCAATTTTTTTCCATCAAAACAAAGCAATTAGATAAACATAGATAACCATGTTAAACTTTTGACAAGACCAGAGGTTTTCCGACAAAATAGCAGTTAGCTCTATAGGGGACGGTTTTGCTCCCTCTGACCCCCTCTATCTACGCCACTGCCACCAGCACAGTTTAGCCAACATAGCAATTTTAGCAACCAAATAGCCACCAGAGCAGTTTAAGCAACCATAATTTTCAAAAATCTTTGGGGAGCATTCCCCACACCTCCTAGGAGCGTATGCCTTGGGCATGCCTTACTATTTAACTTTGGTCCTGACCCTCAGCCAATTAATTTTCTCCGCCCCCTGCATGCAACCGTAAGGTTGTGAGGCCCACTTTTGTTACATTCTGTCTTCTACGTACAGGTAAGGCATTTTGTGTATACACAAAGAGGTGATCAGCACAAAGTAAATAAGTGTACCAAGGAAGCTAGATGGTCAAGGAACCAAAACTCTTGGGTGGCTTTTACTACATACTTCATTAATGCCCTCTAAATGACCCTAACTGATCTTATCAAAAGAAGCTTTGGAAAAATTTATCACATTTTAACAAAGAAGGCAACATATGCTATCATTTGGCATTCAATTACAATTAATTTTGACTAAACAACATGCTCAAGTTAATATTCAAGGGCTGTTGTAAGAATCTTATTAAAACATACAACAATCAAAATATAACAAAAAACGTCAAAAGGTTTTATGAGGTTTAGCAATGTGAAAGGTGTATGTAAATTATGTATAAAAATCCATAACTGTTATATCTCTGAATAATTTCTAAATGCAAAGGATTTTCTGTTGATTTTTAAAAGGAATTGGTACTGCTAGTAAATTTCCAAGTTGCAATGCAAAAAACCCTTCTTTAAATATCAACAAATTTGATTCAAACTTTTTTGCAACCACTCCTCACTGGGGTATTCCTGCAATTTTGTTTCATTTTACTAAGAACCCAAGACACCATTGGAAATGAATTTTTATTTTACTTAAATAGACATTTCTACAGAACATTAACTAAAATTCACTAAGTACAGGGAATATGTCTGTAAAAAGGAGGTCCTAGGTAAATCTTTCACAGGTTTTTCTTTTTAGCAATGCAAAAGGTCCACTTCATTGCAGCCCAGGTCAATATGTTGAAGCTTTTGGAGCACCAATATGAACCAAGAGTGGCACAATGAATTGGTCTACAAGACAGAAAAATATTAGGATTAAAATCATAATCAAATCAAACTGTTTCCAATTCTTTTTCTATTTACACCAATAACTTTTGGCCTAAATGAATGCATGACATATTTTATAGCTTTCTTTCTAAAACAGTTTTATGGGTGCAATGTCTTGGCAGTGTCGTAAAGTAAGGCAAGTTTTGATCCTGATACATTTGTTAAAAAGATAATTGATAGTCATCTGGTTCTGACCATGAAAACAAATCACATTTAACAATTTCTTTGACAACAGTCTTGAAAAAACAAAATTTACAAACCATCTATTACAATTCTTCATCATCTACAGAAAGTGATTTGGATTTGCTGTAGGATTCCTTAAATGGCGGAACTTGAAGGCAAGGTATACCCCTAGAAACTGAACATTAAGAAAGACTTGTATTTCAAGATTGAGCAATGGATATTAAATGATCAAATATACTTATTAGCCACACATGTAAGGTTTTGAAATCTTAAGAAGGAATATTGATATCAAATACAAATTTTTATTATTTGATTCTAACATTCTGACAGGAAGAAACTAAAAGGACAAATTCATTTGAGATGTAACATGTAACAAAACATACCATGGAAAAACTGAAGAATAATGCAAATCCTCCTGTTGCTTGCCTGAACCTCTTGAAATTATCTTCCTCCAAGACTTTTAGACAGGTATGACAATGGGGGCATGATGCATCTGAAGATTTTTTACAACATGGAAGCTAAATGAAAAACGTTTTTACTTTACCTATATGACTATATTATCAGAAAAAACTAGAAACAAGAAACTGTTCAATAAACATTTTCACACTTTTTGTGCAAAAGTATTACACAGGTTTGACAAATAAGTAATGGGGACTGCATTGAAAAAAACATGGCAATCAAAATTTAGACCACTTTTGTGAAGTCATTAGGCATCTTCTTTTCGTCAAAAAGAATGTTGTGTTTCCTAAACAACATCATAGTTGATTGCAAAAGATGGATTTTATGATTATGACACATTATATTCATTGAATTCTGTTGCAATATATCACAAAGTGGCCACTGAAATAAGGCCCATTGCTGCTCCAAAAATTACCTACCAAAACATTTAACATATTCCCAAATAAGGGTGAGGAAAAGTAAGTGAGTAAGTAAGTAAGTAAGTAAGTAAGTAAGTAAGTAAGTAAGTAAGTAAGTAAGTAAGTAAGTAAGTGAAGCAAGAAAGTAACTGTTCTCTGTGATTTCCATAACAGAATACTACGTGAAGAATTCCCGTTTTCCTCTTATTAGTGTCCAGTGACGTACAAAATGATGTTGACTCATCGTAATTAGAAAGTCAATTTTGCAAATTTTATTTTGGCCATGCTAAAAAGGAAGTTGCACAGATTCACCAAGACAGGTTGATGAATTGGGTGGACCATTTGGCTGCAGCCTAATGACACGTTTTTGGTTCTGATACTGGCAGTTATGGTGTTGCATTTTCAAAATGCCAATCAAGGAATTCCCATTCCTCTAATTAGTGTGCCGCTTGTTTTAATTGAGGCTTCAAAATGATATTGACTCAACTCAATGTCATTAGCAAGACAATTGAGCAAATTTGGAATAAACAG